>NW_026883972.1:0-526866 GCF_032173495.1 Musca vetustissima
TTATGTAAATATTATTCCCTGACACAAATATTATATTTACCATATATAATATAATATTATATGTCACTGTACTAATATACCAGCCGGGGACTGTGTAATAATACACTGGCCGGAGACCGTGCAATAAAACGGACAAAACAGAAAAGGGAATATGCGAAAATGTAATATGTATGCTTACATGCGTGTGTATATCTATTCGCATGCAAGTGACTGGCTGACCAACTAGCCAGAACAACAAAGCGACGATGCTGGAATATGTAACAATACGTACGTGTGTAAATCAACAATTAGGCAGCCACGAATAGGCTGTAAGCGTACGTATGTCACACGCGTATATATGAATATATTATTGTATATTTTTGTAACCGAAAATATGCAAAACAATATGATCGATACGAAAGGAGATAGAATAAAAGCGATGTTCTTCAACGAAGTTTACAAGAACAAATTACTCTACGAATTTAGAGAAAAAATAGAATAGAAATTTCTTATTTTGTTTTGTTTACAATGTTCCCTTATGACTGTCCTCAAATGGACTTTGACCGATCGTCAACAAAAGGAGGGAATACGCGACGCGTTGTAATGACGACCACACAAACAAACGAAACACTTTGTTGTTATTATTTTTGCTCACTGCACTATACGTACCAATAATTAATATAATATTTATGCTGTGGACTGTAATTGCAGCAAGCCAATGGTCTTATCCAAAAGAAGCCAATCCGTATCCGGCTCGAAGGACCAAATGTTAAGTCCGCACTATAGGGACTTGGGTGGTTGGCAGGTACAGTGCAACGAATCTCCCAATAGAGTCAGTACGCCCAATGCGTACTCGTGAGCAAAAAAGAAATAGAAAATAAAACACGATATGTTTATTAAAAGGTTGTCGACCAATGCCGATATTTATTTATTGGTAAACGATATTACCTTATTAGCACAACTATATGTGCGTAGCTTACAATTTAAGCGCTAGTGATCACAACAATATGTGTGGCCCGTAGGTTACAACGAAAGTTAACAAGTTAATCACAATGCTTGTTGACACATAGATGTCTTAAGGTGGCGCAAACTCAAAAATGTAAACAAAGGCCGTTGAAATCTGTCAGCCTCATACTATTACAAGGGTGTAATAAAAAGGAGTAGACAGATTTCAACGGCTACGGCCTTTCAAATTAAAGGCTAACTATTTAACCATTTTAAATAGCATTCTCGCTTAAACACCCTGTACCACAGACCATACATTTCACCGAAAATAACATGTTTTCATTGGGATGATTGGTCTTTGGTTTCGATGTCATAGCCATACACCCATTTTTCGTCACGAACCATAATTTTTTTGTGGTAATCTGGAGCTTCGCTGCCTCACAGCTCCTAAGCGTTCTCCGAAAAATTAAACACGACTTTTTTAGGGTGCTATTTTAGAAAATTAACCTTTATTGAATATTTTTGGAAATGAGGTTTTCTATTCACCAAGAACATTTTAGAAAATTAAATGAGAAAATTAATATTAACAAAAATGGGAGGGATTTCTATTTAGGCTTATACAATATATCGACTGATATCGAAAATTGTCTATGAAGATGTTTTTTCGCTATCCAAGAATCTGGAATGCCAAATTGCATAAACTTCAGTGGAAGTTCTTCTAAAACCTTAAAAATACCAGGACCCATTGATACACATATTAAATTCTGTACTATATAGACAATATTCCGCAAAAATGCGTTTTACCTGACAAATCCCCTTTATACCAAATTATAGTCACATCGCTAGGATAATGCGGCTAAAACCTTTAAAATATCTACAATGGATCGGTATCCTTATATGGGATATATGCCAAAACTTAAACCAATATCGATCATTTTTGGAAGGAAAAATTTACACCCAACGAGAACCTAAAACCAGTAACGGTAGTAGTAAAGTCGGACGGATACGACTTTATGATACCCTCACCACTTTGGGTATATTCAACAGATGAATCCTAACAGATGTCGCATTTTTAAAGGACCGGTAAAATGAAATTGAATCCATAAACATGTCATTCTGCAACCGATACTAAATTTTTCATTTGGTCAGATATAGAAGCTATATCTAAATCTGAACCGATTTTTCACGAAACTTAACACACATCATTCTAGGCCTAATTCATTATGCTGTGCCAAATTTCGTGCAAATCGAATGATATTAAGGGACTTTGGAGCACCATTTATATTAAAATCCATTTATATTAAAATCGGACGAAAAATATATGGGAGCTATATCTAAATCTGAACCGATTTTCACGAAACTTAACACACATCATTCTAAACCTAATTCATTACGCTGTGCCAAAATTCGTGCAAATCGAATGATATATGGGAGGTATATCCTAATCTGAACCGATTTTTCCCAATTTCAATAGGGTTCGTTCTTGGGCCAAATAAGTGATCTATGCCAAATTTCATCCAAATCGGATCATAAATGCGACCTGTACTTTGTTCACAAAAATACATGGACGGACGGACGAACGGACAGACGGACGGACATGGGTAAATCGAATCAGAAAGTGATTCTATGCATCATGCTCCCTAAAATGCCGATCAATGGGGGTACCATTATATGGGGGCTAAATGGAAACTTGGGTTAATATTAGTAATTTTTTTATAAAAAGATTTTCTTTTCAACGATAATTCCTAATATCAAATTAAAACAAATTATGTTAAAAACGTGACCGAAATGTGGGGCTACCGTTATATGGGGGCTACCCTAAAAAGTGGGAATCTTCCCAAAGTATTAAATTGATCAGTACATGTCTTGCGAATATTTCGATGTGTTGCAAACGGAATTAGCAAATACCCCCGAAGGCAAATCATTACATACCAGTCACTCTGAAATTATTTCGAACTATATGTTTTTTTAAACTACTTTTCATAAATTTACAATCTTCCCATCTGTTCCGATATAATAGAAAAAAAATCTCCACATCCCTGCTGTCATCTCCGCATATACAAATATGCGTATATGTTATTTTTTTCTTTTTTAATTATTCAAATGAATTCAAAACACATCAAAACTAGTTAAAATAGTTTGCCTCTTTGCCTTTGGCATGCCGGACAATTATGATTACATCCTCACCTTTGTGGTTGTGATTAAACTTTCGGACATATATTTTTTGATGCATATTCCATTCCGTTCTATTCAAGCAGACAGTTATTTTTATCCTTGTTGACATGTTGTCGTCCGTCATCATCATCACCACCACCACGGCCGTCATCTATCCTTTTTTCTGGTGGAGAAAAAATGTTAGGAAACTAACGAGTTTGGATTTGCATGAAAATTCATTCCGATTAAAGTTTGTAATAAAAGTCAAATTTATTACATGGTCTTCGGTTTCGGTTAACCCCTTTTTTGGGTTGAACAACCAACGGAAGTTCAAAATTATAAAGGGGTAATGGTTGGTGTCGATGTTCATGGTGCATCAACATCATCATCATTCTTCGCGTACAACAAAAAAGCCCTGATGCATTTGTCCATCAAAACGCACAACGAATAACCCCTTGTCAGAAGTTGATGACGATGATGATGATTTCATTTTACCCTTTCTCTTGTTCTAGTTGTTGTTGCTGTTGTTTGTGCACAAACAACATTTCAACTGCAATACTGAGGCTACCTCAAGCTTTCCCCTGATGTCTGTGTTTTGGATTCATCATCATTTTTTTTTAGTTTTTACAGCTTCCCAAATTAATCGTCAATATTTTTGTTTTTGGGTTAATCCTTTGTTTTGTTAAACTCGTCTTCGTTGATCCCTTCCTTTTTCCATGGCTTTCAATTTCTGTCCATCCATTCATTCAACCCTTTCCTTGTCGTACTTTGGCAGCATCGGAAACAAACGTCACTGGCCATTTACAAAGGTTTTACTTTTACTCAATCTTTGTTTTTGTAGTTTTTTTCGTTAGGCTTCTTTTTCAGAAGACAGCGGAGGGGATGCAAATAAGAAGGACAGGAAATGCAATAAAAGATACAAAAGGGGTTGTTTTCACATAGCGAAGAAGATTTATTAGAAAATCCTGAATAGACTTTTAGACGAACATTAAAGTCACTTTGTTTAATAACATGGGTGAATGGTAACCCGAGCATTTCAAAATTACAATAAAAAATGTTTTAAACAAATTTTAACGTTGCAAGGAAAGGAAAAACTTAGTACAATAAGGCACACGTCCATGGGGGGAATACTTATGCCCGATTTGGCTTTATGTGCAGGTATGAAGGTTATTTTACCAACGGTACCAACGAGTAAAACACCAAACCGAAATCTTTGGTGCAGGCACATCCTCCTGTAGAGATGAAGAAGGAACATGGTGACAGATACAGACAGCGTGTTGAGGATCTGGAAGGAGCATTTCGAAAAGCTTCTAGTATCAAATAGTGGCGATGAAGAAGATACCCCAGAACCAATAAGAGATGATGTTATAGTGTGTATACCACCTAGCCAAGATGAGGTCATAAAATCAATTAATCGGCTCAAGAACAACAAAGCAGCAGGAGCCGATGGGTTACCAGCCGAACTATTCAAGTCTGGTGGCCAGATGCTGGTCAGGAGCATGCATTAGCTGATTAGCACAATTTGGCTAGATGAATGCATGCCCAGTGATTGGAACCTCAGCATCCTGTGTCCCGTGCACAAAAAAAGGAGACAAGACGATATGTGCCAATCCCATCGCATATAAAGTGCTATCCAGTGTGCTGTGTGAATGATTGAAGCCAATGGCCAATGACATCATCGGACCATACCAATGTGGCTTCAGACCTGGCAAATCCACCATTGACCAGATTTTCACTCTGCGCCAAATCCTGGAAAAGACCCACGAAAACACATCGACACATACCACCTATTTGTTGGCTATAAAGCCGCATTCGACAGCCCTATCCGTTCAGAGGTGTTTAAAGCCATGTCTGCGTTCGGCATTCCTGCAAAATTAATACGGCTATGCAGGATAACTTTAAGTGGCACAAGGCCAGCAGTTAAAGTAGGAAAGGACCTATCGGAACGCTTCAATACCGAACGAGGATTCAGACAAGGTGACCGTTTGTCGTGTGATCTTTTAAACATCCTACTGGAAAAGGTCATACGAGACGCAAAAGTGAGCAGAAATGGCACTCTGTACACCAAACAACACATGTTACTCGCCTACGCCGATGACATTGATATAATGGGTCGAACATTGCGAGCGGTAACAGCCACCTTTGAACAAATTGAAAAGGAGTCTGACAAAGTGGGTCTGGCAGTAAACGGCGAGAAGACCAAGCTGATGGTATCAACGCGCAAGACGTCCAGTAGACTCGGACCAACTGTGGGACTTGAGAACTACATCTTCGAGGTAGGCAAAGATTTTATGTACCTTGGTACCGCCATAAATAAAACAAATGACATCAGTTTTGAAATTCGGAGAAGGATTGTGATGACCAACAAATGCTACTATGGTCTAAGTCAGCAGTTTAGAAACAAGGCCACCTCCCGCCAGACCAAACTCACACTTTACAAGACGCTGATACTACCCGTGCTATTATTTGGATCAGAAACATGGGTACTTGCGCAAGCAGATGAGGCAGCTCTTGGGGTGTTTGAGAGAAAAATTCTCCGAAAGATCTACGGGGCGATCTGCGTCGACGGTGAGTATCGACGTCGAATGAACCATGAGCTTTACAATTTATACGCGGACATCGACATAGTCAGTCGTATTGAGCTGCAGCTACTACGGTGGCTAGGCCATGTTGTGCGGATGAATGAAAATGCCCCAGCTCAAAAGGCATATAAAAATGAGCCTACTGATGGTTCCCGTAGAATGCGAAGGCCACGAATTGGATGGAAAGACCAAGTAGAAAACAACATCTTGGAACGTGGTCTTCCAAGTTGGTGGACTTGCGCACGGAAATCTTTTTATACCCTTCACCACACTGTGGTACAGGGTATTATGTCTTTGTGCATATGTTTGTAACAGGCAAAAATAATCGAGATAGACCCATGGTTCCTTTTGAGAATATGCATAGAATCACTTTCTGAGTCGATTTATGCATGTCCGTCTGTCCGTCCGTCCGTCCGTCCATGTATTTTTGTTAACAAAGTACAGGTCGCATTTATGATCCGATTTGGATGAAATTTGGCACAGGTCACTTAATTGGCCCAAGGACGAACCCTATTGAAATTGGAAAAAATCGGTCCACGTTTAGGCATAGCTCCCATATAAGGGTACCCCAAAATTTTCGGTATTTTGAGGTTCTTGAGCGCGTTTTTTAACTGAATTCGCTGAAATTTGGTACTTTGAGTTCTTATTGGGTAGCAAATCTCTCTATCAAAAATTATAAATAAAGGTCCATTTTTTCGGATAGCCCCCATATAAGATTACCCCCAATTTTCGGTATTTTGGGGGTTTTGATCGCATTTTCCGACCGAATTCGCTGAAATTTGGTACTTTGTGTTCTTATTGGGTAGCAAATCTCCCTACCAAAAATTATAAATAATGGTCCATTTTTTCGCATAGCCCCCATATAAGGGTACCCCCAAATTTTCGGTATTTTGAGGTTCTTGAGCGCGTTTTTTTAACTGAATTCCCTGAAATTTTGTACATTGAGTTCTTATTGGGTAGCAAATCTCCCTACCAAAAATTATAAATAAAGGTCCATTTTTTCGGATAGCCCCCATATAAGATTACCCCAATTTTCGGTATTTTGGGGGTTTTGATCGCATTTTTCGACCGAATTCACTGAAATTTGGTACTTTGTGTTCTTATTGGGTAGCAAATCTCCCTACCAAACATTATAAATAAAGGTCCATTTTTTCGGAAAGCCCCCATATAAGGGCACCCCCAATTTTCGGTATTTTCGGGTTTTTGGGCTCGTTTTATAACTGAATTCGCTGAAATTTTGTACATTGAGTTCTTATTGGGTACCAAATTACTCCACTAAAAATTATAAATATAGGTCCAGTTTTTCTGGTAGTACCCATATAACGGTACCCCAAAATTTTTGGTATTTTGGGGGTTCTGATCGGATTTTTCGACCAAATTGACTGTAATTTAGTACGTCGAGTTCTTATTAGGTAGCACATCTCTCCACTATAAATTATAAATATTGGTCAATTTTTTCTGGTAGCCCCCAGGTTTTGAGGTTATTGAACCAAATTCTTTTTTCTGGTACAGGGTATTATGTTTTTGTGCATATGTTTGTAACATGCAAAAATAATCGAGATAGACCCATGGCTCCTTTTGAGAATATGCATAGAATCACTTTTTGAGTCGATTTAAGCACGAAATTTGGCACCGCGTAGCAAATTAGGTCTAGAATGATGTGTGTAAAGTTGCCTGAAAATCGGTTCAGATTTATATATAGCTCCCACATATACTTTCGTCAGATTTAATGTAAATGGTGCACCAAAGTCCCTATATATCTTTCGATTTGCACGAAATTTGGCACAGTTTCCTGAAATCGGTTCAGATTTAGATATAGCTTCTATATCTGACCAAATGAAGAATTTAGTATCGGTTGCAGAATGACGTGTTTATGGTTCCAATTTCATTTTACTGGTCCTTTAAAAATGCGACTTCTGTTAGGATTCATCTGTTGAATATACTCAAAGTGGTGAAGGGTATCATATAGTCGGCCCCGTCCGACTTTACTACTTTCCTTACTGGTTTAATAATAAAATATGTTAAAATTATTTAAAAACGCAAAAAAATCAAAAATAACAAAACAAAAAAAAAATCGGAAAAAATGTTGTCCTCGCTAGGATTCGAACCCGGGTCTTCCGGTTCGGAACCCGACGCACTTCCTCTGACCTACCAGGGGCGTCGGTTCCAGGCTGGCTAAATGGGATCAACGTTAGATCGCGATTAGCGGTATATTAACTAAGACCTCTCTGGTCCATTATAGTATTACAGCATTATAATGTATAGATGGAGCAGTATAGAAGAGAGAAGTAAAAAAACAAATCAATATAATCGCATTGAACCGGTGGAACCAAAGAAAAAAAACAACAACAACAAATTCTGGCAGTAATGTAACAATCGAACAGTATAAGCAAACAACTATGCATAAGTACGTAATGTAACATGCTAAGTTTCTGAATGTTAATTAACATTATATTGGATATCATGAACCAGAGGTGTCCAAACCTCAGCAATGAGGGTGCCATAATAAATTTATAAATTCTCAAAATCTACATGCGCCTCTACACAGTATTGCCTACGTTTGTTGTTCCGGATACTAACTTAGGTGTGTCAACAATAATGTGCATTAATTACTTTTGGTGTTATGTGCTTATAGCGAAAACCATAAATGTAGGTAAACCCGTGTATATATGAATGTTACACCAATGATATTTTTCAGGTTTCATAAAGTGGACCCTTTACCTGCGGTATTTTAGAAGACTCTTACAACCGATTTCGTTGTAATTTCAATTTTTATTTAGAAAGACATTTGGAATAAATGTATATTCAGTGCATGAGTTTAAAATCAACGTTTGGAGCAGCTTACTTAAATACCCTCATTTTCATACTCACACCCAATACTCTGGAACCTTAGGATGGATATTTTGAACTTGTTTTTTTTTATTATCTGCTATGCTGTGATCTATTCCAAGTCATATTTGATGAATTATATCAAAAAAATTCACAAATTTTTAATTTTATTTGAACAAAACCTTAAAAAAGCTTCCTACACAAAATTGGCATTTTTTCAAAAAATTTCCATAAATCCGAGAGTCGCAGGAAAAAATTTAGTATGATGTTCTAGACAGACACACAAGAAAAATAAAACAAAAATCAACGCTGAACTCGACTGCACTCCATACTAAACCCCTATTTTAATTGAAGGAATTTAAAAAAAACGGACCTTATATATATTTTGCCCGAAACACCTAAATTAAAATAACTTATGGGTTATATAACTATTCCATTTAATTAAATACCAATACTATATATCAAAAATGGACAAAATTCTATAATAATATGTTCACAGAATGCACACGACCATCGCAATTTTATAGCGTTTAAAATATTAAAATATCAATAATGTGGCAGATATGGAGCGATATCCAAATTCGAACTCAGCCCTAATAAAGGGTGATTTTTAAGAGCAAATGAGGTATATCGGTCCACGTATTGGTATAATGAAGGGTATTTTTTTCTAACCGAAAGGCCTGTAATTTGGCTTTCCGAGCTTTTGGGTGCTAACATACATCTATGCAGACAGTCCCCATATAAAGGTGCCTGAAATGATCGGGGCTTAGGGGCTGTAATTTGACATTTAAAGTTTTGGAAGGGTCAACAAGATCTTTGCAGAAAATCTTCGATATAGGTCCATGTTTTGATATAGTCCCCATATTAGGTTAGGTTCAAATGAGAGGTGATTTACGACATCATATACATAGTAGGATATACACTTAAGCCTGTATGTGGCCTGTTGTGCGATCTAGAGAAGGCAGAATGTTAGAAGAAGTTTTGGAAGGGTCAACAAGATCTTTGCAGAAAATCTTCGATATAGGTCCATGTTTTGATATAGCCCCCATATTAGGTTAGGTTCAAATGAGAGGTGATTTACGACATCATATACATAGTAGGATATACACTTAAGCCTGTATGTGGCCTGTTGTGCGATCTAGAGAAGGCAGAATGTTAGAAGAAGTCATCTTTAGATTTGGTTTCCCGAACCGTTTTTCCATTCACATCCCCTTTGCTCGATTATGTCGCGAAAGCTTGAAGAGGCTGGGAGTGAAATAGGAAATGTTGTTGTGTTTTTTCCATAGTAGCATCTGTAGGCCAACACTATCCTTCACCGAATCTCAAACTGATGACATTTGTTTTGTTTATGACGGCACAGAGGTAGATGAAATCTCTGAATACCTCAACGTTGTAGTTTTCAAGATCCACAGTTGGTCCGAGTCTACAACAATTACTGCCAGACACACTTTGGCAGACGTAGCCTAGTAACGTGTGTTGTTTGGTGCACAGAGTATCATGTCTGTTCACCTGTGCATCTCGTAAGACCTTTTCCAGCTTGATGTTAAAAAGGTCACACGACAAACTGTCACCTTGTATGAATCCTCGTTCGGTATTGAGAGATCCGGGAAATCATTTCCTATTTCAATTGCTGACCTTGTGCCAGGATTTGACCACCGGTCTTAAATAGTTCAGCCCATCGACACCTGCTGTTTTATTATTCTTCAGCCGATTGATTGCGATTCTAACCTAATCCTGGCTAGGTGGTATACACTCTATACCGTCATCTATTATTGGTTCTGGGGTCTCCTCTTCACCGCTACTATTTGATACTTTGGTAACATTTCCGGACTTTATCCTGTCTCCTGTACATCTCGATTTGCTCACGCTCTAGTTTTCCTCATTATTTTTTTTTTTTTTTGGAAAATACGTTTCTCCTCTCTGCTTTCGCTGCATTTTTCACATCAGTAACATTACGACATTTCTGATCGTACCATGGATTTCTTGATGGTACCCAAGTTTTGCTTTTGTTGCAGTTTGTAGGGATTGGACAATTTTTTGAGATTGTGCTTATGGATTATCGGGACAAGGAGTTCTTTTTTCAAGTGGTTGAGTAAGATGAGCGGAGTAGGCTTCTGCTATCAGTTGTGTTAGCAGCTTGTCGACGTCGAGTTTCCGTCGCACCTTTGCTGCTACGTTAAGACGAGTGCGAACCTTGGCTGCTACAAGGTAGTGGTCCGAATCGATATTAGCTCTTCGGATCGATCGAACGTCTAACACATTGTATGAATGCCTTCCATCCATCACAACATGATCAATTTGACTTCTTGTTGTTTCATCGGCAGAAAGGAAGTTGGCCTTTTTAACCAACCCCATGCTCAGAATTTTAATGTTAAAACAAGAGCAACGGTCATGCGAATTAGAATTTTAATGTTAAAACAAGAGCAACGGTCATGCGCTGTTTCTAGACGCTAGTAAAATATGTCTGCTCATCTTTGTCTTCGGTCGAAGCATGTGCGCTAATGAGACTGATGTAAAAGAATTTCTCTTTTATATGGATTAAGAAATTCACTCTTCTACTGGATTGAATCTGGAGACGAATTTTGTATTCTCATGGCAGGCATAATACAATGTGCGAATATGCGGCACATATCAACTGACTATTGCAACGTGTGTTGAAAGTATCTACCCCAGGTCACTACGGGGAGGTTAGTGTTCACAATTGAGATGAAAGAGGGACCAAGGTAATCGCGGGATTTGCCCTATTTCCCGTGAGACCGTGTTGCCAGATATTATTTATGGTTTTTATACCACCCACATATTAAGGTCCCGCTATATTTTCGGTATTTGGAAGGTTTTAGCTGCGTTTTTTTAACGAAGTGGCTGTAACTTGGCATTTTGAGATCTGGAGGATGGGAAACAACTATGCAGAATATTTTCCATTATGTTTTGACGGAGAAGTATATTGGTCTCGTCACATTTTTATATTTTTAAGGTTTTAGCCGAATATTCCTATCAAAGGGGTTGTAATTTGACATTTAGTGTTCCTTGAGAATGAAAATCTATACATACAACATATAATCCAATAGAGATATTATTTCCCATGTTCAAGATTCCAGTCCTATTGGTTTACCCTAAATCCAAATTATACCAAATTTAGTACCAATTACACTCCAATGGTAATCTTCAATGGTTATTGGTTCACCTAAATACAAATAGCATAACATTTAGTACCATTTAGTACCCATAAGTACAAATTTCAAAACCTACATCCATACCCCAATCATACACTCCAATAGTATTCCTAACTCCAAATTTAAGGATTCCAGCTCTATAGATTCATCCAAAATTCAAATTGCACCAAATTTAGTGCTATTAAGTACACCTTGGTAGAAATTTCCGAAACTTCCTACATACCCCGATCCAACACCTTAACAGTGATCCTAACATCAAATTTCAGGATTCTACCTCTATCGGTTCATTCAAAATTCAAATGGTACCAAATTTTGTACATATAAGTACGAAAAATAACCTTCATACTTACTTACTTAGCTGGCTTGTTACAGAACGGTTGTTCCATAAGCCGAGCTTAAACCAGTAAGGAAAGTAGTAAAGTCGGACGGGGCCGACTATATGATACCCTTCACCACTTTGAGTATATTCAACAGATGAATCCTAACAGAAGTCGCATTTTTAAAGGACCAGTAAAATGAAATTGGAACCATAAACACGTCATTCTGCAACCGATACTAAATTCTTCATTTGGTCAGATATAGAAGCTATATCTAAATCTGAACCGATTTCAGGAAACTTAACACACATCATTCTAGACCTAATCTGTTACGCTGTGCCAAATTTCGTGCAAATCGAAAGATATATAGGGACTTTGGTGCACCATTTACATTAAATCTGACGAAAGTATATGTGGGAGCTATATATAAATCTGAACCGATTTTCAGGCAACTTTACACACATCATTCTAGACCTAATTTGCTACGCGGTGCCAAATTTCGTGCTTAAATCGACTCAAAAAGTGATTCTATGCATATTCTCAAAAGGAGCCATGGGTCTATCTCGATTATTTTTGCATGTTACAAACATATGCACAAAAACATAATACCCTGTACCAGAAAAAAGAATTTGGTTCAATAACCTCAAAACCTGGGGGCTACCAGAAAAAATTGACCAATATTTATAATTTATAGTGGAGAGATGTGCTACCTAATAAGAACTCGACGTACTAAATTACAGTCAATTTGGTCGAAAAATCCGATCAGAACCCCCAAAATACCAAAAATTTTGGGGTACCGTTATATGGGTACTACCAGAAAAACTGGACCTATATTTATAATTTTTAGTGGAGTAATTTGGTACCCAATAAGAACCCAATGTACAAAATTTCAGCGAATTCAGTTATAAAACGAGCCCAAAAACCCGAAAATACCGAAAATTGGGGGTGCCCTTATATGGGGGCTTTCCGAAAAAATGGACCTTTATTTATAATGTTTGGTAGGGAGATTTGCTACCCAATAAGAACACAAAGTACCAAATTTCAGTGAATTCGGTCGAAAAATGCGATCAAAACCCCCAAAATACCGAAAATTGGGGTAATCTTATATGGGGGCTATCCGAAAAAATGGACCTTTATTTATAATTTTTGGTAGGGAGATTTGCTACCCAATAAGAACTCAATGTACAAAATTTCAGGGAATTCAGTTAAAAAACGCGCTCAAGAACCTCAAAATACCGAAAATTTGGGGGTACCCTTATATGGGGGCTATGCGAAAAAATGGACCGTTATTTATAATTTTTGGTAGGGAGATTTGCTACCCAATAAGAACACAAAGTACCAAATTTCAGCGAATTCGGTCGGAAAATGCGATCAAAACCCCCAAAATACCGAAAATTGGGGGTAATCTTATATGGGGGCTATCCGAAAAAATGGACCTTTATTTATAATTTTTGATAGAGAGATTTGCTACCCAATAAGAACTCAATGTACCAAATTTCAGCGAATTCAGTTAAAAAACGCGCTCAAGAACCTCAAAATACCGAAAATTTTGGGGTACCCTTATATGGGAGCTATGCCTAAACGTGGACCGATTTTTTCC
The DNA here is from genome assembly GCF_032173495.1 of Musca vetustissima. NCBI lineage: Eukaryota > Metazoa > Arthropoda > Insecta > Diptera > Muscidae > Musca > Musca vetustissima. The sequence continues at coordinate 13,580 of NW_026883972.1, forward strand.
AATTTCAATAGGGTTCGTCCTTGGGCCAATTATGTGACCTGTGCCAAATTTCATCCAAATCGGATCATAAATGCGACCTGTACTTTGTTAACAAAAATACATGGACGGACGGACAGACGGACATGCATAAATCGACTCAGAAAGTGATTCTATGCATATTCTCAAAAGGAACCATGGGTCTATCTCGATTATTTTTGCCTGTTACAAACATATGCACAAAGACATAATACCCTGTACCACAGTGTGGTGAAGGGTATAAATATCACCAAATTTACCATAATATGATCTTTTCGCTATACTTTGAGTGCTGGTGTGTGCAACAACCAAACAGCATATATGCTACGTAATTGTGGTGAAAGCTTTCTTTCATTTGCATATGTGTTTAGTTTACGATATGGCTTCATACATATTTAAACATTAGAATTGAGTGTTTTGTTCGTGTATTTGTGCTAGAAAGTAGCCATATTGGATTTTTATTTATTTGAGGAGTATTGGTAATTCAGCCGTATTTATATGGATTTAGCCGAGGTTACAAAAGGGTGCAACAGGGAAGACATTTTGGTCATTTGGTTCTGATTGTGAAGCGGTGTATACTTTAATTGGCGAAAAGTTTTAAGTTTGTTATATAACCTGCCAAAAATTAAAAAAAAAGAAAAATTCTAAATCTTCTTTTTTAAAGTATTTCCGAATATAAAATTTGAATTTCTGGCGTGGACTACTTTTACGCCTTATCAATTTGGGATTTTTTGATAAAGTTTCCATGGAATTCATCAGACCCATAAATTTGCGTTAGCCAAATTTAATTTGGGAAGACTTTGGCTATTGTCTTTTGCCTTCTCTGGAGCCCTAGTTTTTTTCCTGCAGTACCGCATATATTGTATGTAATTTGCATTGATATTTGGTAAGTTCTCTGCCTGCAGAAGTTTCTCTGTTGTCTCTTCTCTAAAGTGCCTTTGTGACACTTTTTGATTGCTTTCAGCATTCCCCCTTGGTTCTGGTTTTTTGATGCCATTCATGCCCATAAGCCGTAACACCACAACTTTACCAACATCATCGGCAGCATATTTTAGTTGGTTCGAGCAGTAGAGATCTGTCGGTTGTGTGTTAAAAAAAGGGAAAAATTTATGAAAAAAATCAGATTCTGGAGAATAAAGAAATCAGTGAAAATCCAGTGTCTCCAGAAAATCCAGAAAATCAGCTAAAAAAATTATTATTAGAAATTAATTATTTGTTCAGTAAATATGTGATTTTTTTTTTGCCAATTATTTCTGATCATTAAGAAAAAAAAAAAAACAAATTAACATAAAAGAAATCAGTCAGAAACATTCGAAATTGAAACATGAGCACCATCAATTTGTGTGGAAACAGAAGTGAAGGTATTTAAAAAGAAAAAAAAGAGAGAAAACCTCTGAAAACAAATCAATGATTTGAGAGTATAAAAAAAGAAAAAAATTAAATAGAAGAAATATATATTTATTAAAAAAACAAAAATCATATAAACGAAATTTATAGAAAAGAAATTATAAGAGAATTAGTGTAAAAGTGCTGGAGTTATTGCGAGTTTACAGCAACTATACCCCCTGTGGAAGGCCTTTCAACGTGGGAGCTCCAATATCAACAAAGTAAGTCCAAATCTCTTATACTATTAGCAAACAACCACCAACCAATTGATAGCTTGGAACTAAGAAGTGAGCGGATTAACCGTTATCGCTCTTAGAATCCACACATCAATTGTAAACAAAACTAATATTTTGTAAATTATTTCTTTTAAACAAAAAGTATTTTTTTTTTTATTTTACGTTTAAAAGAATTCATATTGCTTTTAATTTAAAGGATATTGATGTTGGTGTTTGTTTGCCTTTGTTTCCTCTGTTAGATTATACGGATGTTGGTTTTATTTATGTTAGTGCTCGGTTAACATAAAACTCGCTGTTACGATCATCTAGCGCTGTTAACTCTGCTAATGAGAGTATACAGTTTGGAAAGCACTGCTTTCCCTACAAAAATGATTAGAAATATTTTGCTTTTGTTTAAATGTTTTTTTTTTTCATAAATGAAACCAACCACGTATATCTATTGAAATATTTCTTTTTATAAATTTTGTTATATATGATATAATTTTTTTTTTAAATAACTTTGAATATACCTAAATGCATTTAAACCGTCACCAAACATGCAGAAGTTATTGACCGTGTGTGTGTGTGTGTTTGCATGAAAGCAACACTTGTATAGTTCAATGAACTGCACAGCTGATCTTCTGTTGAAGTAAAAGAAATTGAAAAAAAAGAAAACACACAAACATACATAAGAAAATTAAACTGTAACAAATTGATGATGGTATTTATGTTTCAATTCGAAGGATGTCGATATGAAAATAGGTTTTTGATATTTTTAATTAATTTTCATTTTTTTTAATATTTTTAATTATTTACTCAATATTAATTTTTAATCAATATTATTTTTTTTTGTGTACCAATATATTTTTTATTGCTATTAGTTTTTTTAAGTAGATTTTGTTGAAGAATATTCTGCATTCTACTTTTAGTTAACGATTCAGGTTATTTCGATTGGCATAATGAATTTTTTTGTTTTGGAAATAATTTCATTTAGAAAAAAAATATTTAATAATTTGAAATTTCTTATAAATACAAATTTAGTTGTTAAATTAAGATGAAACTTTTCTTTAATAAATTTTTGGTTTTGTTAACCATGGCTTAAATACAATTTTCGAATTTGAATTTTAAAAGGGTTCGGTTAGGTGAAGTGGGGTAATCTGAATATGGGTCTATCATATAAACTTTTACGATTCGTTGTTTGTTGGATCAGTATGGTAGACAGGATGGGAGGGCTGACCATGCACCTACAGCTTTGCATGGCTTAAGCAAACTATGTTGAAAACACTCTTCTTCTTCCTTCTCTTGTTTTTCACCTGGACTATAGGTTCCCTTCTATCCCTTTCTAGTCTTCTATCTATTTCCTTTCTTTTATATATTTCCTATAATAAATTCATGCACGCATTATAAAATTAACTGGTAGTTGGCATAATTAATGGATGAATTTGACAAGAACCTACCCTAACGACGAGCAATAAGGCTGGTGAATTATGCGTGCCAAGTCAACCGATTCATTCCAAAGCATCTCTTGAAATTTATTATAATGTTAACCCGTTGCTCACTACAACTGCTAGGCGTTTTTTTAGCCAACCTGGCTTGGCATCGTCGATAACTGGTGTTGATGAAAAATTAATTAAAAATTTTAGTATCATCCTTTCAACCATGGCCTGTGGATATGCTATTAACGCAGAGTCTTTTAAAAAACTTACTGAGGAAACTTTTTTTCTTTTCGTGGAATTATTGTGGTTCTATATGCCTTCAAGCGTACACAAAATATTAGTGCATGGAGCTGATATAATTAAATGTGCAGCTTTGCCCATAGGAATGTTGTCTGAAGAAGCCATGGAATCTAGAAATAAGGACTTTCGGAACTACAGGGAACTGTACACAAGAAAAATTAGTCGTGAGGAAACAATGAGGGATCTTTTCAATAGGTTGCTATTTTCTTCTGATCCAAAAATATCAAGTTTGTCTCGTAGTACATCTCTTAACCATCGATATAGTGAGCCACTATCTGAAGAATTCCTTAAACTACTGGAGGATCTAATGCTACCAACTAATTCAGATCAAAACTCGGATTCTGAATGTGATTAGTATTTAATAAGTAACGCCTAAATTTTGTAAAATATATATAGTTTAATGTTTTAGATATGTAATATTAACAATTATAAAGATATATATAATAACAATAGTGTTTGCCCTTAGCCCACTTTTTACCCTCCAAATGTTTCGGAATTTTTAAAAGAAGCTCCCATTTTAGGAGTACTATTAGTTATAACGAAAAATGTTGCTTATTAAAAAAATGTTTCAAATGCTTCAAAATAGTAATTTTCACCTAAAAATTTAAGTTTTTTCTAAAATGGGTTAATAAAAAAAATTGCCAAATTTTTTCATAAAATAATTAAAATTGTTCATATAAATCTATTCTTGTCCAAAATATCGATAAACACACAGTAAAACATCTACTTTTATTTTCTGCGCGCTAGATCTGCATTTTTTCCCACTGTGTAATGTCTGCACCGCCGTATGTAAAGTTAGGCCGATGTTTAACAACGCAATTCAGTATAATTTGAATTAGGGGCTCTATGGCATAGTATCGATATTAGTTTATCACAACATACCTATTTTTCATTTCAGGATTTTTCGAAAATCAATCATATTCCGAATTTGACTTTAATTTTACCAAAAAGTATTATTTTTATTTACAAGAAATATTTTTTATAATACACTTTGTTTCCCCTTACACTGATGTTGTTAATTAAAAATTTTATTTGAGTTATTTGTTTTTTTCTTTCTTGGAAACACAAACTGGCCCATCTTTAAATGATATCCTTTGGACTGATTCTATATACAAATGTTTCATTCTGTTTCACAAACTCGCATCTTTGTAAATCTCCCCCGCCAGGCCCTCCTAATGATAGAGTCCATGATGATAAGGATAGTAACCATGACCACCATAATAGGGAGCAGCATAACCATGGACAGCAGCATAACCACCATAATGAGGATAAGCGGCCAAACCGTGGCCATAATATCCACCATAACCGCCTAAACCTAAACCATGGCCATAACCGAATCCATAAATGCCACGTTTTTCGGTTTTCTTCTCGGCCAAGGAGGCATCTACTTCGGATTGTTTGGGTTCACTTGAGGCGGCATAGCTGGCGGCCAAAGCAAAGATGACAAAAATGCACAAAACACTCTGAAAGGAAAACAAGACGCAGAGACACAGAAAATTAGAACTCACTTTTTTAACACACACTTTTTTTAAGTTGTTATCCTTGTTAATCCTTTGATTTAATTTATTTTGTTTTTTCTCTTGATTTTCACATCACGAAACTTACGAAATATTTCATGTTGGTTTAGAATTGAATTTTACAAGATTGTGATCTTATTTGTATGAGAGCTTAATTGCTTTTGATGTCTAGTAGCCGAACTGTGGCATTATTTATACTGGCAAAGATAGTCTCAGCGTCGTGGCATCGTCGTTGCATTGGGTGCAGCTGAGGTGAATATTAAAATGCAATATGCTCTGAGCCCTCTTCGTGGTTGATCGTCACCGGCAAACATCAACATCATCAGAGGTAACAGCAGCAACGGCAGCAGCTGTCTGGGCAAGCCCTCCTCAGTATGGTAGTGGGGCAATGTTATACCTCCCCCTGGCTCCCCTCCACAGCAGTGGTGCATTAATTTCTGCATTTATTTTAACTAAACAATGGCTTCAATTACCCCTCTTTGGTAACTATGTATATTGTAATTGTTCGTATATAACTATATATTTTGATATGTGTGTGTGAGTGTGTGTGCATGTTAGTATGTAACTACGGTCATATATAATTATTATTTGGTCTATTGTCTTATATTTAACCTATTGCTGTCTTGTCATATTTTCCAACACTCGAAACTGTTATAAGACCGTTACAGCAAAAAATGCGACCATTGATTTCCAAATATTTTGTTGTTGTCGTTGCCTTGTCGTTATTTTGCAGACATACGTCACCTAAATAAGGGTATCGAAAAACCAATATTAGTTTCATGGTAACTGCATTTTTTTGTCATGCAAATAATTTTGCTACATTATTTTCACGGAAAGGAATTGGACAAAAAATTGATGGGAAGGCATATTTCATATGGAATGACCCAAAACTAATAAAAACTTCCTCTTCTAGAAGCTAAGTTGAATGGACAAATAATAGGTATTGATATTGGACGGAATTATGAAGAAACCTATATTTCGGCTGGGAGCTAAGTGCAAAGGACATATATTAGTTATTGGTATTGGACAAAATTTTGGTTTTATTACCCGATTGATTTCACGGATTCTGATCCGTATTTATCGACCCACTAACACTAATGGCCTTCTATCCGTACGGTAATTTTTACCCTCAAGTCGATATCTGCATGGGCAAAGATTTTACAACATTCCAGGCAAAATAAACCTATATTTCGGTTGGGAACCATACTTAAAATGTTAATAAAAAAAATCGGTTTGGAACTAAAGAGTACCCCTGATGTTCTCGTATAGTTTCAAGAAGAGACATAGGTTAGATTATGCGATGTTCAGCCACCAAATATAGGATCTATTTTGGAATCAAAGTAAATTGTCTGCCAGTAGGTTAGACTAGGAACTTGAGCATAGCAAAAATCAAGCGAGACCACTGTATGTATTTACCAACATTGACCTATATTGATTTCTGGGGAGAAGTATTTTTACTAAAAACCTGGAATGGTAAATTAAAGTCTTTTCGATTAGAATCCTTAGAACCTTTATATGGAATCGATGTAGAATTATATGCCAAATTACAGCCCAAATTTCCCGCAGGTCTTTTCTGCAAAGAATATGTACCAAAACTTTGAAATCCCAAATTAGAACCTTACAACGAACCGAAAATTGGACAAGACCTTTATATGGGGGCTATGTCAAAACATGAACTTATATGGATAATTTTTTGGTCATATACTTATGTGAACCTCCTAAATCCTTATATCCCAAATTATAGTATTAGATTAGAAAATTCATCAAAAAAAAAAAATAAAATAAAAAAAGCGGAAAGTTGGGCTGGACCTTTATATGGGAGCTACGTCAAAACATGGACCTGTATTGATAGTTTTCTGCATATATGTTAGTCTTCAAAAGCCTCGAAGGCTTTTATGTTTGCAAGCTTCCAAATCTTCAAAAATTATGGCCTTTCGGTTGAGAAATGCGGTTATATCCCCCAAAATACCCCTAAAATTGGGCAGCTACGTCAAAGCATGGACATGTAGGGTTCATTTTCTGCGAAGGCGTATGGCAGCCTCTAAGTTTTCGAAATGCAAAATTAGAGCCTTTTCGTTTGAAAAATGCGACTATAACACCCAAAATACCGACTCTGCAGAAGACGTTTCGACGACAGAGGGGTCTAGGATCCGAAACGACCCGAGTCTTACTCGGCCAACGTCTGTCACCTCAGCCCATTGTGTAAAAGCAATAGGGCTGCTACAACTCTGCAGAAGAGGGTTAGAGTATTAATATTATCAATATTATCCAAACAGTCGGCTTGATGTTCCAATTGGATGTGAGAGACCTAATCCTGCAGTGACTTATTATGATAACTACAGTGAGTTTGATTTTTTTTCTGTCGTGAAAATTCCGGCTACATATATTTGAAGTTTTGCACCCAGACTCCTCAAGCTTTCTCGAAGTAGATCTTGCGGACTTTGCTCATGCAGTAGCCAATCGGCAAATCAGTCGACTGTGCCCGTCGTCTAGCTAACTCCTCAATTGCAATGAAATATACCATTAATTTCACTATGTCCTGCAAACCATGTCATGCAGAGCAATTGAGAAATGATATTATGATAAATTAAGAACATTTATGTGGAGATTTATATCAAAACTTGGACCTATATATGCACCACACAAATTTGTATAAAAGTCAGCCTTTCAGAACCGTCTATACCAAATTGCACCGAACACCGAAAATGGGATGGTACAATTCTATGAGAGCTATAATTTGAAAAAAAGGGACCAAGCTCCCCAAACTACCCCAAAAATAAGTTTTTGGAAAAGTTTTGTTATAAAACTTTTCCAAAACCCCCAAAATACCGAATAATGGGGGTTACCATTACATGGGGGCTATGCGGAAATATGGGCCTATGTTTATAATATTCGGTAAAGATATTTTCTACTCCATGATTATCAAGTATATTAAATGTATACCAAATTGGTTCAAATTCGTACTCCAGCTCTCAAAAATACCGATTTTTTGGGTGTAGCGTTAGATTCCTTAAAAAGAAGAGAAAAAATATTGGTAATTTAGAACATTAACTATCATACCTCAAGAAAAACAAAAAACAAACAATTGGGTAGAAGCATGTGTCCAAAACCAACAAAATACCTAATATTGGGCTACCCGAAAACCAATATTGATATTGATCTGATAGTCAAAGTGAATCCAAAAATCTACAATCCATCTCAAATATTTCGATCTCTATTGTGATTGCAACAGACAGAAGGACCGACGGACACGCCATTTTATTCTCATCAAGAACATACTTTATGGGGTGTCGGTTGAATATTTCGATTTTGAAATTTTATATTAATTTGAGTAAAGCATTTGTAATTTCCAAATTGATTAATGGAAATAGCTATTTTGTCAAAAACCTAATGGATTTGGGTAGGTTTCCGACGTTTATGACGTATGTATTATACGTCGGAAATGTATGTCATTTACATTACTGTTTCTGACAGGCCATCTCTGGGCACGAATCCAATCTCTGTTTCTATGAGTCCCAGAGAGTCTGTGTCGTTGCTTGGAACTTAAGCAAATGGTTCAATGGTTTGAGATTAAGGATTAATTTCAAAGTAGCTTGGGGTTTACTGCAGAGAGTGAAAGTTATAAGGAGAGATGCCAATCGATAGGGAGTTATTGCATGAGTAAAGTTCTATTAGACCCCTCTTATAGCGTTCCTCTACATTCCTTTTCAACTTTAATGTGTGGTCAAAGGCTCTTAGCTTCCTTACAATAAACTAAAGGGCTCAAATCACTCATTTAGGAACTGCATCTACTGCATCATTTTGTACAAATTGTGTGAAAACTGGTCTGAGAGGATCATCGTATTTGTTTGATACCACATTGGTACCACCAATTCCATTGTATGTTCATAATACAATAAAATTGAAATATAATAATTGCATTCTCAAAACGAAGTTTCCGCTTGCTAAAATCATAGCAGAGTTCAACTTATTTTTCTTAAGGAGTGTCAGTTTCCCACGTCATTCGCAACACCTATCACATAATTGATTATAATCAATTATGTATAATAATTATTAGTTAGCTAATTGTAATTTTGCTGTATTACAATCGGAATTTGCACAGATCATAGCTTTGGCATTTAGGGTCAGAACAAATGGATATTTTACAATTATATAAGGTTTGGATTTCTTTGAAGGTCTGAATATCTAGAGGACAGGGTCATCAGGGGGAGTGTATATTAAACTTGTCATTCCGTTTGCAACGCCGGAGACCCCATACACTGGAGACCCAATAAACTAGAAATCGCAATATTTGAGATATAACTTTGATATGTTGCACTGGCATTGATATTACTCCTAGGATTGTTGGTATTGCAAATAGGGTATATCGGTCCACATTTTGGTATAGTACCCGTATAACAGTACCGCCAAATATTCGGTATTAAGAGACTTTTGACACGTTTTCAACCGAATTGGCTGCAATTTGCTACTTTTAGTTGTCATTGGGTATCAAATATTCCTACCGAAAATTATCAATATTGGTCCACTTTTTAGGGAACCCCCATATAACGGTACCCCCATTATTCTGTATTTTGGGGGTTTCACACACGTTTTTCAACAGAATGAACTGTATTTTGGATTCACCTTGTATATATTCAATCTGCCTGAAATTATTAATATTGGGTACGCCCATTACAACGGTTCCCCACAATATTCGATATATTAATGGTTTGGCCATGTTTCTATATAATAGGTTGTAATTTATTATTTTGGTTATGGTATGGTAATAAATCGCCTTTTAGGGAAGACCCTATATAACGCTAGACCCCAAAGATTCGTATTTTGGGGAGCTTGAGCACGTTTTTCAACAAATTTGAGAACAATTTAATACTTTGGATCTCTTTGGAAAGAAAATATTACTAATCTAATCAATATAGGTCTATGTTTTGATATAACCCCACATAAAAGTTTCGTTTCTTTTTCGGTATTAATTAATTATTAAGCGAATTTTCTCATAATAGTGGATATAATTTTGTTAATAGTGTCTGTAATTTGGAAAGCTAGGCATAAACAAATGTCCCGATCGACTTAAGAAATTGTGAATGCAACCACGTGCTGGAGTGTATACAATGTTCGGTCCGACTAAACTTAACGACGATAGACCCATGGTTCCTTTTGAGAATATGCATAGAATCACCTTCTGAGTCGATTTATGCATGACCGTCCGTCTGTCTGACCGTCCATGTATTTTTGTGAACAAAGTACAGTTCGCATTTATGATCCGATTTGGATGAAATTTGGCATATGACGAATCCTTTTGAAATCGGTTCAGATTTAGGTATAGCTCCCATAGATAGTTTCGTTCGATTTTAGGTAAATGGTGCACCAAACTGAAAATATTTAGCCCGATTGGGACAAAATTTTGCACAGCATACGGAATTTAGTCCAGTTTGACATCTGTGAAGTATTGTTAAATTGTTCCAGATTTACATATAGCTCCCAGATGTACATATAGCTCCCAGGTTTACATATAACTCCCATATGAAGTTTTTCTTGAAATCGGCCCAGATTTAGATATAGCTCCCATAAATATTTTCGTCCGATTATAGGTAAATGGTCTCCCCGATTGACATTCAATTTTTTATAGATAGTAATTTGAACCAGCTAAAACCATACACATGACAGGTTTTTATCGGTTCAAATAACTATGTAGATCACATTTGTTTTTTATCCGATTCCATGCCAATGGTCATCCAAAGATGGTAAGTCTCTTCTATCAAGAGGATATTGTACACCTTATCATTTCTTGTATGTACCCAAAGTGGTGAAGGGTATCATATAGTCGGCCCCGTCCGACTTTTGAACTTTCCTTACTGGGTTTCCTTTAATATTGTGAAATATCAAAGTTTTTAACACAATTCTTCGGAAATGATACTATTCACGAAATAACCAATATAAAGGGGTGTTAAAGGAAAAGACGAAGCTTAGGGAGAAAAATCCGAAAATGGGGTTTTCTAACTTCATTTTCCTTCTAGAGTGCACCTATGTAAATACATGCGTCTATTTTTTTTTTTTTTTTTTGGAAAAGTTTTTCCCCTTAAATTCTAGTCTAAATTCTTAAATTCTACCATGAATCGTCACTAGTTATGACATTTTTCAGGTATGTCTGAGTGATGTACATTTGACATTGTTTTGGCTCAACATTAAACAATTTGAGAACAATCTATCCTGGCAAACGTTTCATGCCTGAAGCATCCATAAATATTGCATGGCATTAACCGAATATTGACGCCTTGCCGCCCTTCTTTAAATCAGCTTATTACTTCTATACAGACATGTATTAGAGCATTTTTTGGAATTGAGGTAACATATTCAAAATTGCCAAATTTACTGGAATGAGATGTGTAGAATAGTATCAGAGTATCAGACCACATGTTTGAGATAGAGAACTAATAGGTTGAACCTCTCTCTGCTACAGAAAACAACTATTGTTTTCCACGGTTTATGTTTCCGGTCGCCAAGATCTTAGTAAAATTCTAATGTTGTTTTTATTTATTGTGTTGAAGGCGTGTCTAGTTACCCATGTCATTGGTAACACCTGTTGCTGTATTTATTTGTAATTATTTACCTAATTGTAGCTTTGGTATATTGAATTTAATACAGAACTTCTTATGGTTTAACAATGTGTTCTGGTTGTTGTTGAACTAATTTCAATTATTTTAATAATTGTTTTGGTCCATGTAAGGTAGCTCTCTACATGTTCTATAGTGTTAATATTGTAATTTTATTTATTACATTTCATAAAGTAATAATTAATTACTATTAATTCGTTCATTTGCTTTAAATAAAAATGTTCAAGAACAATAAAAATATACAATAATCAAATATATACATACATATGGGAAATTACAAAATTCTTTTAAAACTCCATTAAAAAAAATTTGAAATTTTTTTTTGCGAGCACATTTATGATTTTTTGTACATAGGTTAAGAAAAATATTCTGATTCGAAATCTGTTCGCCTTCACAAATTCGGATGCTGCGCACAAAAGTTATAGCGGTTTTAAATCTTGTATTTCAAATATAAATTAAATTAATTCCTATTTATTGTAATTCGCGAATTTCTTCACAAATAGATAAATACCTTTGTTATCTTCGCATACTTGTCAAATCACATTGAAATACGGTATAATAGTCGCGAAAAACAAATAGAAGCATGAAGATATCGGAAAATAAAATAAATTATTTCTTGTATTAAAACAAAAAGTTTTTTTTTTAATTTTCGATTTTTTTGGTATGGTTAAGAGGATACGGTTTTGCCTTAATCTTCTAAAATATACGACGCTTTCTTCTGCAAATTCTTTTAGATGATTGTTAAATGTCGGTAGATTCATCTGATAAGAGTTTCGACGTTAAAAAGGACTAAATATATTGCACTTACAATACATGCAAATTATCAATAAAAAGCATGCAATTCGCGTATGAGTTGAAATCAGTTGTTGCGCATGCGGTTTTCGTATAAACCGAATCAGTGCCTTTCAATAATTATGTATTTTTCGATGTTTAATTTAGCGGTCAAAGTGTGCCGCTCGATGCACTTTGCTATGCAAAAACCCTAAAAATGGCTAAAAATCACGCAACGTGCATACGATTTTTATGCGCATCCGATTTTAGTAATCTCCTATAAAAATACACAAAAGGACACCTATTTTAAAAGGATCGGTTAAGAACCGCGGATGTTCCTCCACAATCGATTTTGGATAAAATACGCATATTATTCGCGTATCGATGTATTTTTGACCTATTTCCACGCAGATTCGCGAATTTGACAATACAAGCATAAATGCATGTAAAATTAATACGAAGAAAACCGCGATTATTTACGCGAATTTGTCAAAATAAGTTTTTGCAGTTTTTCCCACATTCAAGGTACCTATATCCGCCGTTTTATTGGGCGGAATTGAACATGGATGGGCTCATTAGATCCGGCACGTAAAAAAACTAAAATCACGCGGGGTTCCACGGAATTTAAATGGACTTTCTTAATTTTAGACTCAAAATATAGGTTTTTTATAAAAATTTACGCAGCAAATTTTCGTCTTTGGAACCCAATTGCAAAGAAGCTACGGTGAGCACATTCATGAGATATACACTAAACGAAGCAAAATCACGAGTTCTAGAATCCTATAATCAGTTTAGTCCATTATCTGGATGCGCATCCTAATTATAAGAAAAATTCAAAAAACCCCGAAAATCCGGCTTCAAAATGTCAGCATCCATTTTGGGTGGATACAGTGATTATATCGAAAAATCATACATTAGAACTATATTGTCCATGGAGTATTCTGCAACTTAGTCACTGATCACATGTGCGTGCGTTGTGTAGTTTAGCCACAAATCAGGAAGGAACACAAAAAACTCGTTGGCTTCGACACATTTTCATCCATTTTTTTACATTACCACCATCACAGCTTCCACGCAGCTTATTATTTATTACCAATATTTTAAGATTTTGACAAGAACACTTCATTTTATAGAAATGAATTTAAATTATATACAATATGTTCATATTTCGCGAGTTATAACCGTGCAAACCTCAGCTTCAAGGAATTTAAAAGATTTTTGTAATTTCCCATATGTGAGCTATAACTAAATCTGAACGCATACGATATGCCTAATTTCGTGCAAATTGAAAGAAATATGGGAGCATTGTACAGCATTCACATAAAATCGGACGAATATATATGCGAGCTATTTCTAAATCTGAACCGATTTTTCCCAATTTCAATAGGGTTCGTCCTTGGGCCAAATAAGTGACCTATGCCAAATTTCATTCAAATCAGATCATAAATGCGACCTGTACTTTGTTCACAAATATACATGGACGGACAGACGGACGGACGGACATGCGTAAATCAACTCAGTAAGTAATTCTATGCATATTCTCAAAAGGAACCATGTGTCCATCTCGTTTCCTTTTGCCTGTTACAAACATAAGCACAAAGACATAATACCCTGTACCACAGTGTGGTGATGGGTATAAAAACTGAAAAACAACTGAGCATCGTCGATTCAGCAGGGTGTATTTGTGTTTTTGTTTAAATGCTATAAACAAAAACACAAACATATCAATGAAGACGTCTAACGCCTCCGCTAACCATCCTCTTCCCAAAATTGAAGACACCGACACCGTGTTTTGCTACGACTGAGGAAAACTTGATCAGTAGCCAATAATCAAGTTTCAGAAGTATTTTGAGGATTGGGAAAAAACGGGTTTATATAATATTAGTGTTCTCATTGGGTAGCAAATCTATCTGCCGAACATTTGTAATATTTCCATTTCCATTTCGTGTATAAAACTTTTCAAATTTTAAGATAATATTACTGAAAAGTGGTTAATTACGATGTGTAATATTAGAGAAATATTTAAAAATATAATGTTTTTACAAGAAAAAAATGAAACAAGTGAAAAAGCGGTAAATTCGGCCGGGCCGAACTTTGGATACCCTCCACCATAGATATATTGACAGGTACTAGAAATGAAAATATAGGGAACATACCAAAAAGTGGACCTATACCGACATTTCTAAAAACGGATTATGTAAACCATAATTAAAAATTTTAGAAAATTTTAAAGGATAATTATACTCTCAGCCTTATGGCTAATGAGGGTGTATAGACTTTAACACGGTGAAAATGTGTCTCATCGAAATATTGGTTCTAGACCCCATGTTTCTTTGGACCAAATCCGTTTCAGAAAATTTAGATTTCATCCAAACTTTGCCCATCTTATTATTTCTTCCAAGCTTAGTTCAAATTCTCGAACTTCCAATCAGGGGCTAGGTCTAAATGCGGCTATAGTTAATTATCGAACCTTACTTTCTAATTGTTTATCTCTCTATCCTCCGCAGGTGAAATGATTACAAAAGAGACTTAGAACCAAACTCAAAACGCGGAACAAATCAGATAACTATTTTAATATAAACCAGTAAGGAAAGTAGTAAAGTCGGACGGGGCCGACTATATGATACCCTTCACCACTATGGGTATATTAAGCAGGACTATAACATAAAATTGGATGAAAAAAATGTGATATTTATCTAAATGTGAATCTACCTAGATCTATCCATAAAGTATGTCAATCGACTTCAAACAAATATAAATAGGTCATCCGTTGGGCTATGTCTGCACTTCTAGAAAACGCAACTACGTAATTCTATGCTCAATTTTTTAAGTTGTGCAAAATTTGATGTCAATCTGACTAACATGAGGAGTTTGATGCCCAATTTATAGAAATCGGGCGAAAATATATATGGAAGCTCTATCCAAATATTGAGCGATTTCAAACAAACTTGTCACAGGTTAGGTTATACAACTTTCAGAACGTTTTATTCCAATTGGTTCCTTAGTACGTCAATTACTTAAAATCAATCTATAATAAAAGGGAGCTATATCTAAATCTGGACCGATTTTCACGAAACTTGGCACACATCATTCTAGGCTCAATTAAGTACGTTATGCCAAATTTCGTGCAAATCGAAGGATATATAGGGACTTTGGTGCACCATTTACATGAAATCGGACGAAACTATATATGGGAGCTATATCTAAATCAGGACCTATTTTCACGAAACTTGGCAGACATCATTCTAGACTCAATTCAGTACGTTATGCCAAAATTCGTGCAAATCGGAAGATATTTAGCGACTTTGGTGGACCATTTACATCAAATCGGACGAAACTATATATGGGAGCTATATCTAAATCTGGACCGATTTTCTCCAAACTTGGCAGACATCCCTCTAGGCTTAATTCAGTACGTTATGCCAAATTTCGTGCAAATCAGAAGATATATAGGGACTTTGGGCACTATTTACATGAAATCGGACGAAACTATATATGGGAGCTATATCTAAATCTGGACCGATTTTCACGAAACTTGGCAGACATCATTCTAGACCTAAATGATTAGGCTGTACCAAATTTCGTGCAAATCGAAAGATATATAGGGACTTTGGGGCACCATTTACATGAAATCGGACGAAACTATATATGGGAGCTATATCTAAATCTGGACCGATTTTCTCCAAACTTGGCATACATCACTCAAGGCTTAATTCAGCACGTTATACCAAATTTCGTGCAAATCAAAAGATATATAGGGACTTTGGGGCACCATTTACATGAAATCGGACGAAACTATATATGGGAGCTATATCTAAATCTGGACCGATTTTCACGAAACTTGGCAGACATCATTCTAGACCTAAATAATTAAGCTGTACCAAATTTCGTGCAAATCGAAAGATATATAGGGGCCGTTTACATTAAATCGGTTAAATATATATATGGGAGCTATATCTAAATCTGAACCGATTTTTCCCAATTTCAATAGGGTTCGTCCTTGGGCCGAATAAGTGACCTATGCCAAATTTCATTCAATTCGGATCATAAATGCGACCTGTACTTTGTTTACAATTTAACATGGACAGACAGACAGACAGACAGACAGACGGACAGACGGACGGACGGACGGACATGCATAAATCGACTTAGAAAGTGATTCTATGCATATTCTCAAAAGGAACCATGTGTCTATCTCGTTTCCTTTTGCCTGTTACAAACATATGCACAAAGACATAATACCCTGTACCACAGTGTGGTGAAGGGTATAAAAAGGGGGTTATATGGGGACTACCCCAAAAAGGGGGTGAATATTAAAAATTTTTGGTAGAGAGATTTGTTACCATATACGACTACAAATTACCAAATTGCAGCAAATTCGGTTGAAAAATGCGCTCAAGAACCCCCAAATACCGAAAATTGGGGGTACCCTTATATGGGGGCTATCCGAAAAAATGGACCAATATTCATAATTTTTGGTGGAGAGATTTGGAACCTATTAGGAACCCAATGTACCAAATTTCAGCGTATTCGGTTGAAAAACGCGCTCAAGAACCCAAAAATTCCGAAAATTGGGGGGTACCCTTATATGGGGGATATCCGAAAAAATTCACATATGTTTATAATTTTTTGTGGAGAGATTTGGTACATATTAAGAACTCGAAATACTAAATTATAGCCAATTCGGTGGAAAAATACAATCAAAACCCCCAAAATACTGAAAATTAGGAGGTACCGTTATATGGGGGCTACCAGAAAAAGTGGACCTATATTTATAATTTTTTGTGGGGACATTAAGTACCCAATAAGAACCCAATGTACCAAATTTCAGCGTATTCGGTTGAAAAACGCGCCCAAGAACCTCAAAATACCGAAAATTGGGGGGTACTGTTATATGGGAGCTATGTCTAAACGTGGACCGATATATCCTATCTTCGAACTTGACCTGCCTGCAGACAAAAGACAACCCTATGCAAAATTTCAGCATCCTATCTCAATTCCTTCAGAAGATAGCGTGATTACAACAGACGGACGGACGGACGGACGGACATGGCTAGGTCGTCTTAGAATTTTACCCTGATCAAGAATATATATACTTTATAGGGTCGGAAATGAATATTTCGATGAGTTACAAACGGAATGACAAAATTAATATACCCTCCATACTATGGTGGAGGGTATAAAAACCATAAAAAGGACATTCGGGGTAGATTCGGCATTTTAAAGTGAGGCACATTCGGCCATATACAGATAGTGCAATATTATTTCCTTAAAATATTTTTGAGTTTGTCTTTAAAAATAATCCTTTAATATTGTTCGAAATTACATATATAAGACTAAACGTGCTTGTATTGACAAAAATCCTATAGAAAAAACCTATTCCTGATGGTGTGTGCGACCTTGAGATTTCTACGTCCGCCGCTAGAAAATATAGCCCTAAAATTCAAACATTTTATCGCGTAATTAAATCATATAGAGCCTTTAGAAGATCTTAATTTCAACCAGACTGATATCGATGATAATTACCAAGCTACCCCAGGTTGGGGTACATTCGGCGAATTTGACTTTTTTTTACCAAACTGTAAGAATTTGTAACTAATTTTGTTTTTGCAAAATTGTCAGGCTGAATCCCAGTTTGTTGTTTTTATAAAAAAACAACTATTTATTAGTGGGGAATGTATGACATTGTTTGCCGAGGGGTAAGGCAGGGAAGACTACAGTTTCGGATCAGGCCACTGATCCTCATCAGTTCCCTTAGTTTTTTGTTGGGATATTCTCCCCAGAAGCTATTGCTTTTATACAAAAAACATTTCATACCCAAATGTCTCTTGTAACCAGTGTTTCCAAAATTTTGTCAATAAAAATGCTAGATTTTGTTCCAAAAAAATTCTAGAAAGTGCTAAAAATTTAAAAAAAAGTGCCAAATAAAAGTGCTAAAATGTTTATAAAATTAATTTCGCTTATAGCTAGTAATGAAATATGTATTTCTTAAAATTTGCTTGCAAAACCATGAAATATTCACTTGATATCCTATTTATTCATAATCAGAATAAAATTCTATGTCGATATAGCCATGTATATATAGCTCGCAATATTGAAGACAGATCTTTGAAATTCTGCACATATGTGCCCTTTTTAGGGTTGCCCCAACCGAATTAGCTATAATTTGATATTTTGGATTTTCATTGGAAACAAGTAAGGGTCGTACCTAAATTTATGCGTATGCTTACGAATTAAATCACCTCAAAAGTTAAATACATGTATTTCAATGGAAGTTACCCAAATACGCATTCCGTATCAAAATATAAAGTTGAAAAATTTCAACATTGACAATGCGTATTTTGGATTTTTTGTTTTTTGAAAATTGATTTTCAGTCATTGAAAAATTTGTGTTTCTTTAAAAGTAAACATTTTTCGATCAATTAAAAAAATGTTTTTATCCATTTTCGCCGTTTTCAATTGGCAGAGATGCAAATAAAGTCTTTGCGTATTTGGGTAATACGGACGTCTAACAAACCCTATAAAGATGAAAAGGTGAGTATTTTTGAACGGAGCGCAATAAATTAGGTACGACCCTAAAAAGTGTCAGTCGGTGTTGCCGACAGATATATGTATAGCTCCAACCTATGGCTTGCGGAGGTCTTCGGAATTACACACAGATTTTATTATTAACTTTATAAGAAATATGGTTTATCAAAGATGTTTCGGATTTAATGTTGATAAAATTTTATAAAGAAATGGTTCCAACCTTCGGAATTGATATAGGGTTCGTATAGATAATATACCAATGCAATAATAATTCCCCAGAAGGAGTGGAACAATGGGTCCCATCTTCGAAATTAAACTAGACTTCGTAAAGAAAAAAGGTTGTGCAATGTTTGGTTCAAATGGGACATTCCATTCGCCTGATATTGAAATTATAAATATTGAAAATGTGGACCCTTTGTGGGGGAGGTACCAGAAGGAGTGGACCAATGGGTCCCATCTTCTTACTTGACCTTGGCTTGATGAAGATAGTAGGTTGTACAAAGTTTGGTTCAAATCGGACATTCCATTAGCCTGATATTGGATTTACTTATATAGAAAATTTTGACCCTCTGTGGACGAGTAACCAGAAGGAGTGCACAAAATGGGTCTCATCTTCATACTTAATCTGGGCTTGGTAAAGATAATAGGTTGTACACAGTTTCGTTAAAATCGGTCCGTTTGCATGTTATTATGAAATTAATTTTTAGCAAATTTTGACCATTTTGTGGTTGAGGTACCACAAGGAGTGGACCGATACTCACCATCTTCGAACTTAAACTAAGTTTGGAAGAAATATTAAGATGTGCAAAGTTTAGATGAAATCCGGATAGCCTCCAGAGAGCGATCGGGGACGTTTTTTAATAGAATAGATTATAATATCACATTGCGCGTTTTTGGAGGCTGACTTAAAGTACCGACCTATTTTCGGTATTTTGATGGGTTTAGCCGTATTATCTGGACTCTGTTAGGTTAGAAAATATTTATGCGGACAATTTCTATATTTGATTCTATACTCCATATAAAATTTCCGTCTTCATGATTTTTTAATAAACAGCCTAATACCAGACAATGTCACAGTCACCATATGAGGTACCGAACCATGTTTTAAGAAAGTTTTAAGGGTGGTTTTTAAAATGGTGTTTATAACAAGTTCGGCCGTGTCGGGTTTTTTACTTGTTAACAGATTTACTGACACTTCTTTAACATTTAAAATAAAGCTCATATCGTGAAAAATAAAAATCGAAAAATGGCACAAAAATCGAAAAATGGCACCAAATAGACGGACAATTTTGAAAATATCCAGAAAAAAATAAAAAATGCTAATAAAGATGCTAGGTGCTAAATCAATTTTTTTGGTGCTAAACGAGTTTAAAAAGTGCTAAATCTAGCACTAAAAGTGTTAAATTGGCAACACTGCTTGTAACAAAGCGAAGTACTTAGCTGACCAAGGACATAAACTGCATGAGAATTTCGCTGGTGCCTCACTTCGAGGTTAACAAGGCATTTACAAACAATACCATACCTAAATTACAAATTACAGTTAATTCGATAGAAAAAATGCCCCTGGGGCCGCAAAAAAGAACTTTATGTGGGGTCCATCTGAAAACCTAGAACTATTTTGAAAAAATTTTCTTTCCAATTGGGTGTCAAGCCTTCCTAAATCTTAAATAAGCCCCCATATAACGGTACATCTGAAATTTCCGTATTTTGTTGAGTTTGGACATATTTTTCAGTCATTTTTTTGTCCTGTCTAACTATTTTTATATTATTTAATTGTAGCTTTGTTTATTTTTAGTTATATATATAAATCCTTGAAATTTTACTCTGCATCTTGATTGTTGTAATGGAGATAATTATTTGGTCCATGAACAATGGCCCTCCATATGCAATAGAATAAATTGCTTAATTAATAACATTTCATAAATACGTTCGACACATATGGTAAAAAATTAATAAACATTCAAGAATAGAATTAATCAACAGTAATTATATTTAGTACCAATCGATATATAATTACAGATATGATATTTTACTATTGACAATCAATTGAAACTGGATTAAATTGTAATTTGGCTCTGAAAGTAAACAATCAACGTTTCAGTGTAAATTCATAAACTTGAACTTGAAACGTGATTAAAATGTAGCCAATGTGAACAAGATATACATGATGATAGGCAATATATAATTTTCATACCAAAATATCTTCGATACAAAACAGAACTATTTCTAAATTAATACATTAAACATAAAATATGTAATTTTATATTTAAGTTTGATAACAATTGATTGTTTTGTGTCTTGCGCTTGTGTCTTAAGTCTTTTGTTTTGCACTAACTAATAATCATCACAACCAAGTGCGGAGTGCGCTAAACCACACATTGATCAAACAATTGCGTAAATTCACAATAGACTATAGCAAAAACCAGTAAGGAAAGTAGTAAAGTCGGACGGGGCCGACTATATGATACCCTTCACCACTATGGGTATATTAAGCAGGACTATAACATAAAATTGGATGAAAAAAATGTGATATTTATCTAAATGTGAATCTACCTAGATCTATCCATAAAGTATGTCAATCGACTTCAAACAAATATAAATAGGTCATCCGTTGGGCTATGTCTGCACTTCTAGAAAACGCAACTACGTAATTCTATGCTCAATTTTTTAAGTTGTGCAAAATTTGATGTCAATCTGACTAACATGAGGAGTTTGATGCCCAATTTATAGAAATCGGGCGAAAATATATATGGAAGCTCTATCCAAATATTGAGCGATTTCAAACAAACTTGTCACAGGTTAGGTTATACAACTTTCAGAACGTTTTATTCCAATTGGTTCCTTAGTACGTCAATTACTTAAAATCAATCTATAATAAAAGGGAGCTATATCTAAATCTGGACCGATTTTCACGAAACTTGGCACACATCATTCTAGGCTCAATTAAGTACGTTATGCCAAATTTCGTGCAAATCGAAGGATATATAGGGACTTTGGTGCACCATTTACATGAAATCGGACGAAACTATATATGGGAGCTATATCTAAATCAGGACCTATTTTCACGAAACTTGGCAGACATCATTCTAGACTCAATTCAGTACGTTATGCCAAAATTCGTGCAAATCGGAAGATATTTAGCGACTTTGGTGGACCATTTACATCAAATCGGACGAAACTATATATGGGAGCTATATCTAAATCTGGACCGATTTTCTCCAAACTTGGCAGACATCCCTCTAGGCTTAATTCAGTACGTTATGCCAAATTTCGTGCAAATCAGAAGATATATAGGGACTTTGGGCACTATTTACATGAAATCGGACGAAACTATATATGGGAGCTATATCTAAATCTGGACCGATTTTCACGAAACTTGGCAGACATCATTCTAGACCTAAATGATTAGGCTGTACCAAATTTCGTGCAAATCGAAAGATATATAGGGACTTTGGGGCACCATTTACATGAAATCGGACGAAACTATATATGGGAGCTATATCTAAATCTGGACCGATTTTCTCCAAACTTGGCATACATCACTCAAGGCTTAATTCAGCACGTTATACCAAATTTCGTGCAAATCAAAAGATATATAGGGACTTTGGGGCACCATTTACATGAAATCGGACGAAACTATATATGGGAGCTATATCTAAATCTGGACCGATTTTCACGAAACTTGGCAGACATCATTCTAGACCTAAATGATTAAGCTGTACCAAATTTCGTGCAAATCGAAAGATATATAGGGGCCGTTTACATTAAATCGGTTAAATATATATATGGGAGTTATATCTAAATCTGAACCGATTTTTCCCAATTTCAATAGGGTTCGTCCTTGGGCCGAATAAGTGACCTATGCCAAATTTCATTCAATTCGGATCATAAATGCGACCTGTACTTTGTTTACAATTTAACATGGACAGACAGACAGACAGACAGACAGACAGACGGACAGACGGACGGACGGACGGACATGCATAAATCGACTTAGAAAGTGATTCTATGCATATTCTCAAAAGGAACCATGTGTCTATCTCGTTTCCTTTTGCCTGTTACAAACATATGCACAAAGACATAATACCCTGTACCACAGTGTGGTGAAGGGTATAACAAACACTGCAAATTAATATCATAATCAATCAAACCACATATTTAATGTATAGTTTTCAAAACAAACCCAAACCCCACAAGGGTAACACATGGCAAACGAACTCCGACAAATTACCCAATAGCCTCGGTGTATATCACATTTTCAAAGAAGACAGCAAAAAAACGGCTAGTGGTGCGTACATGTGGTTGAAAATAGGTTTGTAATTTAATATCGGCAAAGCCTATAGTAAAAGTTCCGTTAAATTGTTAGTGCCCACCGCTATTCAAATGATGAGATTGGCGGCTAAGTGTCTCCCTTTTTGAAATTGCAAACTATTGCTGCTTGGCTGGCCAACTGACTGGAACTATATTTAGCTGTACGTTACACATGAACTAGATATGACAATCATAGAAAAAAATAAAACAAAAAAAACAAAAATAACGCCACCATGAGTTTATTAACGTTATCAAAAAACGAAAGTCATGATTAGTATTATATAATATTATAATTATTATTACAGCATTTTTAGTGATTTTTTTTATGCCCAGAACTGAAAGAGCTACAACTACAACTATATCCAATCAGATTTGTAACTGAAATTCTATTGTAATCAATTACTTAATTATGAAACTATTTGCTGTTCGATTTTTCTTAACATAAACATCTGCTGTTGTTTGATTTTGAATTTAAATAAAATAAATCACGATTTTTATTTTATTATTTTTACTATTTTATTGAATGCAGAGAACTTCAAGTCCGTCAACATCAATTCAATTAATCTTAATTGGTTTTATGTTTCATGCAACAATACCAATTCAATGCAATATTTTAAATAATTTATTTGAAATTTTATCACAATACTAGTTACCATGGTAGGAAGAACTACAGAATTGAGGTTTGTGATGAATATGATGAGACCCTATTTTAGAAATCGCAATTATAATCAATAGGAGGTTATGTAGCCAAATAGTAGGGTTATTTAGAAAGATCTCTCAATATTCACTTTTGAAATTAACTCTCGAATAGTGTAACCGATTTAAACCAAAATTTGCACATTGCAATATTTCTTTCAAACTTAGTTGAGGGAGTGGACCTAAGAATATTGATCCACTCCCTCTGATACCTCCACCATAAAATTGTCCTAACAACACTGTGACACATTCCTCAACATGAAAATCTTGAACCTAATCTTAAGAATAATGTTGTTTTTTGGTTTCATATCAAAGAAAATTTTGTAGAAATTATTAAGTGCTAAACCATTGCTGAAGATTGAAAATGAATATTTTGAGTAGTTCACGTAATAAGCGTACGAATTATTTGAAAATCCACTCCATATCGACAAAAGTAAAACCGAGATTAAACAAAAACCTTAGCTAATAATTCGGTTGGCGTAGGGGGTGATAGATACCAAGCAAAGGCTCTGATTGGCTTTAACATGGAGAAGCCCAGACTTATCTTGGAACCTCTTTCATCGCAATTGTGGACACTGACCACCCCGCGGTGACACGTGGGGTAACTATTTTGATCACCCGTTGAAATAGTGAGTTGATATGTGCTGCGAGTTCACCCATAAGAACTATAAACAAGTGAAGAAATCGTTAAGTTCGGCCGGGCCGAAAGTTGGATACCCTCCACCATAGGAATACTGACACTTGCGTGAAATTAAAATATGGGGAACATACCAAAAAGTGGACCTATGACGAGAATTCTACCAATCGTTTGTTGCAAACCATAGCACTGTGGTACAGGATATTATGTCTTTGTTACAGGCAAAAGGAATTGAGATAGACACATGTTTTCATTTGAGAATATTTTCTTTATTTTCTGAGTCGATTTTTGTATGTCTGCCCATGTTAAATTGTAAACAAAGTACAGGTCGCATTTATGATCCGAATTGTATAAAATTAGGCACAGCTCATTTATTTGGCCTTAGAACGAACCCAGTTGAAAATGGAGAAAATCGGTTCAGATTTAGATATAGCTCCCATATAGAGTTTCGTCAGATTTTACGTATATAGTCCACCAAAGACCTAAAGTTAATCCGATTAGGACAAAATTTTGCACAACGTACTCAAGTTACTATAGCATAACGTGTGTAAAGTTTTCTTCAAGTTACCCTTATATGAGAGCTACCCGAAAAAATTGACCTATATTTATAATTTTTATTGGAGAGATTTTCTACGCAATAAAAACTCAAAGTAATAAATTTCAGCGAATTCGTTTGAAAAACGCGCTCAACAACCGCAAAATACCGAAAATTGGGGGTACCCTTATATGAGGACTACCCGAAAAAAATGACCAATATATATATATATATATATATATAATTTTTTGTGGAGAGATTTGATACCCAATAAGAACTCAAAATCCGGTCACCCCCCCCCCCAAAACTGAAAATTGAGAGGTACCGTTATATGGGGGCTACCAGAAAAAGTGGACCTATATTTGTAATTTTTAGTGGGGAAATTTGCTACCCAATAGGAACTCAATTTACCATATTTCAGCGAATTTAGTTGAAAACACGCTCAAGAACCCCAAAATACCGAAAATTGGGGAGGTACCCTTTTATGGGAGCTATGGCTAAACGTGGACCGATATAGACCGATATAGCCGATATTATTGCCTTACAGGAAATGCGATGGAAAGGGACTGGCGTAAGTAAATCAGATGATTATGCCCTGTATTATAGCTGCCATGAATTTGACCTCCTCTCCATATTCACTCCAGTAGCGAATTGCTATAATCCGTATAAAATCGAAGTTCTTCTACTTCAGTCTCATTTGCGCCCATGCCCCGACCGAAGATAAAGATGAACAGACCAAAGACATATTTTACGAGCGTAAAATTCTGCTAGGAGATTTTAATGCATAAATCGGAAAGGAATTTCTCCTGGTCGAACAACGAGAAATCAAATCGATCATGTTTTGATAGAAGAAAGGCCAGTGTTTTAGACGTTCAATCGATCCGAGGAGCGAATATCGATTCGGACCATTACTTTGTAACAGCACTTTGCTGTAGCAGCAAAGGTGCGATCTAACACAATACGGAAACTCGACGTCGAAAAGCTGCAAACACAACAGATAGCAGATACCTACTCCGCTCAACATATCCAATTGCTAGTTGAAATCAATCCTTCTCCCAATAATGGCAAATAATTACGCACTCCCTACAAACTGCAGCAAACGCAACAATTGGGTACTAAAAAACAGCATTAAAACCCATGATTCGGTCAGGAGAGTCGTAGTAGGGAACTCCTGCAAACATTACGCATTACGTGTGAGAGAGAATTATTGAAAAAAAAGAGAAAGAACAAGGATCAAGAAAAACGTGAACGTGAGCAAATCGAGAGTCAGAACGAAGTCCGGAAATGCTGCCAAAGAGTAAAACACCAAACCGACGGCATTGGTGCGGGCTCATCCTCCAGTAGGGATGGAGAAGGAAGCCTGGTGACAGATACAGACAGCGTGTTGAGGATCTGGAGGGAGCATTTTGAAAAGCTTCTGGTATCAAATAGTAACGGTGAAGAAGATACCCCAGAACCAATAAGAGATGATGGTATAGGGTGTATACCACCTAGCCAAGATGAGGTCAGAATAGCAATCAATGAAGAATAATAAAACGGCAGGTGCTGAATTAATCTCCTTTCTATCGCATATACAGTGATATCCACCGTTCTGTGTGAACGACTGCAGCCAATGGTCAATGGTATTATTGGATCTTATCAATGCGGCTTCAGACCTGGCAAATCCACCATAGACCAGGACCTCTCGGAGCCCTTCAATACCGAACAAGAATTCAGACAAGGTGACAATTTGTCCTGTGAGCTTTTTAACATCCAGCTGGAAAGGTCGTAAGAGAGGCACTCTTGTTGTACAGAGGGCCCCTCGTACGAAAAGCATATGTTACTCGCCTACGCCGACGACATCGACATAATGAACGAATTGAGAAGGTTTTGGCCAAAGTGGGACTGGCGATAATTAGCGAGAAGACTAAGCTGGTGGTATCAACGCGCAAGACGTACAGTAGACTCGGACCAACTGTGGAACTTGAAAACTACAGCTTCATGTTCGAGAAAAATTCTCCGAAAGATCTATGGACTGATCTGCGTCGATGGTGAATATCGCCGTCGAATGAACCATGAGTTGTACCAACTATTCTCGGACATCGGTATTGTCAGACTTATCGAGCTGCAGCGACAATGTTGGCAAGGTCATGTAGTGAGAATGGATGTGGATGCCCCAGTACAAAAGGCATATAAAAGTGAGCCAACTGATGGTTCACGCAGATGGGGAAGGCCGCGAATTTGAAGGAAAGATCAAGTGGAAGACAAAATTTCCGAACATGGTCTTTCAAATTGGAGAACGCGCCTGGAAATCTTTTTTAAGACCGGCCTACGGAACATATGTTCTGTCACAAGCCAGCGAAGTATGTAGGTAACATGTAAGTATGTAAGTAACATCAAAATAGATGGACTAAAAGTGTATTTTGAGGATATCACCTTTTGATTAGTTTTCCCACGTTCCATATATACATATTTTCGTCATGATTCATCCGGTATTATCGCACAAATCTCCTATATAGCTGGTTAGATTGTAATGCTTGGCCAATTGTAGAAAGAGGGACCCTTCAGACATCTTCTGTGATTAAGAAATTTCCTAAGGCGACGATATTAGACTTGTTTGAACTGAAACATAGTGACCTTGAGAAGTTATCTGCCATAGATACTCATACCGAAATCCTTTTATTTCTGCTTATAGTTTAGAATATTACAAAATATTTCTATTATAGGGTATATTAATTTATTGTCTTCTATATCAAACAAACAAATCATAAACAATTATTTTTTTTTTTATAATTTGTAATAATGGCCAACATTCATTCAACCGTGATTTCTGGTTGGGGTCTTCTGATCATTCATTCATTTCGAAAAAACAAAACTGACCTTGACCAAAAAAGTGGGTGTTGCCTATGGACTTAAGATATTTTGTAAGATCATTATGATAGTTTTATTATCAACAACTCCACCTCCTCGTCCATCCCACGGCGCGGAGTCTAAACTTCATTCCGGGTAAAGTTATGCCTCCAAAATGGAAATGGAAACGAAACGAAGAAAATGAACGACAATGCAATCAACATCATCACCAGCGGTTTCCATTGTTTTGCAAACTTGACATCATCATCGTCATTGCATGGCATCGCCAAAGAAAATCTATTGCAGTTGCGGTAAAAATACAAATAAATACACTTTGTAGAATTTGTTGTTGCTGTTGTTGTTTTTGTTAATAACAGCAATAAACAATAATTTCTTGGTAATAACAATAAAACAATAGAAATACTGGCAGTAGTACAAGAATTGCCACAATACCTAAAAATGTCTTAGCATGATCGAATTGTTGGCCATTCCTTCTTTCCCTCAACTGAGAAATATGTCCATAGTTCCCCATCAAACTAAACACCCACTCACCACTAAGCCGGCCCTGTGAATCTTAACGTTGCATTTACATTGTCTGTCAAATCACAGACAAAGGGCATCCAGTGCCGTTAGGTTTTTCCAATTTTTTTTTTTTACGAATTTCTTGCTAGACATTTGTTCGTCGCCGGTAGTAACTACAATGCAGTTACTACATACATATGTATGTATGTTCGAATGTATGTTGATGTCGGGTTCTACTAAATCTAGTATGAGTTACTGGTCGTCGTATAGCTTATTAGACGGTAGCAGTTGTAACATTTGTTTTTTTGTTATTATTGTTGTTATCAAATTTAAACTGTGAAAATTGTGCTAAATGTACTGGGATATATTTACTATTCATATAAAAGGGTGTTTGTTTGCGAATGATGAATATTTTATACTATAAATTGGAATACAATTCCATTTGTAAATTTCAAAAATGCATTTGTCATTCCGTTTACAATCAGAATAAAATTTAATAATATTCGTCCGTCACCATTTATACAAAATCGGACGAAAATATAATGGCAGCTATATCAAAATCTGATTCGATTTTTCGAAGCCTAACATACATTACTTAAGACTCAATTTAATATGATACGTACAATTTCTTGTAAATCGAAAGAATTATATGGACTTTCGTACACCATTTATATAAAATCGGAGTTATATCATGAGGCAAACATTGCGACTGTGATATAATATTGTAAAATCGGACGAAGCTATATTTGGGAGCTTTATCATAATGTGAACCGATTTTCACAAATTTCAGTAGGGTTAGTCTTTTGGCCAATTAAAAGAACTGCTCAAAATTTAATTTTATTGGGATCATAAATGCTATATGTGTATTATTTACAGTTTAATATTGACATACAGACGGACGGACATGCATTAATGGATTCAAAAAGTAATTATATTTATATATTAGGTTGGGGAAAAAGAAATCCATTATTTGTAACGTTTTGTAGTATGATTTGTTGCCATTTTAAATGTAACTTCATAATGCCTCTCACATAGAAGTCCTGCTCTCTTTTTGCAAAAAACTCTAGTAGTCGATTTTCACAATCCTCCCTAGATGCTAATTTTTTATCATTAAGGTAATTTTGCAATGCAAGAATTCGCTTGGTTCCAAGGCCGGAATGTATGGCGGATGCATAAAAACTTCCCAACCAAGCTCCCGAAGTTTCTGGCGAGTCACTGTAAATGCATGTGGCCTATGTGGCGTTGTCCTGGTGGACAAATCAGGTCAATTGTAAATGGTTTAAAAGATGTTTTATGGTCGATTTTTAGCTCCTGGGCGATGTTACGACTGCTAACATGCCGGTCAACTTCGATCACTTCTTCGTTTTTATCGATATTTTCGCCTATGTCAAAGAAAAACTGTAAAATGTACCGACTTTTCTCTTTGTTCACTTCCATTTTTAACACTCCGTAACTCACAACTGAATGCGAAATGTCAACCTTCCAACGAGCATAAATCTGAAATTGTTTGATCGATACTTTACGAGAAATCTATCAGTACAGCCATCTGGATTTAATGGATATTTTTCCCCCAACCTAATATAAAAGGAATTTGAACTAGAAGGGTACCAAAAGTACTGAAATGTATTAAATATGGTACCCTTTGTATTAAGCATGCATTGTGTACGAAAAGTACACATACTAAATGGTGCTAAATTTGGTATAATTTGAATTTGGGCGAATGGATAGAGCTGGAATCCTGAGATTTGGAATTTAGATTACTGTTGAAGTGTAGGATTTTGGTAACGTAGAAAGCTGGAATTATGATCACTGTTGGAATGTAGATATGGGGGTAGCTTTTAAAATTCGTACTTATGTGAAGAAAACTGTACCAAATTTGGTACAATTTGATTTTGTGTGAACGGATAGAACAGAATTCCTGAAATTTGGAATAAAAATTACTGTTGTGGGATTCAGGTAATCTTGGAAATTCATACTTATGGGTATGAAAAGTAAGTTGATACAAGTTGGATATAGATGAACAGATAAATCTGAAATCTTGAAATTGGGAAGTAGAATAACTGCTGGAGTGTAGGATTGAGGTAGTTTAGGAAATTCGTACTTTTGGGAACTAAGTGGTACTGAATTTAGTGAAATTGGAAGTACGATTGATATATGAAGGCAGTATTTTCAAGACTTATTGTACTTATTTGTTCGAAAAGTGCTGAATGGAACTAAATGTGGAACATGTAGCTATTTACTAAAATATATAATTGGAATACTGATCACTCTTGAATCTGTATAATGCTTCATATTTGCATTTCAGAAATTAGTGCTTATTGGTACGAAGAATATTTAATGGTAATAAACTTGATATTAAATGTAGGGATAGAAGTGGAATTCGGAATTATAGTACAACATATTATACAGTGTTCACGATTTCCATATAAAATATTATTAATTTGTTTTGTATTCTCTTTCCCCATACGAGGTAGCAGGCACTTGGTATTTTTCATTCGGAAATTTGATATAACCTCAAATATGTTTTCCATGAATTTGTTAATGTTTACCAACCCTATATGGATGCAATATTGATAAGGCAAAGCCAGTAAAAAAATGTTAAGTTCGGCCCGGCGGAACTTTTTTTAACCTCCATCATGAGGATGACAAATAAAAAATCTAATAAAAATAATCGGAGGCTCCTAGGGGAAAAGTCATGCTATGATAGAAACTTGAACATACCGAAAAAGAGGTGGGAAAAGATGAAAGAAATTCTCAAAATATCTAATAGTGGGACTACCGTTATATGAGGCTATAATAAAACGAGGATCAATATTTATAACCAAAATTCTCAAAATATCTACTTGGGTCAATATTAATAATTGCAGCCAATTCGGTTGAAAAACGTGTTGAAAATCCCCAAAATACCGAATATTGGGGGTACTGACATATGGAGGCTACACCAAAGCGTGGACCGATATATCCCATTTGCAATACCAAACACCCTTGGAGTATTAGCAATGTCTGTGTTTTCAGAGCTCTGTCTTAAATATTGCAATCTCTATCATAATTCTATATACTTTGTGGGTCTCCAGTGAATATTTCGAAGTGTTGCAAACGGAATGACAAATTTAATAAACACTCCACATTATGATGAATGATATAAAAATAGGCGTTTTCAGAGCCTAAATATTCTTTAAAAATTTGATTTTCAAATATGAATTGAAGAAAAACTAAATTAGGCGCAAAATTCAAATCAAAACCAGTAAGGAAAGTAGTAAAGTCGGACGGGGCCGACTATATGATACCCTTCACCACTTTAGATATATTCAACAGATGGGATCCTAACAGACGTCGCATTTTTGAAGGACCATTAACATGAAATTAAACATGTCATTCTGCAACCTATACTATAGTAATTTATAAATTTTGGTCAGATATAGAGTTGCTTCTTACAATGGGACAAAATTATGTAAATAAATTTATTGCAAAATATCGAAATCTAAACCGATTTAATCGAAACTTGTCACATGTTCGGCCACATTTTGAGTTCTTCATTTATGCCATGTTCTGACGGGCATTCGAACAACGTAGTTCGCTCTCAGAATTATGTACCTGAATTAACCCGTTCATACAACACTATTCATAATTCATGTCATCAGAGTTTTTTATTTCAATCTTTTTGTTTCTTGTTTCTTCTAACATATTTGCGTGAATCACATATGGATTTAAATAGAAAAATTAATTCTCTTTCTCCTGACTATAGTATGAACACATATCTATTTATTTTTAATTCATGTTTTCCATTTTTTTCTGAAAATATTGTTTTATATTTTGTTATCTATATATGGGCAATATTGCCAATTTTTTAACATAGCTGAAGCGGAGGTCCACCCCTTCATAACTCGCGAATTACTTAAGTATATGAAAAAAAGTGAATAGTTTTGGGTTAATTGATCTGTCGTTGCAAACTGCTCATGATATTGACCTCCAAACTTTATTCTGGTGGAAGCTGTGTCTACTTTAATGTAAAAAAATGTGTAAAAACAGGTTGAGGCGAACCAGTTTTTTTATGTTCTCTATCGATTTGTGACTCAGCCACTCATTTCACGGTCTTCGTGTCAAAGTAAAAGTAGAAGCCAACAAAATGGGGACTACGCCCTTTATGTATCATTTTTCAAAATTTTAACTGCATCTACCTTTAAATGATGCTGACATTTTGAAGCTCGATTTTGAGTGTTTTTTGAAATTTACTTCTAGCTTTAATACGCATACAGGAATTTCTAAAAATCGATTATAAGATTATTGTAGTCGCGAATCTGCGTAATTTGATATATATTTTGTGTATGCAGTATGCACAGCTTCAGTGTAATACTCATCCGAAAGTGAAAATTTTGTGCGATCAAATTTCAAAAAAACATATTTTTTCGGGTCAAATTTGTAGATCTGTCAACTGAATGATACGGGTACCCGCGATCAGTAAAGTTTTTTACGTTTCGGATGATATAAAATCTTCTTCGTGAAAATCCATCAATTAGAACGGCGGGAGCTGGCCTTCCAAAAACACGAATTTTAGAAAATTTTTTTTTGAAAATATCGCGGATTTAATTGTATTTTCTGTGGATCATTTCCACTTCATTAAATGACCTCATACGGATTTTGATCTTTTTCGAAAAGAGAACTTTAAAAATTTCAGCCTAAAGAGAGATGTACGCAATTTATCTCAAAAATAGATTTTGCTGGCACATCCATGGTTCTTAATGGACCACATTGAAATCGGTATAGATCGATGTATTTTTTTAGGGTGCACACCGAAATCGGATGCGCGTTAATGGCATATGGAGTTTTCGCAATTTATTCGCGTTTTACAATTTTTTGGGTACTTCAATGTAACGTGCGGCACATCTTAGCCGTCAAATGAAATTTCGCAAAATATATATGGATTGGAAGATAAACTTCAGTACTTCCTGGAAACCGCATGCGCATCAAATGATTTTGAGAATTACGCGATTTAGACGCAATTTATCTCAAAAATAGTGTGAGCTGGCACATCCATGGTTCTTAATGGACCACATTGAAATCGGTATAGATCGATGTATTTTTTTAGGGGGCACACCGAAATCGGATGCGCGTTAATGGCATATGGAGTTTTCGGAAATTATTCGCGTTTTACGATTTTTTGGGTACTTCAATGTAACGTGTGGCACATCTTAGCCGTCAAATGAAATTTCGCAAAATATATATGGATTGGAAGATAAACTTCAGTACTTCCTGGAAACCGCATGCGCATCAAATGATTTTGAGAATTACGCGATTTACACGCAATTTAAAATGTATATTTCATAATATTATTTTATTTTAAGATTTATTCCTATTTATAGAATTCTAAGATTTATCGGAAGTGTCTTGATATAATCCGCAAGGCGTATACTTATACACAAAAAGTGATTATTATTATATATGTAAATTTTTCGGCGATATTCGGGTAAAATAGCAGAATTTTTTTCTGAAATTTCTTGTATACAATTAAAAAAATAAATATGATGACATTATTTTTTCGAACCAAAAACAAACATTTTTCCTCAATATCTTGGTTTGTTGTCGCTTTGATTTAGAAACCGCTACACGGACTTATGTGATTTTGATATCATTTAATTCACCAAGGTGTTTAGATTATGTAGATATTTTTAATTTAATTTTTAGGTGTGTGTATGTCATTAATATGATGAAAATATTGATGTAATCTCCTATATATTTTTTTATTTTTCTCATATTTAGCGAAGATCTGCAACTTTATCGCGATTATTATAATATATTCATATTCTTATTTTACGGAGGAAGATATATATCAACGTTTTTGCTCAATATAATAAACGGCGTAATTTTAAGATTTTTTTCTTATGCCCAAAAGTAAAACCTCGATAACTTTTGCGCGCATCAACCAAAAATTTGATCGCGAACGGTTTCGGAATCAGAACATTTTTCTCTATATGTGTACCGAGAATCATTGATGTGCCACAAAAACAAAAAAGCTGATTTTTTGAAAATGGAATATTAAAAAATTGGCAATATTGCCCATATATAAAAATGAATTGCTGTTCGTTAGTCTCGCTAAAACTCGAGAACGGCTGAACGGATTTTTCTTATCTTAGTCTTAAAATATTCGTAGAGCTTCAGGGAAGGTGAGAAAATTTTAAAAATCGCGAAAAATTGGCAAAAAAGAAAAAATATTATGAAAAAAATATTATGAAAAACAATATTTGAAAAGAAAAATATTCAATTGTCAAATATTGAAAATTTTCAAAATATTTTATTTTATTCAATTGGCATTGTAACGAAACTTTTTTTCTGAGAATGCAAAACAATAATTGAGATGAATTCGCGATCATTGTATGTACACGTTTTCCATAAAATTCACCTACATTTTGGAACAAATGCAAGGATGAAAATCTGAAGATTCAGAAAGAGTTCTGATTCTAAGACATGTGCCCTAGATTATTCTTCTTGAAAATAATATTAATAGGAACATAGGAACATGTTGTTATTGAAGTACCTAAAATGTACCATTATATGGTGGTTATATGCCTAATCGTTGGTCGATGTCTTTAATCGCATACGTGTATCACAGAGAAAGGTAAGTTCATATTGAAAGAGAACAACTATAAAAAGCATTTCTTATAACAAAGAGTCTCATGATGTTACCTCAATATGTCAACTACCGATATATTTAATACCATGAAAAATCGTTGTTAAGATCGAACTTTTGTACTTCCTAATATGTAGATTCCTTATATCGGCCGGGACATTTATATGGGGACTATGTTACACAGTATGTGTAGTAGATTGGAAAACGGGGGGTAAGAACTTCAACATACTGAAAATTAAACGGGAAATATGTATGGCTTCTTTTTATTGCATTAAGCCAAATCCATGATCCATTCCGTCAAATTCTTTACAAAACCGAAAATGGTGCGGGACCCGCACCATTTCTTGGTCGTGAATAGAAATGTTTCCGCAAATGTGTTTTACCCTTTCAATATCACGGAATGATATATGATATGAATGATATACGATACTACAATGGGTATGGATATATACTAATACCACATGAGAAAATACCGAACAATAAGAGTATATCATTATATGCATATCATTATATGGGGCTACCCGGACCAATTTGCACCAATATTGATAATTTTTTGTAAACAGGTTTTCTTCATCCAAAATAAAACATTACAGCTCTTCGGCTGAAGCACTCCCTAAAATACCGAACTCCTTAAAGTACCGACTATTGTGGGCACCTCAAAGATTTAACCAATATTGACAATTTCAGTACGATTCATTCTACCAAATATACAACCAAACGTGCCCAAATCCCCCACAGTATCGAAAAAGGTGGATTACTATTACATGGGGGATATTTGAAAGCTTGGGCGAACATAACATTGCAGCCAAACACCGAATATTAAGGGATGCCGTTAGATGGGGATATCCGAATACTTGAGTCAATA
The DNA here is from genome assembly GCF_032173495.1 of Musca vetustissima. Lineage (NCBI taxonomy): Eukaryota > Metazoa > Arthropoda > Insecta > Diptera > Muscidae > Musca > Musca vetustissima. The sequence continues at coordinate 49,379 of NW_026883972.1, forward strand.
TGGAAAATTCTAATTAGGGAGAATTTCTGCCCAATAAGTATCCCTAATATTAGATTTGGGAAAAAGAAATCCATTATACCGGTGGAACGATCGAATTTTACAGGCATGTCGTAACATCATCCAGGAGCTAAAAATTAAACCATTCACACAAAGCTGGATTCAAAAAGAAGCTCAATGGTTGGGTGCCTCACCAATTAACAGAAAAAATGAAATGGATCGAATTTCCATCTGCGAAGTCTTGACCAAACGGAATGAGATACTCTTATTTTTAAAAACGGATGGTAACTGGAAATGAGAAATGGATCACATACGATAACCCAATGCAAAAACGATCGTGGTCAAAGAGCGGTGAAGCACCTCAAACGGTGACCAAACCAGGACTAACGACCAGGAAGGTTCTGCTATGCATTTGGTGGGACTGGAATGGGATTATTTATTATGAGTTGCTTTCATATAGCCAAACGCTAAATTCTGATCTCTACTGCCAACAACTGTACCGTTTGAAGATAGCAATTGGCCAGAATTGGCCAACAGGGGAGGTGTCGTGTTTCACCAGTAGGCCTATTCTGTAGCTTTTAACAACATTCGATATTGTTTAAATTTCTTTTGTTATTGTAAAAACAATAAAACTAACAAATGAAATTGTTGTAAAATAGACAATATCGAATGTTGTTAAAAAGTTACAGAATACAGGGGCAGGACAACGCTAGGCCATCTTATGAGTAGTACAAATGTATGTGCAAATATAAAATGTATATCTTAAATCGTGGAGGGAACAACAAAACTCACTCATAAACATCAAATTCAGTTTTGTAATGTTACCCTATGTGTGCTATGATAATTACCAAGATGTTACAAAAATATATACACTTCACCTTATGATGGAGGGTATAAAACCAACCTAAAATGCCGAAAATTATACATCAACAATATTGTTAGGCAAGACAACGTTTGCCGGGCCCTCTAGTATATATATAAATATTGTTTTATATTTTCTAAATTCAAATGTCACATATAAAAATTTGAAGAATTTTTTTTTTGAGTTTCCCCAAATTTGTTTCTTGTCCTGCTGCATATATAAAAACTAGACAATTTTTTACATTTCATTCATCATTTTCAATTTTACTAAAAAAGTTTGGAAATTTTATAAATATTTTCAAGCTGTCAAAATTAATTTATTTTCTACAAATTCTGTCAATTGTTAGCGATGGGACAAATTTCTTGGTAATTCAGAGGGTGAATCGAATTGAACAATGTATAAAAGTCGGTGTTCGCTCAGAAAATTTTGTATAGTTCCCCATACAATTACTTCATAATTAAGGGTCGAACAACGAATGAGAGAGCGAACAACGCTCGTCTGTACATGGCATTACTTATAAATTCAAATTTCGTGCAAATGGAAGAATATATAGGGACTTTGGTGCACCATTTACATAAAATCGGACGAAAATAAATATGGGAGCTATATCTAAATCTGAACCGATTTTCACGAAATTTAAAGCACATCGTTCTAGATTTAATTCAGAACGCAATGCCAAATTTCGTACAAATCGAAGGATATATAGGGGCTTTGGTGCACTATTTACCTAAAATCGGACGAAAATATATATGGGAGCTATATCTAAATCTGAACTGATTTTCACGAAATTTAACACACATCGTTCTAGGCTTAATTTAGAATGCTATGACAAATTTCGTAGAAATCGAAGGACTTTGGTGCACCATTTACATAAAATCGGATGAAAATATATATGGGAGCTATATTTAAATCTGAACCGATTTTCACAAAATTTAACACATATCGTTTTAGACGTAATTCAGTACGCTGTGCCAAATTTCGAGTAAATCGAAGGTTTTTTAGGGACTTTGGCGCACTATTTAATAAAACCGGACGAAAATATATATGGGAGCTATATCTAAATCTGAACCGATTTTCAGGAAATTTAACACACGTCATTCTAATCTTAGTTCAGAATGATATTCCAAATTTCGTGCAAATCGAAGGATATATAGGGATATGTGGTGCACCATTTACAAAAAATCGGTGAGCTGTGCCAAATTTCATCCAAATCGGATCACAAATGCGACCTGTACTTCGTTAACAAAAATACAAGGACGGACATGCATAAAACGACTTAAGAAGTGATTCTATGCATATTCTCAAAAGGAACCACGTGTCTATCTCGTTTCTTTTTGCCTGTTACAAACATTTGCACAAAGACATAATACCCTGTACCACAGTGTGGTGAAGGTATAAACATAGCAAATTCAGCACAGGTAAATTAAAAAATTGTTAATATACCATAGAATTTTGCAAAGCAGTTAAAAAATTGAGCACAGCTAAATTGACAAAAAAAGTACATAATAATGTTTATATTCTACGAAAATATGAATTTTGCACAGCTGAATGAAGAAATACATTTATTGACACTAAAAATGCATATTTGGAAGACATATTATTGTTCCTATGAATGTTGTAATGACATATTTAGAAAATATAACATTCCAAAAATGCACACCCTTTACAACAAATTGTGCATTGTTTTGAACTCTTAAAGCAAATGCAAAAAACATAACTTCCACTGACGTCTTGGAGTCTTTTCTTGCATTTGATGGTGTCAGTTGTAGTTGTGCCATACAAATGAGTGGCTAAAAAACTATTATTATTAGCTTGTTATTTGTCAGAGTGTCATAGCTGCTAGTAGTGTTGTTAGCTATGTTTATCATCTTGTAGCAGTTACCTATAGACTAGTCGTTTTTTTTTTGTGGTTGTAACTGAACAATTGTTTAAAGCTTTTATTTTTCATATTTCCATATCAATATATCTGTGGCAGTTGTTATTGCTGCTGTTGTTGTTGTTCGATTTTTCTCATTGTGTTATTTGTTGTAAAACACTTTAAGGCAATCACGTTTTAAACATTATTTTAATTGTTTATTAATTTTATGCTTTATGGCGCGACCTGGCTATGATCTTTTTCTCATGTTTTTCATCTTTTTCGTTTTACATATTAATTTATATGTATGTAATTTAGTTTGTTGTTTTTTCTTTAGCGTCATATTTTTAACTATGTTCTATTTTAGAGTATAACACTTAATATGAGTTTAATTAAAACCGTGTTGTTTGTTGTTTTTTTTTTTATAAAATTAAATTGTAAGAGGTTAAAGTAGTGTTATTAATTATGTTCTATAACAATAAGGTATCATAACCCAAATAAAGGATGAAAATTGAAGGGGAGCGGATTGCATTGCCCGTTTGGTATCAAGGTTTAACATAATTGGTCTGTTCCCGTACTGTAAGAATCTACCAATTTCTACTATTTTTAAGATATCATTGAGGAAGTAAACAATTGTACATTCTTGCAGGTTTTGAAACAGACATAATATTCCAATACTTTATCTCATTAAAATAAAAAATAGATTATTTTTAGCATTTAACTTTTTCCACAAAGTTTTCTTTATTTAAAAAAATAATAAATATACTATTATTGTATAATTTTTTTTCTTTCCAATTCTTACAGTCAATAAAGTGAAACATAATGCCTGTGAATTTATAACAATTCCATACACACAAAAAACTAACTACGCTAACAATCCACATTCCAATACACATTCGACCAACAATTATGTGCTCATTAATTTCCTTTTTCTTTCCAATTTCATTTCACGCTTTAAGGCCTTCTGTTCCAACTCCTCAGCATGTTCGGCAAACAGAGAACGCATTACCGGATACATTAAATGGAAATTGTGCAAATCATCCAATGATATTTGCATATTATCAAAGGCTATCGAAACATTCGACATTGTACAGCTATTATTCTCGTCCACCGATAAACGTGGCAACTTGGCATAACGTTGAGAGAAATGTGTTAGGATAATATGTTTGGCATTCATTGCCTGGCCCTGTTGTATGGCTTGAGATATTGTGCTGTGCATTTTAATTTTTGCCTCATCTGCCAAATCATCTTCCATGGTGGCTTCGTGTATGAGTATTGTAGAATTTAGACCCAAATCTACAAGATCTTTACAGGGCATTGAATCACCACTATAGGTCACAGTTATGGGTTCTTCTTGCTGCGTGCCATCAACGGGAGTAATACTTAGCTTAACACCAAATGAATGTGGACAATGTTTGACCATACAGGTTTGTATAGCATCAATTCCCAAATCTTGATGCGTTTCTTTCAGATTCATTGGCTCATCCAACATATCAGCATTGCCAATCAGCTCATAAGCATCTTTTATATTGTCTATACAATTTTGATAGAAATTTAACCAGGGTTCAATTTGTTTTGGTGCCATTACCAAAACTTTCTTTAGATGCTCTTTCAATTCACCTGATAACTTTATGCGTTCGGTTAGCAAACCAATTAAGCCAATATGATGATCGGCATGTAAATGTGAAACATAAATAATTTTTAAATTTCGTATAATATCCTTTGCTTTGGTCATGCCAAACATTCGTTGTATCTGACCCAGGGTGCCTTCACCGCAATCCAAGAGGACATAACAATTTTCATGAGATTGTACCAGTATGGAACTAACATTACGTGTCTTGTTAGGTATGCAGGATCCAGTACCAAGGAATGTTATAATGGGATATTTTGCATTTGGACTTTGAGCAGAGGAGGATGTTGCTTTCATATCAACTTTAAGTTTTTCCAACATACCAGGGAAATCGGGTAAAATTTGAGTTTCATTAATATATTCACTGGGTTGTAGTTTGGCTTCAGCTGTTCGATCCAAACCTGAAAGGAAGAAAACATATGTCCTTGTAAAAAATTTGATTTAAAATGGTATTATTGTGTTCAATAGTTTTTTTTATTGAAATTTTGTAATTCTTTGAGACCTTTTGTTAAGGTTCCAGATATACATAAATTTTGCACAACGCACTGAAGTTAGGATAGACTAACCTGTGCCATGTTTTATTGAAATCAGTTCAGATTTAGATATAGCTCCAATATATATGTTTGTCCGATTTTTCGCAAATGGTGCACCAAAGAGTCAAATTTAGGTCGATTGACACCAAATTTTGCACAATGCACTGAAGTTAGGATAAACTAACGTGTGCCAGATTTAGACATAGCTCTCATATATATGTTCGTCCGATTTTTGGCAAATGGTGCACCAAAGAGTCAAATTTTGGCCGATTGGGATGCAATTTTGGAGAACGTACCAGCCGAAAAAGTGGACCGATATTGATAATTTTTAGCGGAGTTTGGTACGCGGTCAGATAAAGCTCATTTTCGGACCTGCAGACAAGAGACAACTTTATGCAAAATTTTGGCGAAGACGGAGAATTTTACGCTGATCAAGAATATATATACTTTATACAAAAATACCCGGTTATGGATCGTTGGGTTAAGTCGGTTCACATATAGACACAGATCAGATATTTAACTTAGTAGAATTTCATGTCAATGGTCCTTCAAAAATTGAAGGCCTGTAAGGATGTATTTCTTGAATATAGCCAAAGTGATAAAGTATATCACATAGTTGGCCCGGTCCGACTTTACTATTTTCTTTACTGGTTTTCTATGGGCGTTGACACATATTTGTATTTGCAAAAAATGAAGAAACTACGCTTGTTGTTGTTATAACAGCCATATTGCTTTTACACAATGGACTGACCGTTGGCCGAGTACAAGTTTTACCTGTCGTGGAAACGTGGTGTATTCTCTCGGGAACCAGAGCTTAAATCTGGTTAGTTTACCTTGATGTATTCCTCAGTGTTTTTAATTTTAAGTCCAAGTAAAAAATTTACTTCTTTCTGTTATGTTTTAAATTCATCTTCTGGATCATTTAAAAGTTCCTTTAACTCATACCTAACCGTGACTGTTAGGAGTCTATCATCAACATACAATGCTATAATTAAGTTATTTCAATTTCTTTCTCTAATGTATAAACATGGATCCGTCATACTTGCATTCAAACCTAATTTTCAAAATAACTTGGCAGCATCTTGGGTCTTTTTAGTGCCATCGTTAAACCCTTCAGTTTGTTCCATATAAACAACTTCCAGTTCTCCATATAGAAAAACTGTAGAAACATCGAACTGCAGCATATGTAAATTTTCTATTGCAGCAGCTCTTATTATTGATATTTTAGCGACTGGGCTGAATGTTTGATCATAGGATCCAAGTATTCTTTCCTTTCAATGATTTAATCTCACTTTCCATTGCTGAAATCCCTTTTTTCTGTCATTGGAATTTATTGCTTCCTTGTATGATAGTGTCGTTGAAACATAAGTTTCTATTCCTTGAGCTATTAAGGCATTATATTTTGAATTTGAGATGAGTGTCTGATATCTAATTGGCTTTTCTTACAAATTTTTGGAAGTTTTGGGCTTTGTCCGATTTCGATTGCATCAAAATTACTTTAATTTTCTGTAATGTTTTCCAACACTTCTGCACATCTTCATATTTATTAGCATGTTCGGACGTGATATCAGTAATTTCTTCATGATTTTGGCCTGCCATTGATATATTAATATTTAAGTCATCGGAATACTAAAGCTTCTTCTCATGGCTTTTAATCGTAGGCCTTTTTCTTTAAATTTTACTTCTCTTGAAACTTAACAGTACGAGTTTCTGTTATATAAACCCTATTCCTTGGGCTATTAAGACATAGTTTTTATATATTGAATTTGAGATGAATGTCCGATTTCTAAGCCGCTTTGGTATTGGCTCTATTTTCCTCTGTATGGGAATCTATAAATAGCTTTAAAAGACACTCATCACTAACAAATCCCTGGAAGTTTTCTGCTAAAGTTATAACATCTCCGATTTTTATTACATAAATCATTAATTTCATTTTCTGTATTGTTTTCCAACACTTCATGTTCGGACGAGGTATCAGTAATTTCTTTAGGATTTTGACCTGTCATTATTACATTAATGTTTAAGTCATCGGAATTCTGAAGCTTCTTCTCATGCCTTTTAGTCGTAGGCTGTGAATCCCCTTTGGAATTTATTTGAAATTCATTTTTGGAAGATTTGTTTTTTTTTTTCTTAAAATTTTACAACTCTTGAAATCTGGATAGGTTGAGTTTCTGGTATATAAAACCTATAGCTTTCATCTCAGTCATACTTTTTTGACCCTTCTTGTCCATTTTGCTACGGATGTGTACATAATATTATTTTTGGTTTCTTCCCAAGGCATAGCCCTTACCGACATATACCTTGACTTTGATGTTCTACTAAAAAATTGAATTAAATTGATGTTTAAATGCATCTTTTATCTACATCTACAAAGAACGTCACCATTTAAACGTTACAATATCGATTGTCGATACAGTTTGTCTTTGTTTAGTTCATGGACATTTGTACGAGTTTATCGGCTTTTTGTATTTTCTCTTCACAAATTGTGGTTAGTTTTCAGTGCCCATTGCTTTCTCGTTTAAAGCACCACGTCCATTCTGAGTGATTAGTAATTATTTTAGATTATTTTTAACCTGGCCATTCATTGCATTTCGCATAGCTATTAGCAACATTCGAAATTCCTCACTTACCCTTCCTTGGCCTCAAATGATAAACACTCATTGTATTCAAATCATTTAACCTCTGCTCGAATCCAGAACATTCAGAATATCTAGAAATGGGTTCCATTTCATTAACAGCATCCCCATCCTCCACATCATCTAGCTTGGTTTTCTTCATTTTACTACTTAGGCCACCCAAAAGATTTGTTGCCTCCGCCAAAATCGGAAAAACTTTGGGATTTAATTGATTCAGCTGATATTGTATGCGATGGGCGGCTATATAACCCGAAAAGGTATTCTGTGATGCATTCAAGAAGATGTGTTGTGTCGAGGGTGCAAACTTTTCCAAAAATGTTTTGTAAACATTATTCTCCAATACTTCTGCAGGGGTAAAGTGTACCACCAAAGCCAATTCAGGGGTATTGTCTGGATTAATGCGGGCATTGACCAACAAATCGTGATGTTTTTCTAAATTTTCCAAAAATTCCACTGAGGGTATATCGAGAAAGATAAATGACAATGGATTCTCATTTGGTTCACTGACATCTGCAGATTTGACCACAGTGCCATTTTCCAAGGTGACATCAATGCCATTTTTCAAAAGACCCAAGAGAGGGCCTGGCGGCACACCATGTTCAACACATTTTTCGAGATTTAATGGACCAGGGCGGGGTTTTAAGGTACATATGTAGGAGATGACCACAGATTCTTGGTTATTGATTTCTGTAACATCGCCATTTGCCTTTGCCCTATATAATGGCAAACATTTGACATTCATTACAGAATCCTCGAAATCTTGTGACACTGTACAGTCGACAGTTTTAAGCTGAAGAAAATAGAAAATTAATAACATTAAATAATTCCAGAATTGAATATCCCACTAACCTGTAAACTTTTCAATACCACAAACTTCTTCATGGACATCAGAATATTATCGATATATGGTGGACCATGTAAGGACAGCTCTTTGACACCAGCATCCTGCACTGTTAACGCCAAACCAGGTATACCTCCAATTGTGGGCCATGTGTTGCGTGTAACAAATATCTGTTCCAGTCGTGCCAATTTAGTTTTATGTTCATGGGCCAAACGTTGTGTACCCTCACCACAATTGAACAGATAGCGCGATTGATCGGTAAACAAATAAACCGAGGCGGGTGAACCATTCGCACCGCCACCTAAAATTTGTAAAGTTACAGTCCCAGGGATGTAGGGAACAGCTTTCTTCTTGGCTGCCTGTTGCTGACGTTCCTTTCTCAAAACAATTGGCTTATCACCTTTTTGTGGTTTGTTCTTTCCCATTTGCGGTGACTGCTGTTGCTGCTGATTTTCTGCCGCACTCATGGCTTTGCCGGCTGTAGCACCACCTCCTTTCGAATTGATGAGTAATTCTTTTAGATGATCTTTGCTTTTGCCACGTATCGCGTTCCGTAAAGCTGTCAGCAACATTCGTGTATCCTTTTTTGCGACACAATAGCCTCACTCTACCTCCTCGAAAATTATGAAATTGGTCTGGTCGAACTGGGACTACACGTGAAGCGGCTGGTTCGTTTGTTCAACAACAACAAAATAAATTACCAAAGCAAAGCAACCGCACGACGAACCGAATACTCTGCAATGTTACGAAAATGGGGCAAGGCATAGCGACCGCTTAGTTGATTTGTTATGAATGCAGGAAGAGGCAACGAGTCGTAACAGCTGTTGTGTGATTCACATGTGCAAGTAGATACAATAGCAGGGTACACACTTTCGAGAGGTTTAAACAGACGACATTTAGTAATGTTTTATATATAAAGGCCTATATTTTATCAAAATATATTTTTTTTATTTGAATTTAAGTATACAACTTTAGTATACCCTTACAAAAAAGGCGAAATGGATTTTTATTCAAAAATAAATTTGTAAAAATATGAAATATATATTTCAAATCTTATACGAATTTCGGTACAAATACAGAGTTGTACTTTTGTATGAATTCGCTTTTTGGATAACCTGATATTTCGGCCATGGTACAATTTTTTTACAAAATATCATGTAAGCTGACAGACTTATTACTTAATATTAGGTTAGAGAAAAAGAAATCCATTATTATTACATGAACTATAGGACTTTATTTAGCATTCTTCGGAATGTCCGATTTGGGCCAAATATGCACCGTTTTGTTGTATGATTTGTTGCCATTTTAAAGGTAACTTTATAATGCCTCTCTCATAGAAGTCCTGCTCTCTATTTGCAAAAAACTATAGTAGTCGATTTTCACAATCCTCCCAATTTTTTATCATTAAAGAAATTTAGCAATGCAAGAAAAAGATGATAACCGCTTGGTGCCAAGTAAGGACTATATGGCACATGCATTAAAACTTCCCAGCCAAGCTCCCGAAGTTACTGGCGAGCCACTGAATATGTGTGTGGAACACGACACCTCTCCTGTTGGCCAATTCTGGCTCTTTCTAGTCAATTGTAAATGGTTTAAAACAGTTTTATGGTAGATTTTTAGCTCTTGGGCGGTGTTATGACTGCTAACATGATGGTCAACTTCGATCATTTCTCCGATTTTATCGACATTTTCGACGACCGGCCTACCTTCGCAGGGTGCATTCTTAACATCAAAAATTCCTAAACGGAATCTTCGAAACCAAAATTGCACATAATTGGCTGTTACAGTATCGGAACCATAAACACCATTCACAATTTTAGCCGCTTGGCTTGCATTTTCGCCTTTGTCAAAGAAAAACTGTAATATGTACCGAATTTTCTCCTTTCTCCATTGAGCTCATTATAGGTACCTAATATGGGGGACAGCAGAAGTTTGTAGAGTGTATAGTTGTTGGTTATTTTAGTCATGTCACGGCAAAAGTACACGTTAATGTTCTTTATGGATGTGAGTGATCTAATCCTGCAGTGACCCGTTATCTACAGTGATTTTTATCTCCCTTTCTATGAGACAAAATCTAAGTAGTTCTACGGAGCGAGAACTCAGGACATATAGTTTTAGAAAACTTGCATGCAAGTTCCGCTAATCATCTATTGCCGGCTTTCTCTCGTCTCGTCAGCTATTTCATTCCCAACTACAGTGATTTTTATCTCCCTTTCTATGAGACAAAATCGAAGTAGTTCTACGGAGCGAGAACTCGGGACATATAGTTTTAGAAAACTTGCATTCAAGTTCCGCTGATTATCTATTGCAAGCTTTCTCTCGTCTCGTCAGCTATTTCATCCCATCTATCTTAATGGAACCTAACAAAAATTAAAGTTCTGTCGTAGATCATACAGAACACCTTTATAGTCAAGAACGGCTTTTGAATTTATAGTACACAACTTAAGAGTCTATCGATCGGTACTACATTGTCAGCAATAAGTGTTTTGTCTATTTTTTATCTAAAAAATCACAATCTGAAATTATGTTGAGGGTACTTGCATGTCCAAAGTTCAACTACTCCACGTGTCCCTATTCCCTGAGTCTCAGAGTTTTTTGTTTTGTTTATATGATTGTGAAAAGAAATTTTAATAAATGTTAACAAATACTAAACTGTGAATGTCTTTTTTACCATTTTTACCTAATTTGAAATTTCATTGAAAGATGAAGTTATTTTGCGCCATCTTTTAACAGCTTATGTAACTACACAGAAATTATATAACTGCTATTGCTCCATCTATTTTTCGTATTAATTAATAGTTAATTTTAGAAACAACAGATGTCACTATAAACATATTAAAATCGTTTACGTTAAAATAATAATAAATAACAATGAATTTGTATTTAAAATTTCCAAGAACAATAACAAATTTCAACATAAATATTATTATTTGTAGTATTGGACCTTGTAACTTTGCTTTTAAATTTAAAGTGCAAAGAGCGACATCTATTACTGACTTACATCTGGGACCTATTAGTACTAGTACATAACGAACGTTTGTAGTGTAGATGTCTCTATTCCCGGTAAAAGAAATTAGACCAGTTTAATTATCGGTTATCGAATATTTGTAAATCGAACATATTCTAATTGGATTAGTGTGAATTTATCACACAGCGTAATACACCTAAGTCTGTTTTTAAACGGTCTTTTTGTACACGGTTTTGATATAACACGGTTTGAAAATTGAATATTTTTAATTTTTTTAGACGATCTACCGTGTAAAAACAGACTTAGGTGTATTCACCGAAGACCCTATAAAGATTTTTGATCAGAATAAAATTCTATATTGATTTAGCCATGTTCGTATTTTGAAATCACGATATAGCTCGTTTTTAACCCTTTGAACTTTTGCACATAAAGGGTTATCCATTTCGTGGTTTACAAAGTATGGACATTGATGAAAATGAATGGTATATTTTACATTTAGATTCACATATACATCCATATAAAGTCCAGCTCACGCAAAAACTAAAACCATTTGACCATCTACAACGCCATAGATACGTGAAAGGGGCCAATAGGCGGTTTACGGCAATTTTTCGAACAAAATTTTCCGCAGCGATGAAGAACATTACTCACTCGGTTGTCATATGTTTGGTTCTGGGATTCCTCGAGTAATTGAAGAGAGACCATTACATTCTGAAGAAATTACTGTTTGGAGCGTCTTTGGTCCGAAGGTGTGATTGGACATTACTTCTTTAAAAACGACGATGGAACGACTGTCACCGTCACTTCACAGCTTTATGGTTATAACATAACCGACTTTTTTGCCTACTATTGAGGAATATCATTCAGGGAATATGTGGTCTCAAGAAGACGGTGCCACATACCACACAACTCGAGCGACAATGGCGGTTTGCAAAAGACATTTCATGGCCGTGAAATTTCTTGTCGTGGCGATATCAACTGGCCACTAAGATCATGCGATTTGATATCATTTGCCTTATTATGAGGTTACGATAAATACCGTACTTATGCAGATAAACCTTCAATTTAGAGCAATACGTGATAAAAAAAATTACCTCAAAAGATTTTGTATTTCGTCTGTTCCGGGCAGCTACTTACCAGGTTATAAGTGGGCTAATAACTTTCCCGATCCATATTTGGTATTTTGAAAGTTCATCTCACTCAACAACGTTTCTGTTTACTTTTTATTTGGCATTAGCCAAAGGAGCAACTCGGATCATATTCGTATGTCTTTATTTTTTTTTTAATTTTATTGGCATTGACTAAAGGAGCAATTCGGGTCATATTCGTATGTCTTTCTTTAATTACTTCCTTTATTTATTTGAATCCCTCAAATTCCGATCAAGAATTGATTTTATGTTACGTAGCCCTCATATTTTCGGTCCATCAGTATTTGAAAATTCCATAAAATATATTTATTAACAATTTCGGCATGACCGTTAAGCATTACATTCATGCATTCACTTTGCAATGATATCACATTTCCCCCTAGTATTCATCATTCATTAATAACGCCGATGACGTGTTGACGTCTTTCATATAATGCCGATAATAGCTCGAAACTCTACAGGGCATGAGATAAGGTTGGGTTTTTTAAATTAGAACTAGAAGCGTACGAAAAGTAGAAAATATGATACCCTTTGTATTAAGCAAACGGGAAGAGCTAGAACTAACAGAAATTTGCAATGTGGGTCAAGACGCAAAGTTCGAAAAATGTACAAAAGGGTTTTTGGAAATTCGACCTATAAGTGTACGAAAAATACTAAACTTTACTAAAATTAGTTCTATTTCAACATATATAGCTAGAATCTCGAATTTCTATATGGAATCACCATTAAACATGATCCTCAGGATAACAACAGAGTTGGAATTCTCAGCGATCTAGCTGACGTTAATATTCAATGTCAAACTGCTACCGGTATATAGATGTAAAATCGACAAAAATTTTGATTTTTTTATATAAATGTTGTTGTGTTCTGAAATGTGCAATTTTTAGACAATTTTGGCTTTGGTATAATAAACTAAGTACTTAAAGGGCTAAGCAGAATGCTCGCAACCACAAGGAAACGATAACACAAACACATATCGTTTCCTTGTGGTTGTTGTACACGTAACGCGATGGATGGCTCAACGCGAATATTCTGCTTAGCGTGGTTTTATATTTGTCGGGATCGGGATCGGTGTTGAGAGTTTTTCTCTCTTGAGAGAGTAATTAGAGTTGCGCTATTTTTAATTTTGTAGCAGACGTACTTTTTGTTCACAAAAGGTACGAATTGACATAAACGTACCAAAACAAAAATTTATTTTTTTTATTATTCGTGAATACATTTACGCTTAAATTATATCATATGTTATTTATGCAACTAACTGGTATAAATATTGGCCAATATTTCTCCATAATTATAATTTATTATCATTTGAAGTAGAATTTTAGGTACCTTTTCGTACTTTTTTGTTCCTACCTGTGGTAATGTTTTCCAACACAATTCACAATTTACCACTGAGAGAGAGAGAGAAACTCTCAACACCGATCCCGATCCCGACAAATATAAAACCACGCTTAGCCCTTTATTAAGAAAATTGAAAGTCGATCTTGAAAAGTCGACTTTGTGATTTCCTCAAAGATCAAAACAAGGCTCAATAATAAGGTAGTCCGATAAGGCCATATGATTTTACTCGATCTGTCAAATTGTTTTCAATTTTGACTCAATCGTATGAAAATATAAACAAAAAAATTGACAGCTTGGGGCTTTTTTTACAAAATTGCCGATAACGATTGCTTCTTATACTCCATGGATCAAAAAGTCGACTTCGACTTTTCAATACAAAAAGTCGATTAATCGATTAGTCGAAAGTCGATCTATTTATCCCTAGTATGGCTCGGAACTCTGCTACGGAACAAGTGTTGAGAATTTTAATTTTTGTTTAATAAATTATTATTAAAAAAATAACGCATAACGGATTGTTTTTTATTTAATACAACGAAGAAAATGTCATCGCGAAGGTAATACAAAAGAAACAGCGAGAGAAAGTTGCATGTGATGTGAATTGTTAAAAGAATGAAACGAAGAAAAAAAATACAGCCCAGAGTCCCAATGAAATCTTGGGGCAAGAGCACCCCAAAGAAATTTTGTTGTAATGCAAAAAACGACACTGCGAAGAAAAAATCTTTGCAAAAAAGAAACAAAAAATAATATATGTGTGTGTGCAATATGAGAATGGGGAGCTAGTTAGCTGCTACTCCCCTTCCGAGAATTGGGAGATGAGTGATTTTTCAAATAATGCAAATGGAAAATTCTGTGAAAAAAATGTAGTTAAGAAAAAGCCTTTGGTGTTTTCCCCCACGCCCTTATGATTTGCGTTGGGGACTTGCATGTTCACGAACGAATGAAAAATCTGATTAGAACCAACAATTGGACCAACTGACGGCCAAAAATACAATCCATATGTTGCATATTTTAGTTTGCAACGGAAATACTATAAGGATGCTTGGTAGAATTCCTTATCTAGGGTCAATTTGTCCTTCGCTATTTATTGTGTTTTGTTGTTCTTGTTTTTTCGTTTCATCGCTGCTGCAGTCGCCGCTGCTCTGCTTTGTGTCATTATTGTTTTTGTTTTTGGGAATTCGTATACAAATCGTCGTGTGTATTTTTCGTTTCTTGTTGATGACGCTGCAGTCCACCACCTCCACCTCCCCCTTTTTTTGGTTGGTTGAACATTATTTGTTGTGTGAGAGACTTTGTTGTGGATGGAACCCGCATTGTTGTTGTTTTGATTTTTTTCTTCTTCTTTGATTCTAAAACAGTGATGCCAATGTGTGGTGTTTTTCGTAGATATTTTAACGATTTTGGTGATTTTAAGGAATGTTAGGGAAATTGGGTTACATTTAAAAAAGTATAAAAGGTGTTTATTTGGAAGGAAGCGTATATAAAATGCAACTAACGCATTTTTTTATTATTAGGTACCAATAGAACTTAACCTCGAACTGCGAAACATTATTTCAGGTATAATGCAAGTTATCTTGAATTCCCCGACTCGACTTGAATTTTCAGAGCATTAGAGTGTTGCTTTCTGATAATCAGTTTCGATGGAATGCTAGTGTCGGAACGATCAAATTTTCTAAATTCAACATTTTTTCTCCAACAAAATTAGTGGATTTTAATTCTTTTTATCATTCGATCTGAAATTATCAAAGGTTCAAAAAATTGTAAAGGATTGGCAAAATTGATTTAATCCAGATGTCTAAAACTTCTAGGAATGAATTATAATTTTTGTCATCGTACGAACATTATGCCTTTGATCAGAAATTACTAGATTTATATTCCGTTATAGATTCCTATTACATTTCTATGATTTTTAAACACCTTTTGAACAATAAGTTTTTGAATTTCAAAAAGTCATCAGACTCACATATCACCGTTGTTGTCAACAACACAAAACGTTTCTATTTCTAATACGATAATACAAAACAACTGTTCAGCATAATCGTTTCAAACATTGATGATGATTTCTAAAGTCATTAATTAATTTTATTTGTCACAAAACGAAATTCATTGTTTTGTTCAACATAAAACGGTTTCCAAATCATTGTTCATGTTTGTTGTTGTTGCTGCTGCTATTATGCCATTAAAACATTGTTTGAATGACATTTTTAACGATGGTTTCGTATTAATTAGCGGTGAAATTCTAATATTACTTTTAATATAAATATTAGGGTGGGACGTTTCATATTGGAATATGTATTCAATTACCATATTTTTGTTTTTCCGTGAAGTTTTTTGCAGTTTCGATATTTTCGAGTCAATATTAAGGGCTGGTAATGCATCGTTTGAAATGGTTTACTATTAGTAGAGTAACTTCGGGTAATGTGGGCTATGCGGACCACCCCCATATCTAAGAAAACGCTATGTCAATGCTGCCTTAATATATGTTTTCCCAATAAATAAAAACAAACATATTATATACATGTGGACCACTATAAAAAACCGGGACATTTTCATGGGACAAGTTCCAAACATGGCCCCATATTAAAAACATTTCTATAAGGAGGTATTCTATCCTCTGAAAACTCGATATGCGAAATTACAGCTGCTTCGGTTGGATATTATAGCTAGGGCCTTCAATATACCGCAAATGGGGCGGTCCGCCTAAATGGGGGCTATTCCAAATAATACCCATATACTTTTGCATTCATTGGTATCCAAGGTCGCAATAAATTGAAATTTACCACAACCAATTCACAACCTAACTTTTAACTTACTGGTCCACATTACCCGCCAAGTTATTTTTATTCGCAGTTTTCAGTTTTTTTTTTTTAATATAATGCAGTAACATTTGTATAGTTAAATGTGTATTATGTTTGACCTGGAATATATTTAGACGACAAATCTACTATGCCGTGAAAACAATTTGTTTTAATTTTTTACCGTTGGTACGCCCACAATATCCAAAAAAGGAAATGGTGGTCCACATTACCCGAAGTTACACTACTAGAGGGGCAGTTTGTGTAATATTTTTTATTTATTTTTCTATTTTTATCCTTATCCAATGATTGTTACATTGTAGAGAGCGTGCAAACTATTAGTTTTAATGGAAAAAAAGAATAAGAAGCTATTATTATTAGGAGTACGGTGGGAATAGTTTCGATGGCTAAATAAATTGGACAGAAAAACACTTTAGGTTTCTAATGATGTTGTAGATTAATGCAGGTTCCATAGTGAGAACCCACTAGTCTGTGCTGTCTGTAGGACAGAACTGGAGAGCGACACAGCAGATGCTCAATTGTCTCCGTCTCCTTGTCGTCAGCACAGAGTCTGCAATAATCAGTAACATCATGGTCTCATTTACTGGTAAAGGCCCTGATATTGCAATGACCAGTAGTGACTCCTGTCATTACTCTAATTTCGGCTCTTGGTTGACAGTGTCGGCCAGATAGATCTTGACACATTGCACCTAGGTTCCTTGTGCCATAGTTCATAGGCTCGTTCGTCGAAGATCGCCTCAAAGTTCTGAAAAATATGACATATGGGTGGTTTGATTGAGCAATCGATTGCTAGATCAGTAGATTGAGATCCTCGTCTTGCTAATTCGTCTGCTTTTTCATTACCCATAATGTCACGGTGTCCTGGTACACAACACAGCCGATAGCTGTAAGTGAGCGTTTCCAAAACTGTTCTACACTCAAGGATGACCTCAGATTTCATATTAAAGGATTTTATGGTTTTAATAGCCGCCTGACTATCCACAAAGATAGTCACCGGTTCAACGATCTCTGCATCCAGACTTTTTATCAATTTCGCTGCCTTCCAAATAGAGAAGATTTTTGCTTGGAAAACACTACAGTTGCTATCCAGCTTGTAGGTAAGCTCAAGGCCTATCCTTTCGCAGCAGACGCCAGCCCCTGTACCTTCTTCCATCTTGGATCCTTCTTATAAAACAGCCAGACCGTCCAGACGAGTGTTGCTTCGGTTCCTCATGTCTCTACTTGGTATAACGACATCTATATCGTCAAATCTCAGGACTGGCGATATATAGTCGATTAGTTTTACTCGTTGGTCCAATGTCATACATAGTTCGTTATTTGTTAAAAAACTTTGACGTTTTTGGTGTATTCATAGGTTGGTACTGAAGGCGAAGTTTAAAAGCCGGTCCTCCCATCCCGATGCGATGGAAAATTGTTATACACAACTGTGTTGTCAGGGTATTATAGCTTTGTACAGACACAAAGTTTGTAACGCCGCGAAATATTGGCCCTAGACCCACCTTTAAGTATATCGATCGTCATATCTCGACTAGCTAATTCTAGATTTAGACATGTGTATCCGTCCGTCCGTCTGTCATTATAATTTGTAAACACGATATAGACCACAGTTATGGACCAATCTTCACGAAATTTTGCATGTAGGATGGGTTCTGCCCAATAAAGAACCTTTCGTTTTTGGTAAAGATGGGTAAATATTTAGGAGATAAAATGGACCAAATATTTAATTTTTGTCGGTTTTTCTGGTCACTCCAAAGCCGGCAATTGTGGCAGTATGAAATAAGTCCCCAAACAGAAAATAAAATTAATTTGGGAATTTATTTCATTATGAAATAAATCCCTAAAGAGTAATATGAAATAACTCCCCAACGAAATGAAGGAACTCCCCAAAATAAAATTAAATAAGTCCCTAAAATCGGGGACTTACGTATTCATATATTATTTAGTAACCCATTAGCATACTAGAAGGCGGAAATATAGCGCTATCGCTTTGAAATTTTCCATGAAGATCGAGGTATGTACAACGCCTATAATTTTTGGTGATGATCAGATAATAATATTGGGATGATGTGGACCGAAAACCTAATTTTTTGTGTTTTTGGAGTCGTTCTATAGACCACAATTGAAAGCCGAAACCCACAACACAACCCACGGTGAAGGGAATCTCGACAAGTAATTAGAAGAGCTGTACTGATATTAGTAATATCTGCAGCAGAATAAGCAGATAAGGCCACATTAAGAGTTTTTGAATATTGTTGATGTTGCCAAATGCTGCTGCAGGTCCAACTGTTTATATACAGAATTTTTACTAAACATTTTTTCAATTAGATCCTTTCTATGAACATTCAAAAACACAGTCCTTACGGTCCTTGATTCGAAATGATAGTATTGACTTTTCCCGCTACCTTACCGGGTCTCGTTGAAGTAACCGTTGCTTACAAGGGGGTTGCCTCACAAGGTTTCGGAAAGGCGACCATGATGCAACCCCCTTGTAAGCAACGGTCTTCAATGCGACTTAGACACTCTCTTGCCTTTGATTTTTTCCTGAAGATTTCATGGACATTTTTTCGAGTAAGAATTTGAGGCACTCGATCTTCCCCAAAACCGCATCCTATGGGCGCGTCCGATTTTCATATTTGCTCTCTCTGGGCTGGGAGGCATATGTGCTAAGTTAAAAACCTTCGTAGCAGATATCAATTATATCTACAGATCCACTGATTACTACATTAATGGTGATAATGAATCGAGCAGGACGATGGCGATCAAATTCTTAAAGAAGATTAAAACTCCTTTGTGTAGTTTGCAAGTACATGTTATATAGAGTAGAAGAAGATTTAGAAATGCTAGAACACGTTCGGATTTTTTTAGCTTGTTTTGAAATTTCATTTCATTTATTTCATACAATGTAATATAAAAAAGCCAGCATGGCCAATAACTTATATTAACTTATATAAAAAATCCAAACAAAGAATGAACTAAATAAATTAAAAATACATAACAGTAAAAAATTTCAGAAAATGTCCGGAAAATTACAAATATTGAGTACAAGCCTCATAAAAAAGTGTAATTTGGGATTTATGTGCATCGAGATGAGGAAAGCAACAATACACTCTAGTTTATATTTTGGTTGGCTTTGAAAAATTTTTTGAAATATTTTCAATTATTTCATTTTAGAATTATTTTTCATTTCCTGTCGCTGAACCAAATAAGTCCTTTTTATTTAAAGTATTCCCATCGTTCGTCCCCAAAGAGTCTCGTTTAGTTCCTAAATCGATCGGTTTAGGAAACCTTCAAACATAATTATTGGTTTTAAGATTATTTAATTAATTCAAATTCTTATTTTTACAGATGGTTTCATCCCACAATATCGGGCATCGAAGCTGAAAAATTGCTGTTGGAACAAGGTTTCGATGGTTCATTTTTGGCCCGTTTGTCCTCTTCAAATCCCGGTGCATTTACATTATCTGTACGAAGGGGTCAAGAAGTGACACACATAAAAATACAAAATAATGGTGATTTTTTCGATCTCTATGGAGGTAAGTTTTCGTAATCATTTTAATTTACAAATAAATATTAAACAATTATTCTTTATCTAATTCCCTAGGTGAAAAGTTTGCAACATTACCTGAATTGGTACAATATTATATGGAAAATGGTGAATTGAAAGAGAAAAATGGTCAGGTGATAGAATTAAAACAACCGCTCATATGTGCGGAACCCACAACAGAAAGGTGAGTGGGAAATTGTAATAAAAAATGACATTTTAATCTGGCGATAATCAAAAAGTTGAATGATGATGAAATAGAGGGTGAAAGTGAAAATGAAATTGAAATGCATTTAAATGTAATTAAGTGCATGTAATTATGGTCTAGGGAATTACAAAAAAATAATAGTTGTTAATTATTAAAATCCTCATAAATAAATACAAAACAAAAGTATGTCGAGTATTTCAAGGTCTGTCATCCATCTAACTATGTAAACGCATTGCCTTTATTGTGAGCTATTCAATTAAAAATTCCCCTCGAACAACTTTTCTTTTTTATTTAATTAGAAAGTATTTTTTTATTGATTTAAATCTATTTTATAAATAGCTATTATATCTCATAATTGATGTAGTAATTGAATTACGCATTCTTTGTTTTGTTAAGTATGAAGGTAATTATTATTGTTAATTCTATTATTTGTTAATATGTGCATATGTTCACATTTGGACTTTATTCCATAGCCAGGTGAAATGTGACGGCATAATTTAAATAAAAAAACTATATAATAGAATTTTATGAAGAGAAAGAATATTTTATTAGAAAAAAAAACTTAATTATCAGATTATAGATAGATGTCTTTATCAAAGATTTGCAGACCATTCAGTTTTAAATTATTTGTAATATGGGGATGTGGATTATTTGTTGTTTCCAGTTTAAATTTTTGATTTCATATTTCTTTAATAGTTGTGTATTGACTCCGAAATAATTGATTTTTTGTAGTATATTCAATTACGAATTAATAATTGTTACAGACAAATAATGCATCGTTTACAAATTATCGAAAACAAATTTAGGCGTGGGAGATAATTTTTTTAAAATGACAAACGTTTTTATTTCAAAAAAATTATAATTGTTTAAAAACAATTTGTTTTATTGAATAATAAACAATATGAAATATAAACACAGATTTTTTTATAGCACATTAAATAGAAAGTTGGGTTAAATGACCTCTATTCGATTGTGGTGTTTTTGTTTCGAAAGTACTTGTTTTTATTGTATTAATAATGATCAAGTGGTTGTACATTCGTGGGTGATTATTCGAGAATAGTCATATTATTTTGCAATAAACAAACTGAAAATACTCAACTAATATTATTTTGTAATAAACAATCATCCTGAAAGACGTTGTAAAGAGAGTAAGATGAAAATGAAAAAATGCGAAGGGAGAGGTTAGGGTTGGTAACTCAACCCACATGTCCTCTACTCTCTGAATCTCTGCTTGAAAAAAATCAACGTTACAATTTTCCTTTAGTTTGTAGGAATTCATAATTACTCCTAATATGCGCCTTCTTCGGATTATCTGTAAATATGGACAGTCCCTCTAGTATTTCTTCGACTCCCCGGCTCATTTCGTAAATTGAATGCTTCCGCTGCATAATGAGGTCGCATATTAGCCTAATATATAGAGCTGAAACAGAACACATATGTCTATAAAATTTGGTTTCTGCTGTACGAACATTAGAACAAAATCGGTGGTCAGTAATTGGCTATACTGCCCAATGTCACCTGGGCGATCTGCTAATAGAAAAAATTATGGATCGGTGGACTGATCCAAGTGAAAAGAACGGCTGGCCTTTAACGTCATTATACCCTTCACCGCTCTGTGGTGCAGGGTATTATATCTTTGCGCATATGTTTGAGAATATGCATAGAATCACTTTCTGAGTTGATTTATGCATGTCCGTCTGTTCATGTGTTCTTATGAACAATGTACAGGTCGCATTTATGATCCGATTTGTATGAAATTTGACACAAGTCACTAAGGACGAAACCTATTAAAATTGATCTAAGGACGAAACCTATTAAAATGGGGCAAATCGGTTCAGATTTAGAAATATTTCCCAATATTTATTATTATTTCTTTCTTTCAAAAAATGCAATTTAAAGCCTCAAAGGCCGATTGGTACAACATTTTACACAGTGTACTGAATTAAGCCCAGCTCAAGTTTTGTTGAAATTGGTTCAGATTTAGATATAGCTCACCTATATATTTTCGTCCGATTTTAGGTAAATGGTGCACCAAACTCCGAAGGTTTGTGTATGTAGGCCACAAATTTAATTTCACCTGATTCCATTTCAATGGTCTTTCAAAAATGCTATGCCTCTTCTATCTAAAGGATATTGTACATATTATCATCATATTGTACCCAAAGTGGTAAAGTGTATCGTACAGTCGGCCCGCCCGACTTTTGATCTTTCCTTACTGGTTTATTCTGGAACTCCACTTATGACTGTCCTTCACACCAATTTATTTCCTAACAATTCAAACTCGGCCTGAAAGAGGCTTTCCATTCATTTAGCCATTCATTCATTTTAGGCAGCGCGGCATACTATCGGTAAAAATAACTAACGCATATATTCTCATAATACTGATATCTCTTCATATATTTTTTCTAGAAGTTGGTAGCGACGTAGTTGTTGCCCCTAATTTACTCATGTTGTTGTTGCTGTCACAGCCCTATTGCTCTGTCGTTTCCACGACAGAGGGGTTTACGATCAGAAAAGACCCGAGTCTTACTCGGCCAACGTCTGTTGAAATTCCGATAGAGTTCGGAATATTTAAGATGCTTGGTATTGGAATTAAAATATATCGGTCCAATTAGGAGGTAGGAGGTTATCGGTCCATATGAACTTCCAAATTTCGGTAGGTTGTCAAATCATCCATCTAAATCTAATCTAATCTAAACCCATATAAAAACCCAATTGATTTTACATGTATATTTTGAATGTCCAGCTTTTTTAAACGTAAAGTTCACATTTTTTTAAATTGGAATGTGGAAACTAGTTGTTATTGTAACAGTTTAACTGTGTGTGAAACTTCTTTCCTGAAAATATTGTTAGAAAATAGAAAATATATTAATTATCAATTAGGAATTAGAATTTGAAGAGGGTAACCGGAGAAATTATGCCACTTTTATTGGCTTTAACCATAAGTCTATAGGCAATTGACTTGTAGGCTAGGACGGAAAATTAAATGTGCCAGAATCGAACGGGTTTGCCTAGGAAGAAACTTCTTACTGTCCGAAATTGCAGGAGGATGTTGGAGTAGGACTTTATTGTATCTTCAGCCATTTATGGCTTTGGAGACTGCCAGTTGTTGCATGGATTTCATCGTGCCAATGTACACCTTTTTCGCTGTAGTCTGACAACTGGGTTAATTTGAGCCTGTTGCAAATAAATGCATAAAAATGTGTCATTATCAGGAGTTACTTTAAAAATCTGCTGTGTCAAAAGTTACGGTGAGGCTGATTTTGAGAAGGGGATTCCAGAAGGCTTCCGTACTCTGATTACGGCTCCAATTAAGGATTTGGATGTGTTCCTATTGGCACTGTACTGCAGCTACGCTAGTCAATGCAATATTTTTCGTGTAGTAAGACACATGTGATTATTCGGAACAGGACTCCATGTACCGAAAATAATATAGAAGCACAATGGCAAAAAATTGCCCACTACCTACAAGCTGCTACAATAGCAACAATTGGATACCAAAGACCACCATCAAGAAACCCATGCCCAATGATTGGAACCTCAGAATAACGTGTCCCGTGCACAAAAAAGGAGACAAGACAATATGTGCCAACTATAGAGGAATTAGTATTCTTCCCATCGCATATAATGATCTATCCAGCGTGCTGTATAACCGACTGAAGCTAAGGTTCAATTACATTCTTGGACCATACCAATGCGACTTTAGACCTGGCAAATCCAACATAGACCAGATTTTTGCACTGCGCCAAATCCTGGAAAAGATCTACGAAAAATACATCGACACGATGTTTGGAATTACTGCAAAATTAATACGTTTAGCAGGATAACTTTAACTGGAATAAGGTCAGCAGTTAATGTTGGAAAACAGCGTCCAGAGCCCATCAATACCGAACGAGGATTCAGACAAGGTGACAGTTTGTCGGATGACTGTTTAACATCCTGCTGGAAAATGTCATACGAGATGCAAATGTGAACAGAAATGACGCTCTGTACACCAAACTACACATGTTATTCGCCTACGTCGACGACATCGACATAAAGGGTCGAACATTGCGAGTGGTAACAGCCATCTTTGAACGAATTGAGAAGAAGTCAGCCGAAGTGGGTCTGGCAGTAAATGGTGAGAAGACCAAGCTGACGGTATAACGCACAAGCTTCGAGGTAGTGAACGATTGTATATACCTCGGTACCGCTATAAACAAAACTAATAACATCAGCTTTGAAATCCGGAGAAGTATTGTGCTGACCAACATATGCTACTATGTCCTGAGTAAGCTATTCAAGAACAAGGCCACCTCGCCATACCAAACTAAAACTCTACAAGACGCTCATACTACTCGTGCTGTTATATGGATCTGAAGCATGGGTACTTGCGTAAGCAGATGAGACAGCTCTTGGAGTGTTTGAGAGAAAAATTCTTCGGAAGATCTATGGGCCAACCTGCGACCATCTATTCTCGGACATCGACATAGTCAGGCGTATCCAGCTGTAGCAACTACTTTGGGTAGGTCATGTCGTTAGAATGGATGAGGATGCCCAGCTCAAATGACATATTCACAACATCACGGAACATGGGTTTTAAATTGGATAAGCCGCGCGCAAAACCGACGTGCCTGGAAATCTTTTTTTAAGCTCGCCTTATGGAACAAACGTTCTGTCACAAGCCAGCTAATTAAGTAACATGAATTACATCCCTTCCTTGTACCCGAAACTGACCTGTAATATTTTAATGTTTTACCACACCGATAAGAGCGACGTTTCGTTTGTTTCATTATGGGACAGATTAAGAGAGCCTGAGTCTAAAATGAAGTTATTGTTGGTTCGAACCAATTCCGCACCAATTATTGTTGTAGCATCCGTACTTTTGTTAGAAAACGCTTGATAGCCATTATTTTCCTCTGTTCGTTTGCTGCAATTTTTATACCCTCCACCGTCCGTCTGTTGTAATCACGATATCTTCTGAAGGAATTGAGATAGGGAGATGAAATTTTGCATAGAGACGTCTTTTGTCTGCAGGCAGGTCAAGTTCGAAGATGGGATATATCGGTCCACGTTTAGGCATAGCTCCCATATAACTGTACCCCCAATATTCGGTATTTTGGGGTTCTTGAGCACGTTTTTCAACCGAATACGCTGAAATTTTGTACATTGAGTTCTTATTGGGTTCCAAATGTCTCCACAAAAAATTAGAAATATAGGACCACTTTTTCTGGTAGCACCCATATAACGGTACCTCCTAATTTTCAGTATTTTGATCTATTTTTCCACCGAATCGGCTGTAATTTAGTATTTAGAGTTCTTAATAGGTACCAAATCTCTCCACGAAAAATTATAAATATAGGTCCATTTTTTTCTGATAGCCCCCATATAAGGGTACCCCCCAATATTCGGTATTTTGGGGTTCTTGAGTGCGCTTTTCAACCGAATTCGCTGCAATTTGGTATTATGAAGTCGTATATGGTAACAAATCTCTCTACCAAAAATTTTAAATATTCGCCCCCTTTTTGGGGTCGTCCCCATATAACCCCCTTTTTTATAGTAAAATAGTTATATGATTTGTTTCGTGTTTGGGTTTGGCTCTAAGACTCTGTTGTAATCATTTCATCTGCGTAAGATACTAGTAAACTAGAACATTAACCTAATATAAATATATATAAAAAATATATATATATATATATATATATATAATAATATATATATATAATATATATATATATATAATATATTGTTTTGTTCGACCTTTTGATTCTTATATAATAAAACAATATATTTTTTTCGAGCTTGAGGTCTTTTTTATTTTTCAGGATCAATATTTCGCAATTGTTTTAAATTGCATCTTCAGGATAATCTACAAACAATTTTGAAATTAATGACATTAATTATACAGAATGAAGTGACAAAATCGCTTACAAATAAACTAGTGCCAAGTTTACTTAAAACTATGATAGACTTCACTATCGTCGTCGGATGTAAATATTGCACTGAGTTTATTTTAGTTTATTGCACGATCTCTCTTTCTGTGTAAGGTGTCTGTAACAGTAAGCTGCGTTGTCTGTGTCGCTCTTAAAATTAATTCTCTTTGTTGTTGGTAGGTTGTTTATGTGTAGCATTTCCAATGTAAGTCTCCTATTGTAGTTGTTTTCTGTTTGAAGTATTTGTACTTTATCAAAGTTTGGTCTATGGTTGTTGTTCTTACAGTGTTCTGCAAGTGCTGTTTTTGTGTATTATTCTGATTCCTTAATTTAATGTCAGATTTGTGTGCCGATAATCTGGTTTTTAATTTATTTTTTGTGGTTCCAACATACACCTGTTTACATTATTCTTCATCGTTTCCATCACATTCTATTTTATAGATAACATTGTGTTTTTCCAATTTTTGTATCTTGCTTTTCGTGTTGGAAAATAACGTTTTTAGCGTATTATTTGTTTTTTGGGCCACCTTATATTTTTCTTTATCAAATAAATTTGCATTCTGAAATCTTTCTGAAATTATTGGGATATAAATCATTGATTTGTAAGTTCTTTCCTCTTCAGTTCGTGGCTGTTTCCTTCGTAGTGTCTGATTATTTAGTATTCTGTTGATTACGTTGACTGGAAAATTGTTATTTGATAGAATTTCTCTAATTTTAATTTTGTTGGTTTCGTGGAACTTTTCATCGCTTATTTTTAAAATTCTGTTTGCTAAGTTGTTTGCCGTGTTCATTATTATCTGCTTTGGGTGTTTTGAAAAGAAGTTTATGATCCTCCCCGATGCGGTGGGTTTTTGGTACCAGTCTAGTTCTAATTTACCCTTATTTTGATACACCAACGTGTCCAAATACGGTAAGCATCCGTTGTTCTCTTTCTCCATTGTGAACTTTATATTGTTGTTGTAGCTGTTTAAAATAGTCAAGGTATCTGTTATTGCATCTTCCCCCAGTATCACAAAAAGATCGTCAACATATTTGGTTACTAGTGTAGGTTTCGTCGTTAGTTGTTCCATACAGGTGTCAAGAAGTTTCTCCATCACTATATCAGCTACAATTGGAGAAGCTGGTGAACCCATTGGCAGTCCTTTCTTCTGTTTGTAAACCTTGTCATTATACGTGAAGTAGCGGTTGTCCTTAATGCAAAACGTAAGAATACTGAAAAATAAGCCCTTTGTCATATTAGTGTATTCTCGGATTTCGTCCCATTTTTCTTCTATTATTTTTATTCCTAGGTCTACTGGTATGCTCGGGAACAGTGATATCACATCAAACGATACCATTTTGTCATTCTCACCGACAGTTAAATTGGTTATCTTTTTTTTAAAGTCAATTGAGTCCCTTACGTTGTATTTTGAGTTAATTGTCAAGTTCTTGAGTATTCTAACCATGTATTTGCAAAGTTGTATGGAAGGTGAGTTTATGGAGGAACATATCGGCCGTAATGGATAATTTTCTTTGTGTATTTTGGGAAGTCCATATAGTCTTGGTGCGGTGGCCACGTCTGATTTAAGTTTTCGTCTCTCTGTTGCACAAATTATGTTATTCTTGTATAACTCTTCCACTAGTTCATCGTTCTTTTTAATTAAACTTGTTGTTGGGTCCTTATTAATACGTTGATATGACATCATGTCCGATATTATATTGTTCATTCTTGCTTGGTTTGTGAACAAAACAAACATACAATTTCCTAGCGAAGTAAAGTGGCTTCTCTCACTTGGCGATAAGTTTGGATTACCAACAAAGCGGAGAGATTTTCCCTTATTTAAATTCATTGCGGACGGAGAGGATATCATTCAAACCAACAAAGACAAAGAACAACAAGAAATTTTGAGAACTAAATTTACAACAATGATAGACACACATTTGAACAAGAAGAGAGAAAGTGAAAGAGACAAAGTAATTAACCGCACGGTGGATCAAACAAGAACTTTTCTAAAACATAACAACGACATATTGATACTGAATGCGGATAAAGGCAATGTAACGGTGGCAATTACCAAGGAAGATTATCAAGCAAGAATGAACAATATAATATCGGACATGATGTCATATCAACGTATTAATAAGGACCCAACAACAAGTTTAATTAAAAAGAACGATGAACTAGTGGAAGAGTTATACAAGAATAACATAATTTGTGCAATAGAGAGACGAAAACTTAAATCAGACGTGGCCACCGCACCAAGACTATATGGACTTCCCAAAATACACAAAGAAAATTATCCATTACGGCCGATATGTTCCTCCATAAACTCACCTTCCATACAACTTTGCAAATACATGGTTAGAATACTCAAGAACTTGACAATTAACTCAAAATACAACGTAAGGGACTCAATTGACTTTAAAAAGAAGATAACCAATTTAACTGTCGGTGAGAATGACAAAATGGTATCGTTTGATGTGATATCACTGTTCCCGAGCATACCAGTAGACCTAGGAATAAAAATAATAGAAGAAAAATGGGACGAAATACGAGAATACACTAATATGACAAAGGGCTTATTTTTCAGTATTCTTACGTTTTGCATTAAGGACAACCGCTACTTCACGTATAATGACAAGGTTTACAAACAGAAGAAAGGACTGCCAATGGGTTCACCAGCTTCTCCAATTGTAGCTGATATAGTGATGGAGAAACTTCTTGACACCTGTATGGAACAACTAACGACGAAACCTACACTAGTAACCAAATATGTTGACGATCTTTTTGTGATACTGGGGGAAGATGCAATAACAGATACCTTGACTATTTTAAACAGCTACAACAACAATATAAAGTTCACAATGGAGAAAGAGAACAACTGATGCTTACCGTATTTGGACACGTTGGTGTATCAAAATAAGGGTAAATTAGAACTAGACTGGTACCAAAAACCCACCGCATCGGGGAGGATCATAAACTTCTTTTCAAAACACCCAAAGCTGATAATAATGAACACGGCAAACAACTTAGCAAACAGAATTTTAAAAATAAGCGATGAAAAGTTCCACGAAACCAACAAAATTAAAATTAGAGAAATTCTATCAAATAACAATTTTCCAGTCAACGTAATCAACAGAATACTAAATAATCAGACACTACGAAGGAAACAGCCACGAACTGAAGAGGAAAGAACTTACAAATCAATGATTTATATCCCAATAATTTCAGAAAGATTTCAGAATGCGAATTTATTTGATAAAGAAAAATATAAGGTGGCCCAAAAAACAAATAATACGCTAAAAACGTTATTTTCCAACACGAAAAGCAAGATACAAAAATTGGAAAAACACAATGTTATCTATAAAATAGAATGTGATGGAAACGATGAAGAATAATGTAAACAGGTGTATGTTGGAACCACAAAAAATAAATTAAAAACCAGATTATCGGCACACAAATCTGACATTAAATTAAGGAATCAGAATAATACACAAAAAACAGCACTTGCAGAACACTGTAAGAACAACCATAGACCAAACTTTGATAAAGTACAAATACTTCAAACAGAAAACAATTACAATAGGAGACTTACATTGGAAATGCTACACATAAACAACCTACCAACAACAAAGAGAATTAATTTTAAGAGCGACACAGACAACGCAGCTTACTGTTACAGAAACCTTACACAGAAAGAGAGATCGTGCAATAAACTAAAATAAACTCAGTGCAATATTTACATCCGACGACGATAGTGAAGTCTATCATAGTTTTAAGTAAACTTGACACTAGTTTATTTGTAAGCGATTTTGTCACTTCATTCTGTATAATTAAATTGTTTGTAGATTATCCTGAAGATGCAATTTAAAACAATTGCGAAATATTGATCCTGAAAAATAAAAAAGACCTCAAGCTCGAAAAAATATATTGTTTTATTATATATATATATATATAATATATATATATATATATATATATGAACCGTAACACGCATTTAGGCCTAGCCCCTGTGTGGGGTCTAGGACCAATATATAGAACCATAATCGGTTTGTAGAAATGCCGGTATAGGTACACTTTTTGGTATGCTCTCTATATTTTTTTTCAAGTACCTGTCAGTATATGTATGGTGGAGGGTATCCAAAGTTCGGCCCGGTCGAACTTAACGCTTTTCACTTGTTTTCTTATTTCCAACCCAGGAGTTTTTGTTTGTATTATTTGAACTTCTAAACAACGAATACTGCTACTGTTTTTTATTTATTTTCAATTTAAGAATAACAACATTCTTAGGTCTTATATGGTTAACTGTGATAAATATATTTGACAACATTTTGTTACGTTCTCAGCTAAGCGGTTTTAGGTAACTTATCCATACTTCAGACTAATAAATTTGCCGAAGAAAGATATCTGACTCGAATCTCTACAAAGATTTGAAAAAAATAGCTTGAAAATTTTATTTTGGAATTTATATCTATCTTCCCATAGCCAGTCAATGTTCTATTTTAACTATTTTTTCAACATAAAATTTAGACATTTTGGCTATTAAACCATGTTGGTCGTGCGCATGTTTCAGGTTTGTTTTGCTTTTGTGTGTGTGTGAAAAGAACACCCACTGTTTAGAGAACAGACAATTCAGATCACTTTTTTTTTGGTTGGAAAGTCATAAATAATACAAATTACCAAATGACTTTTGAAACTAAAAAGAAGTCCAAAAACACCAATTATGTGCGGGTGTTTTTGTTATCGACCTCTTGCCTTTTTTTGTTTTGTAGCCAGCCAGCCCCCACAATGTTGTGTTTTAAATGATGGTTATAGAATTCCAAATAACAAATGAAATTAAATCAAATTTCTCCATATGAAAACGATGAAAGTTTTTTTGTTTTTTTTTAACAAAGTTGTTAAAACCAATTAAAATTTTGTAGCTTCATTTTTGGTAAGAAAATTATTTTTGTTTTTTTTTTTTCAAAAAAATAATTTTGTTTTTTGAATGAGAAAAAATTTTAACGAAACGAAAATGTATAACAACAAAACATTCCGAAAAAGGTGTTAATAATATTCCATTTATAATAATTTATGATAATTTTAAAACAACAATCTGTCATCGGTATTGTTTTGTGTGCAAATGGAAATAAAAGCAACGAGGAGAGATTGAAATATTTTCGGAAATGCCTTGGATGATCGTAGAACAGTGCTACTGAAAATTATCAATATTAGAATGGAAATTATAAATATTGACTTAAGTTTTGGGATAGGCTCCATATAACGGTACACCCCATTATTTGTTACTTTGACTATATTTTAGATATTTAAGTTTCCATTTCGTGTCAAATCGTCCTACCAAAAATTTATCATGGCGTAGCCCCCATATAAAAGTTCCGATAGATTTGAGGAATTTTGAATGTCCAGGGTAAGCTTGACCCGGCCAACTATGGGACCAGTATTGCAATCTAATATAACTATGAGGAAAGCTACGGAATTATTAACCTGCCCTCGTAATAATTTATATTTATTTTTGTTGTTTTTTTTTTTCTATGAATATTCAAAATAACTTTATTTTTAATGGAGACTAGTTTTTTTCTTTAAATTTTAATTTAATATGAAGAATATTTATTATTATTATTCTTATCTTAATTTTTTGAGACACCTGTTGTCTCTAAAAAAATATTTAAAAATTCTAAATTTAGTTGAAACTAAAAATGTTGTTATAACATAAAGAATCCTAAACGACATAGAAAAAATATGCAAAAAAAGTTTATTGAACTCAATAAAATGTTGAACAAGGTCAACATTTATGACAGATTATAATTTTTTATAAATATGGAAACATGTGTCTACTATGTCTAGATATTGTTGCTATTAAATATCAATGAATATTTTAAACATAGTCCACACTAAAGTACCCCACCACAAACATTTTGCCTATCTCAATATTTTTCTCTAAATCTTACTTCGAGTGTATAATCAATCCACCGTCATGTGGTCGACCGGTCGATCGATCGCTTGATCTTGAGTCATTGTTCTGTAACGGTATTAAGTATTATTGTCGTTACTATATTTATAAATAAATGAAAATTATTATAAACAAAAAGAATGAAAAAAAAACTTTCAATAAAAATAACATATCAAATAAAGAGACAGCCGGTAGGACGTAGGTGGCCGGTTCAATCGCATTAACAGAAAGTAAACAGGTCTTGCAGTTATTTTGTTTGCTTTCTCCCTTATTTTCACCATTAAAACGGTTGTGGACATTCTTTCTTGAATAAATTTCAAACTTAAAAATATTCTTCACATGACTCGATGTGATTGACGTAAATTATATTAAAACACAGAGTATTTGACAAGAGATGAGTTTATTTTTAATTTACAAAACTAATCGATGGCAGATAAAAATAATTGAAATGTGTGAATAATAAAAAGAATTGAGGCAATTTTTTTTAGAGAAAAAACCTCTATAATAAAATACAACACCTCAGTAACAGAGGCCAAATTTTTTTCTATAGAAAAAAATTTGGACTCAATAACTGAGGTGTTTTCCATAGAAAAAAATATGGCCTCAGTAACCTCTATACAAAAATACTACCGAGGTTTTCTTCTATAGAAAAAATTTGGTCTCAGTAACTGAGGTGTTTTTTCTATAGGAAAAAATTTGACCTCAGTAACAGAGGTGTTGTTTCTATAGAAAAAAAATTTGCCTCAGTAACTAAGGTCTTTTTTTCTATAAAAAAAATTGGCTTCAGTAACTGAGGTCTTTTTGTATAGAAAACTATTTGGGCTTAGTAACTGAGGTATTTTTTCTATAGACAAAATTTGGCCTCAGTAACTGAGGTATTTTTATTTACTTAGCAGAACATTTGCTCCATAAGACGAACTAAAAATGATTTCCAGGCGCACTCTGATATGTCATCCTCCACTTGATCTTTCGTGACATTCCCCTTCTGCGTGAATCATGGGTAGCCCATCATGACCTAGCCACCGTAGTTGTTGCAGCTTGATACATCTGACTATGTCGTTGTCCGTGTATAGATGGTGTAGCTCGTGGCCCACTTGACGCCGATATTCGCCGTCGATCATTCGATGAATTTTTCTCTCAAGGAGCTACCTCATCTGCTTGAGCAAGTGTCCATGCTTTAGATCCATATAACAGCACGGGTAGTATCAGCGTCATGGTCTGATGAGAGGTGAATTTATTTCTAAACTGCTTAATTAGACCATAGTAGCATCTTTTGGCCAACACCATCCTTCTCCCAGTTTCAAAACTGATGTCATTAGTTATATTTATGACGGTACCGAGGTATATAAAATCTTTGACTACCTCAAAGCCTCAGTTTTCAAGTTCCACAGTTTGTCCGAGTCTACTGGACGTCTTGCGCGTTGATACTATCAGCTTGATCTTCTCGACCTTTACTGCCAGTCCCACTTTGACAGACTCCTTCTCAATTTGTTCAAAGGTGGCTGTTACCGCTCGCAATGTTCGACTCATTATGTCGATGTGATCGGCGTAGGCGGTTAACATGTGTTGTTTGGTGTGACGAGTTCCATTTCTGTTCAACTTTGCCTCTAGTATAACCTTTTCCAGCAGGATGTTAAACAGGTCATACGACAAACTGCCACCTTGCCTCAATGCTCGTTCGGTATTGAAGCGCTCGGAGAAGTCCTTTCCATCCTTAACTGCTGACCTTGTGCCAGTTAAAGTTATCCTGCATAGCCGTATTAATTTTGCAGAAATACCACTGAGCGGATTCGGCTGTCTAATGCGGCATTGTAGTCGACAGATAAGTGAAATGTGTCGATGTGTTTTTCGTGGGTCTTTCCCACGATTGCCGCAGAGTGAAAAACTGTTCTATGGTCGATTTGTCAGGTTTGAAGCCGAATTGGTATGGTCCAATAATGTCATTGGCTTCAGTCGTTCACACAGTACGCTATGAGAAGGAAACTAATTCCCCTATAGTTGGTACATATAGTCTTGTCTCCTTTTTTGTGGACGGTGCTGATGTTGCAATCATTGGGCATGCGTTCCTCTAGCCAAATTGTACTAATCAGTTGGTGTATGTTCCTGACCAGCATCTCACAACCGGCCTTGAGCAGTTCGGCTGGTAATCCATCGGCACTGGCTGTTTTATTATTCTTCAGCCGATTGATTGCTATTCTGACCTCATCTTGGCTAGGCTCTTATCATGACCAGCAGTTACTGAGGCAATTTTTGCTTCAATATCATTGTAACCGGAGGTCTCAATATTCCTCTCGATATGTCCGACCTCCTCATTTAAGGCAGTGCCTAGAGATCTGCCTTTGATGTAGGCATATTGGGATTTGCTGATTTATTAGGGTTAATAGTGTTCCTAATTTCGAGGTCAGTACCCTTTATAAAGTCTTAAGTTGAAAGGCCAATTGGTCTATAGTCGTTAGGTAGCATACGACTCGGCTTCACAGCTTTGTACTATAAAAACCGACATGCCCTGAAAATCTCCTGCAGAGTGACCAATACTCGATCACCAGCGTGCAGCAACATGGCCGGTATTATTATTCCATCTGGACCTGGGGTTGTAAGGTTGAAAGCTATTTATTGCCCATACCAGTTTATATTTTTTTTCGATAGATTCACTATAGCACCCCCTAGACTTACGTTTAGCCTTTTTGTTTTCAATTTTGTACCTATTGAATTTGGTCTCTATAGACATCCCAATCTGTACTTTTTTGTCATATGGCCCTGGGGATTTGTAAAGTTGAAACTTCTCCTCTTCCTTGGTTCGAACCGTATGTCGACATGTACACCGCACCTTGTCGTTATGCTCCATGCAACCAGGAGAGTGGGTTGAGAACAAAAAATCAAGAGTCTCTCTGACGGAGTTTGTCCAGGTTCCATCATTACGCTTAATACTACCAATAGATTTTGGATATTTAGATATTACTCTGCGCAATTTGGCCGCTTCGTTTATTTCTTCGATTGACTCTCTACTGCAGACCCTAGACTTACGTTTAGCCTTCTTGATTTACTTACGAACCTTGATTTCTATTTACGAACCTTACTGTGGGCAACACAT
Organism: Musca vetustissima; assembly: GCF_032173495.1. Lineage (NCBI taxonomy): Eukaryota > Metazoa > Arthropoda > Insecta > Diptera > Muscidae > Musca > Musca vetustissima. The sequence goes on from NW_026883972.1 coordinate 84,685, forward strand.
ATTCTAAGATTATATCTAAGTATAAAATTAAATATGGACTCATCCGTTGGATTGGTGCCACAGTTTCCCCAGTAGAAATGATGGGCATTGGGATCACATCCAATGAATAGGCCACCAATGCCGTTCATAACCTCCATCAGGTTTCATACTTCCGGTTCTGCTGGATAAGGAGCCTCGTATTGGAGATAGAGACTCTCGTTACCCCTATGTATATCGAGATACTTGAATCTGGTGCTGCTAACTACCATGTTTTTTGCTGCCGCGAAGTTAATCAACCTCATGCCGTTGCCGGATGTTTCTTCATGTAGGCGGAGTTTTCCGACGGTGGGGCCAAAAATATTTTCCCTCCCGATTTTTGCATTAAAATCTCCTAGCCGATTTTTAATGTCATTTCCAGGGCAGCGGTCATATGTTTTTGGTTTGCCGATCTTTGTCTTCGGTTGGAACATTGGCGCAAAAGAGACTGATGTAGAAGATCTTCGCTTTTATACGGATTATAGCAATTCGCTCATCTGGAGACGAGGTCTTTTATTCTGCTGTTAACCATAAATCTGCAGCCAAATTCGTGTCTTTCACGGCAGCTGTAATACTGTGCGTAATCGTGTCCCTTTCCATCGCATTTCCTGTAAGGCAATTATGTCGGCTTTGTACGCCAAAGCGAAAACTCTATAGGAAAAAGACCTCAGTTACTGAGACCAATTTTTTTTACTATAGAAAAAGACCTTAGTTACTGAGACAACATTTTTTGATTTCGTTCTCAAGAACAACAAAAGGCAACATTCACTTTAACTACTCTGCTTCCGTAAGGTCGGAATTTGATTATAGATATTACATTCATACTAAAAATAACAACATGTACTAAATTTCGAATTCCAAAGCATTTAAAACATAACTTGTAAAAACGTGCAACATGTCACGAAATTGTACGAAAAATTCTAAGGGCCGGACATTATGGGTCAATATACCCATCAAGAACCAATCAAGGTCAAAAAAGGGAATATCATATGAATACATTTGTAGATATTGACAGTTCCTGTTCAATCCAACCATTACATGATCCAGTTACTTTAATACAAGCGAACTGGCTGACTAATTAAAATTCTGAACCCAACATTGGTCGTGAGCTATTACACAAATGTGCTTTGTAATATGTAAAGGTGGGAGACCTGTTGATGCGATCATCACATCTATAAATAGAATTTTGTCAGAGGTTCTTTCTAGATTCGATGACATAAAAAACGACCTTAAAACTGTCAATTCCTGGCACGTCTTTATCTAAATTATTACATGCGAATTGTAATAACGACAAATCAGCACAGATAATTTATTGGTCGAAATTGTTGTAAAATAAAACAACAAAGACAGCAACACCACCGCCTCCGCCAATAGTACAAGCGGTAAAGTGAACCTGAAATTAAAGTGAATTAAACACCCACATAACGATGACGTACCTGATATATACATATATACTACATAACTACAGCCGGATCAAACTGAAAAAAATTAGTTTTGGGGTCTCGTTATTAATAAATCTTCAAATAACTGCCTGCAGAACACAATTGCCGGGGCAGCATTGCAAATGACGAATGAGTGAGTCCGAACAATCGACGTAAGTTCTTTTTTTAATGACATTTTTGCATTAATAATTACTCCTCCCAAAAAAAGGAACATAAACTTTATTATGGTCTGCTGAAGTAGAAGCCAGACCCCCACCCAGATTCTTACTTACACACACAAAGTTCTTCGGGCAGAGGTGGTGGTTATCGATACGTGTGCGTAAGTAAGTAAACAAATCGTGCTTGTAATCCGTCTGAAACGTGTTAAGCATCTTTAAAAAATTGCCACCAACAAATCGAATCGAACCACAAACCGAATCACATTATGATCGATCGTGGGGAGTTTTATTGACGTACGTACTTAAGATACGACTGCGAACAGAGTGATATATAATTAAACAAAGAAGAAGAAGAAATTATTCTAAAAATAAATTAAACAACAGCTACCAGTTTCAATACGCATTACCATTGAACGTTGTTGTTATGGTTTGTTCAAATTTAGAAACAATTATCGTAAATTAGATGAATCGATATTTATGACACTCAATTGGAGTACTAAATCTATTTACAGATTACAGATTACTAATACCCGGAAAATGATTTTGAATATTTTCAATCATAAAAAGGAAAAAAAATCCTAACTGAGAACGATTTTTTTATAGAAAAATTCCTCATTTGCTGAGGCCAAAATTTTTACTATAGTATAATTTATTCTTTTATTGGAGCCAATTTGTTGTATAGAAAAAAAGAACTCATTAACTGAGGCCAATTTTGTCTTCTATAGAAAAAAGTTTATTTTTTATTTTTCTATAGAAAAAAGTCTTTATTTCTTAAGCCTATTTCACAGAGGAGAACATTTTTGTATTGAAAAATATGACCTCATTTACTGAGAACGATTTTTTTCTACAGAAACATGAAAGAAAGTGTAAGTCGGTGTTGCCGACAAATGTATACCACAGCCTACGATTTGCAGAAATGTACGGAATTGTCTAGTATTAAAGTGGAGTTTTTTTTTCCTGTTACTCCCCTTGGGAGGATATGGGTTCCGCAAAACACCGCCATCTAACTCGGGTAGATGCTGTTGTTTTGCATCTTCCCATGTAAAGTTATTTTGCCTTAGTTCTTGGATTATTGTTCGCCGCCAGGTGTTTCTTGATCGACCTCAATTTTTTGATCCTTGGGGATTCCATTCAAGACCATTCTGGTTATGCTATGGATATTTTTTTCTTAATCCATCTCCATTTACTACGTTTAATCTGCGTCTGTATGGGTTCCTGGTTCGTTAGGTTCCACAGCTTCAAATTACTTAAGGTGTTGGGCCAGAATATTCTGTATATGATCCTGAGCCATCAGTTTTTGAATACATGTAGATTTTGCGTGATAAGCTAGGTTTCACTGCCGTATAGCAGAATCGACTTTATACATGCTTCCTGAATATATGTGAGCTTCTCCATACTTGATAGTTAATGGGTAGTCGTTATAATTTGAAGAGTTAATATATTAGCAAAAAAGTTCCGCAATTGGTTACATAACTACTATCCGAGGAACAAAATCCTGGGTACTCTCTTTACCCAGTTCGAGTGCGTAAACCCAGTTATTGCTTCTCAATCAAGCACGACTATCTCAATATTCAGAGCCAATCCCATACCGATGTTACAGATCTAATTTGCCGATATCCTTACCTACAATATTCTATCGACTAGAGACTCTGTGCTGTGAAGTTTGCGTGACATCACCATATAAATTCACGGTCCAAGGAGAAACTATCGGCACAACAGAAAATGTCATGCTTGTAGTCCATCTACCTCTTCTAGTCATATAAACCTTGACGGCTTCTGGACGTTCTTGTTGCCATGATGAGCACAAGGCTAATATTGTTTAACAAATATATACTTGACAGGTTAAGGAATTGGAAACGTATTCTCCTTCGTTGAAAACAATTCACGTGTTTAAATAATCTGGAAGGAGTATTTTTCAAAGCTTCTGGTATCAAATAATGGCGATGAAAAATATACCCCAGAACCAATAAGAGTTAACGGTATAGATTGTATATCATCTATCCAAGATGAGGTCAGAATAACAATTAATCGGCTGAAGAATAATAAAGCACCTGATGCAGGATGTATTACCAGGAGAAATATTCATGACGGGGGTCAGATGCTGATCAGGAGCATGCACCAAGTGATTAGTACAATTTGGTTATTAGAATTCATGCACAATGGTTGGAACCTCAGCAGCCTGTGTCCCGTGTACAAAAAAGGTGATAAGACGATATGCGAAAACTATAGAGAAAACTATAGTCTCCATCGCATATAAAGTGCTATCCAGCGTGCTGCGTGAACGACTTAAGCCAATGTTCAACGATTTATATACCTCGGTATTGCCATAAATAAAATTTATTACATCAGTTTTGAAATTCGGAGAAGGATAGTGTTTGCCAACAGATGCTACTATGATCTGAGTATGCAAGTTAGGAACAAGGCCACTTTTCGCCAGACCAAACTGACACTCTACAAAACGCTGATACTATCCGTGCTGGTGTATGGGTTGGAAGCATGGGCACTTGCGCAAGCAAATGAGACAGCTCTTGGAGTGTTTGAGAAAAAAATTATCCGAAAGGTCTAAGGGTCGAGTCGACGGTGAATATCGGCGTGAATGAATCAATTATACCATCTATAGACGGACATTGACATAGTCAGACCCATCGAGCTGTAGCGACATATAAAATCGAGCCCACTGATAGAAGTAAAAGACCACGAATTCGATGGAAAGGAAGATATAATATTGAAACAGTGTCTTTCAAATTGGAAAAACTGCGCACAAGACCGAGGCTCAGCTTATGGAACAAATATTCTGTCTTGAGCCAGCTAAGTATTTAGCATTGTCTTACAACCCTCATCTCTGAAATTACTTAAAGTACCTACAGCATAGACGGCGTAATGCGTTCATAATACCGATGTTCATGTGGAGAATGACGTGTAGTAGGGATTGTTGAAATCGGTTTACATTTAGTTACAGTTCCTATTTTATGTACACAGAAAAAATGTTAATGAATATTGTTTTTGCAAATAATGAATATTTTCATAATTTCATTCATAGCTAAATTTATAATGTTGTACTGTATTTGGCTTTGAATACAATTAAAAATTCCTATAACCATGACTAACAGTAGTCAACCGTTTGTTTGACCACTGTTTCTCTTGCTAACAACCGCGGTCTTTCCACTCACTCGATTGTGACTAGTGTTACATTCCGTCTTTATTGGTGTTACAAAATTCGCATATGTATTTTCCAAATTATTTCGATATAAATCCTAAATACAATATATCAAACAAGTAGCAGATTTTTCCCCTGTAGAAAAAGTACTCATCTTTCAATAAGAATTTTTCTATAAACATGTCTTATTTTATATTGTAAATAATTGTCCTGAGTGTTACATCTCCAACACAAAATACCTTGCAATTATCTATAATCTATACAAATTAATAAGAATTTTCCCAAGCTATTCAGTGAGTTAGATGACCGAGTGAGTGATCCACACATAACTTGAACACTTCCACTTAATTACAGACCTGGTAATTTCAATTTACCAATTAAATTTGATCCATATCGTGAACAATAACACGTAGTGTCCGAACGTTAAAAGGCAGGTTGATATCATAGAGAGTATGTGGAGATTTTGTTTTTATTTTTTGTTATGACTATATCGTTGAAAAAAAAAACAAAAACAAATTAAAATTTAATTATATTGTTTTACATAATGCTATGGTTTTCTTCGTAGGCATTTAACAGCAAATTGAGAACGTTTTGTTTATGTAAACAGGTTACAGTGTTTGGAGATGATCGATTTAACACAATATTTAATTAATTTTAATTTCAGATAGGCAATAACATTGCATTTTGTAATACTTGGGAAGGCAATAAGCAATAAAAGCCTAAAAGTTGGCACCATTATTGATTTAAGTTCCAAGTATAGCCTAAATGTATGCAACAGTTTTTAATAATTTTCATTTCAGAAAAAATAGTACTTGTGAAGACAATAATTAATAAAAGCCTAAAAGTAGGCACCATTATTTATTTAAGTTAAAATTATAGCCTAAATGTATGCAACACTTTTTTATTATTTTCAATTCAGAAAAAAATTATTCCACATCTTATTTCTAAATACGATGTGGAGTACATTTGGAATGGAAACCCCAATAGTGAAAATAAAAAAGTTTTGCATACATTTAGGCTATACTTTTAACATAAATCAATAATGGTGCCTACTTTTAGGCTTTTATTGCTTAATTGCCTTCCCAAGTACCACAGAATTTAGAAAAGTTTCCCAATTTCGTTCGGTTTCTGACCACTGTCCTATTTTCCATAGTTATTGGGCCCAATTAAAATTTAGATTGAGATGAAAACAAAACAACAAGTTTGTGCACATGTTTATCGATGGCAGGAGGGAGGTGGTAGTGTGACAGAAAGGCAGGCGGACCAGGCGTCAATTGAAGTTCATAACTAAGAATTTGAACAATAAACAAAAATAATAACAACAGCAAAAACAGCAAATCAGTGCATGAGTGATTTAGGAAACCATAAAAATCACACGATAGCAATCGAAAGAAACCAAATGAAATAATTTAATGAAAAATAGCAATAAAAACGACAACGCCAACACACAGCAGTGTAAATTGGCTAAACGTGATGAGCGAGATAAGAAAAAGGGTAACCGAAAGGGGTTGTTAACACCAGTCACTCAAATAATGACCACAAAATTGTCAGGTGACCAGTTCGCATCTTTAGCTGCAATAAATCTCCCGCCTCCCCCTTTCTCTCTGACTCATAAAATAAAAAAACAAATTAAGGAGAGGTCCCTTCCCATTACACAAGCCTCTGGAATTTTTAAGATTTATGTAAAAACTACACAAAACAATGCTAATGTCCGACAACACCTCCCACAACCTCCAGCACCAGCAACCCCACACCTGCACTATATTTGCATTCAGAAAAGATTGAACATTGCGGTTTATATTTTCATCATTGTTGTTATTTTCATGTCTGAATTTAATTACTTCAAAATAGATCGAAAATCGTTTGTCAAGAAAGTTATAAAACCCGATTAAATGTTCTGGGTTTTGTATGGGCTCGGTTTCAATTTGTCGTGTCCATCAAATGTTGATGAATAATTCTAGGAAATATAAAAAAAAAATTATCTCGATTGTTCTAAAACAAAATTGATATTTGTTGCACGAATTAATCAGATCAAATATAATATTCAAATGCTGACTGTTTTGTTCCATTACTCACATTTTTGTTTTGGTGGGAGAGGACAGAATAGAGCTCCTCATAAATCATGCATAGATAAGAAACGTTTTAGAGATTTTTTATTGGCTAGTATAAAATAAAGTTATTTTTAGAGAGAATATTTTTTTACAGTTTTTCTGAAAACAAAAGAACACACCAGAGATGGACATAAAAAGTTATTAGAGGTCTCTTATAGATAAAAAAACCCTACCAGAAACCTCTACCAGAAAATGTTAAGTATATACAGAAGATCATCCTGAGAATTCCTATACACGAAAGATCCAGCAATTTTAAAGTTCGTTTCGCATATCTTTTGCAGGTATTCCATATACAGATGACATCTTAAGAGTTCTGGATATCTCTGATATGACTCGGATATAGAAAGCCTTTAACCTTTCAAAAGTGAAGTTAATCGAAGTGTGCACTTAACAGCTCGTATAATACATCTATCCACACCTTATGAAATCAAAAGCATTTATTCTACGTTACTACATTATTCATATAGCAATCGTAACGATGATATTTCCATAATGGATTTTCAGGTTCATCTGGCTTAACCTCTTAGCAGTTTCACGTACAATTTAAATCTCAATTTGTTTTATTAATTTCTCTTTCGAGATGAGCTACATGATGGGAGTTGCAATAAAAAGGAAAGCCATTCCCGCCGTTGGTTAAGCGGATCATCAGGCATATTGGGCAATGTGGCTTACAAATGTCTTTACTTGATAAGTTGTATTTATGTCGACTATTATTGCGAAATTGCATCTACGAATTAAATTCAACAGTATCAAGGTTCGGATATTTGGCATCACACCAGAACATTCCTTTTCAGAGCAGATTTTTATTTTTTTATTTTTAACTATTAATTCCATGAGCCATTAGAACACCATTGCGTCAAACCAGCACTTTTTTTGAGCCATTGACGCACCATTGCGTCAAACCAGCACCGTTTTGAGCCATTCACTCACGGCCCGTCAAGTAGTTTTTTTCGAAGATTCATGCCGCCAATCATTTGTTTCGAAGTGCTTTCCTAAAAATTACTTTACGTTTTGGATCAATCGACCGTGCAGATCTTGGTCTATTGTTATTTTGCTTCGGGCTCGTATGCATCGTTCCACGATTATTCTTATCTGACGATCTTATAAAAGTCCTTCGAAGCACAGTGATCGTGTTTTTTAAAATATCTTTGTACCAAAGACAAGACTATTGTGGCCAATCTACATATTGAACAGGATGCAACCTCATAACCGTTGTACTCAGAAGGATAATTATGAAGTATATTAAGTCTTTACGGGAGTCTTCTTTACATAGAGGAGCATTCAGGAGTTCTTATACCAATTTGATACCCTTCAGTTCGCCCTATGGTTGTTTTTCTTCTATAAAATATCATCTAGGTGACTTTCTATACATACATGATCCTCCGGATAATCGTGGAAGGCCCTTCCGTTGGTAGACGACGCTTAACGGGGCCTTCAATACAAAGAAGGTTTTTCTGGAGATGTTACATACATTGAAAATAGCTTGAAGGCCCTTTGAGAGATAGACATAACATTTCCTCTAATTACGGATAAGTCCTTAGATTGTCTTCTAAACATAGAAGAATAATCGGGTGGCATTTTAAAACTAGGAGGCCCTTCAGCATTTTGTATAAACCTTGAAGACCGTTTCTTGGGGTCTTATAAACACTAAAACCCCTTCATGAGATCCTTCAGTTCGTCTTCTGGTGATTACGTAAAATATACTCAAAGTTCTATAAATAAATGATCCTACGGGTGGTTTTATAAACAAGGAAGACCCTTCCGATAATAGGCGACGCTTAACGGAGGGGTTTCAATACAAAGAAGGCCCATCTGGAGATTTTCTATATATATTGATGATCCTTCACTCAGTAATTTAATCATAAAATATATTGAAGTCTCTTCAAGAGATTTCGGGTGGGTTTTAAAAATAAAGTTTCAGATAATAATCGAACCATGGAGAAGTCCTCAAGTGATCTTCTGAACATAGAAAATACATGGAGTGGTACTTTAAAACTAGGATACCATCCAGAAGTCTTTATAACCCTTGAGTAACCTTTAATTGGGTCTTATAAATATTAACAAGTAGATAAGTTTTCAGATATCCTTATTAATATGAGACTCTTTGGTTGATTACATACCATTCTGATGGTAGAAAACGCTTGGCTGGAGTCTTCAATACAAAAAAGGGCAATATTGGGATTTTCTGAAAATTGAGGGCGTTTCAGATAGTAATTCGTGGTCTTCAACTCATAGAAGATCCTTGGGCGAACTTCTAAAAAGAAAAGAAGCTGTCGATGGTATTCTAAATATAGCGGATCGCTCTGTTGGTCTCCCAGACCGCCTTCAGATAATCAACGGGGTTTCTAAACTAATAAGAAATATCTCTTCTGGTTTCTTTATTGGGGACGAACAAAGCCTTTTCCTATAGAAAAAATCTCAGGTAATAATGATCTTTATTATTTTTTTCTTTAAAAATTTATTCGCTTACTGAGGTCTAATTTTTTTTCTATAGAAAACTGAACAGTACTGGGGACACATTTTTTCTATATAAAACAGATCTTCAGTTACTAAGGTCGCTCAGAAACAATTTTTTTTATAGAAAAAATGTTTCAGTCACTGAGGAACAATTTTTTTCCAGAAGAAATCCTCAGTTACTGCTGATTTCCACTTACTCAGGACTATTTATGACCTAATTGGACTTCAATCTTCAAAAACATAAAAGACATTTCCTCCGTCTTATACAGGATACCCCAAATTAATTTTGTATAGAAAAAATATCCTCAGGATTTCGATACCGAATATAGTTTGTATTCCCTACACGACTATGATTTATGGGTTATTATACCCATTGTGTGGCCCAAGAGTTTGTAAAACAGTGAAATATTGGTTATAGACCTATATTTTACTATACCGATCTGGAGCTAAGATGATCTAGATATGTGTGTCCGTCTGTCCATTATAATTTGTAAACACGATGCAGGCCTCAGTTATGAACCGAATATTAGGTTACAATTATAAGCCAAACATCAAAACACATTACACGGTGAAGGGAATCTAGCCAACTAATTAGAAGGGCTGTTTTGATAATGACTGGACAATATTCAGCGGGTCAAATCAACCAAGACTTTTCTGTGTAAATTGACAATTGCTAATCCCGCGATTGCTAATCCCGCGAAAAAAATTGCTAATCCCGCGAAAACAATATTCGGAAAATATGAATCGTTCAAGAGGGTATAAATATCGCCAAATATTGCCAGGCTCGGAATATAGATCCGCAGAAAGTATAAGTTTCGTGGTCCGACTATACTTCTCCGCTCATAGGCCTTGGAATACAACTTGTGTATGATTTATTTCTTTCCATAACAAAATATAATCTCAGAATTAATCTTCCATTTAAATTGCTCAAATTTAAATTCTCAGTTTAAAACCGTCATTTTGGCGGGCAATTGCTTTTGATTACTTCCACTCATAATTTGCAAATTTATTGTTGGCACACCAATTTGTTGTTGTGGTGGTTTTATTTTGAGTATCTCTATACTTCAGGTGTTATATAATTTATTGTGTGGGGCATTAGAACACCCGAAAAGCTTTAGAACAAAAGAAATTAACGCTGAAATCATAGTTCCGTTTAACGCACAGCAGGGTATTAGAACAATTCACAATGGATCGGTTCAGTAGTTTAGCCTACCAATCCATTAAATAATAATCCAAAAGTAAATCATAAAATGACAACATATCTAGACGTCTGTGTCTCTCAGCAGCAGGTCAGTGGCCATTTGTTGTAGAGCGCCAGCAAAAGTTGACGATTGAAATAGTCCCGCCAATCTACTATCAAACGCTATCTAAACACTTGCTGTTTAATATCTATGGGAGTTTCGTGATTTTTGCTACAAATTTTATGGCAATTTGCCGAAACAAGAAAAAAACTAGTTATCGTTAAATGTTTGCTTTTTTGCTAAAAACAAAAGCAACAATAATTTGCAATTCAGTAGTTTTCATAGTCGATTTGCGGTTTTGTTATATTTTTTGCGCGCGTTTTTAAAATGTTCATTAAAGAACTGTTCGGACTATTTAAATTTATAAACCTGTAACCAAGGCGGAGATTTTTTAGTGATACAAAAAATATTTTAATAAAATTCATAATCTCTCAGAGCATAAACAACTTGCAAGCTGACAATTTTCGATGATCGAATTAAGGAATTGTTGAAGGCCCGACTGAACTTAATGACATTTTTGAATTCAAAAATATTATTCTTCGTAATGGTTTTATAGAGGAATCGGAACTTTAATATGACTTCTATGGCATGGTAAATTGCTGCCAGGCTAAATATTGGCAGAACCATATCTTAATATAAATACGACTTATTGATAATATAAGTAGATTTTAAAACCAATGAGGATCAAAAATATTTAACAAGGGACAATTCAAATGAAACCAGCATACCAACAAAATAGGGAAGCTTTCCCGAAATTAAGTCTATATTAATAGTTATACCCTCAGCCTTATGAGATGAATTCTTACCACATGGTTGAACGGTCAATAAGGAATACAACCCTGAAGTTATGTGTCAATTTTGGACTTCATCACGTTCACGTTCTCGCAGATATCACGTTCTCGCAGATATTTATTAGAAAGGATAAAATCTCTCTCCGCCAGAAACATTTTTTGCTGCAATCTTTTTCCGACTTAGATGACTATTGGCAGTTTATACGACATCTGATGACTCGAAGGACCAATTGCTGAGAGTCCAGGCTAAGTATGGATTTTTCCTTTAGTTGTGATTCTCAGTACCTTTTTCCCTGCGTCAGCATACCAGCTTTCATATTAAATTCTCTTGAGGACAAATTTCAGGCTTGTGATTCGGCTCGAAGGACCAATTGTTAGCACGGAATAAAAAGGCTTATAATTTCGATATTTTATAGCCATATATTCCGCTAATTTAAACTTCACATCACTTCAAAAATTTTACGATGAATGACTATGATAATCAAACTGGATTTGTTTAACTAAATTCGCAGCCATGCCATACATGAATGAATGAATCTCTAAATGATTTCTGGTCTACTCATCATAGTACTACAACTCATGACTTTGTATTATTTCTTGCTGTTCTTTTTTATAGACTTGTTCTTGTTCTTCTCCATCGTTTCTTGCTCGCCGAGCTTTTGTTTTGCCATTTAATTAAAATTCCTGTCACTTTCATTTAGTCTAGTCGGAGAGTGAGTTATACGATTTCTCAGCATTGTAGTTATTGTTGTTGTTAGTGTTTTTCTTCAACAGCTGTTTAGAATACTAGTATTTGCTTGTCAGCTATGCTAAAGCTATTGTTGTTGTTTTTGTGTGTCATCCATATGTATGGATGGCCCCATGATGTTCCAAGAATGTGGGTTTTTGTTCTCCGGCGTCCATACTTGGCACAGTCAATAATTGTTCACTTGTGTGTATGTATGTGAGTTTATCGTTCGTGTACTCGTCAAAGCTTTTAACTTGTGATTTAATACTTTTTTTCCTTAAAATATTCACCCAAAAATGGAGAGCAGACTTTAGTGAATTGTATTTTCGAATTTCCGGTATGAGCAATGTGATGGTTGTTGCTGTTGACGGACTGAAAGGCGGGCTACCTCACTATTCAGCCGCTGAAATGTTTTATCGCCATAATAACTGACACTGATGGGCATGACAAATATCCTCAGACCTTCAACATTTCACACAGAGAGAGGGAATATCGTGTATATGTAGGGGAACTGTTTTCATGCCAAATGACTTCTTTAAATATGATTCCTGAATTTGTGGGATATATTTTTTAGGTATGAGTCAGCAGATTTCTTCCAAAAGTTTAGGAGACTTTCTTCTCAACTCAATAAAAATCCCATAAAGCCTATTGTTAAATGTAATACAGATTAAAAGATCTTCTACAAAAAAGAATGTTCATACAAAAATCTTCTATTTTTATAGAAAAAGACTATAATAGACTAACATAGAGCAGACCTCTAAAGGGTATTCGGTGGAAGAATATTCAAAGAAGTCCTTTAGTAAAACAGCCTTCTTAAGCTTTTATAGGATATACTTTAGAAAAGAAGATCCCTTTACAGGAGCATATATTTCGATTTTTTATAGAAAATCCGTCTTCTTAAGTAATCAGTCTATAAAATAAAATATATTTTACAGATGATTGGAATTATCATTTATAGAATAAAAATTCTTTTTTATATTAAGGGCCCTTTAGTTCGATCCATCTTGCTGATACTTCAGTTCGATCTTTCTTACTGATCAATGAAAGACTATCTGGCCCTTCAGCTCGTCTAGCACTCCCTGATATTTCCAGAATGTCTATGAAAAAACTCCTGTTTATATTAGAGGGTCTTCAATTAAAAAGAAGACCTCTTGAACGTCTATGGAATTAAAAAAACTTTATGGGTCTTTCGTAGGGAATTATGGTACTTGTGAAGAATAGAAATTCTTAGTGAGTATTCTAAAGAAGTCCTACTGTAGTGGGGCCTTCTGCAGGTTAAAATTCCTATTAGGGAGATTAGCAGTCCCCTTTAGACAAAATATATTTTGGACATCTATAGAATATAATGCTATTCTATAATGGGTCTAAAGGCGGTTTTGTAGAAAAGTAACCCCGCTTAAAGGGCTTCTTTAAATTAGGTCTCTAAAAGAAACATCTATAGAAAAGAAGTTCCCTATATAGATTAGTCCATGGAATATTGTATTTTTTAAAGTTCTTCAACACTTTTATTTCAGAATAAAAGCCATTTTATAGAGAGAGATAGAAGATCATATTAAAGGATCTTCTGTAGTATATAAAATGTGTTTTAAAGAACTAATGATAAAGATTCTGATTCTTCAGCTCGTCTTTAAAAGTCTTCTTGACATTTCAGTTCGTCTATTAAAGGGTCAGGTTTTTACACGGCTATGAAATACTCCATACTTCCTGACTATTCTACTCACCAATGAAGACCCTTCAGCTCGCCTATAAAAGTATTCCTGACCCAGCGGTTCGTCTATGAAAGTATTCCCGACCATTCAGGTCGTTTGTGTACCTAACTGTCACCCTGAACCTTTAGTTCGTCTATGAATGACTCTTGTATACTTCGAGCTGGGTATGAAAGGTTACCTGACAACTTAACTCGTCTAGGAAAGTCTACCTGACCCTTCAGCTCGTCATTCTTCTAGGTGGTCTATAAAATATTTCCTTGCCCTTCAAAGAAGGACTCCCTCACCCGTCAGCTCGTCTACGAAAGTTTTCCTGATATTTCAGCTCGTCTTTAAAATTCTACTTGCTCTTCAGCTCGTCTTTAAAAGTCTTCTCGACCCTTCAGTTGGTCTATGAAAGATTTCCTGACTCTTAAATTGGCCTATGAAAGACTCCCTCATCATTCAGCTTGTCTACAAAAGCCTTACCGATCCTTCAACTTATCTTTAAAAGTCTCCTTGACCCTTCAGTTCGTCTATGAATATATCAGTTTTTGGCTCGGCTATGAAATATACCATATCCCTTCAGTTCGGCATTGAGACACTTCCTGACCCTTCAGCTCGTCAGGTCATAGAGAATCTCTTATTGAGACTACAGGTCTTCAACACGTTTATGTATGCTTCCCTGATCTTCTATGAAAGACTCCCTTTCAAGTCGCCTATAAAAGTATTCCTGATCCTTCAACTCCTTCAGATCACAGAGAACCACTTATTAAGACTACATGGCCCTTCATCACATTTATGACTGCTTTCTCTTAATCCTTCTGCTATTCTATAAGTGACTCATCTGCTCATCTATGAAATACTTCAACACTCTTCAGATTGATAGAAGAGTCCCATTTGTATGGATTTAGCTGTCCCCATAAAAGAGGACATATAACAAGTTTTCTTGACCCTTCAACATGCCTTACCTTGAATCCGCCTATGAAAGACTCCAATGACTTCGTTTATAAAAGTTTTCTTTGACATATTTGTATGGTTTTAGTTGTCCCCATAATGGAGGATATTATTTACAAAATTTCTACTACATTGTTATTCGCTAGAGTTTAATGAATTTTTGTTTGTTATTTTCTTTCAGGTAAGACAAAGTTTATATTGAAATTACTGATAGCTAATCACGAGGGCCGGTAAGTATAATTTTCAACGGTTTTCTATATTTTATAATCTACTCTGAGTTGCTTCAAATATCTCATGAACATGAAGCGATCATCTATATTTCCTGATATCTACGATGTGCAGTGTCATTTTATTTGCTTCGTAATTTCTAAATTGCATTTCACTTTCTCCAACCCTCCCCATCCCCTATTTCACACACACTCTCGCACACACTTAATTTGTTACACTTTTTTAATTGCAATACATATTTCACATTTATATCACTTGACCCTCAGGTGTCAAACAGTCAGCGAAGCCAGCCAGCCAAAAGCGAGTTTGGTGAGGTGATAATTAAATTTCACGCTTGTTGCCTAAGTCTTTTGTTTGTGAGTGTGTTTGAGTGTTTTTTGCTTGCTCGCAAATACACCAAATAAACATGCAAGTGACAAACTAGCTCATTTATCATTTCCATGAAATTAAAACAATAAATCACAAAAAAAGCAAAACCAAATATTTAATCTAAAACAATTAAATATATGATGACCTTGATTGAAATCATCGATCGAATCAGCACAATTTCTTTGGTTTAATTGAATTAAACCACAAAACCAAAAACACGCAAAAAAGAAACAGAATCTGTGTTTGTGTCGCACAATTTTTTTTTATTTTTGTTTCATAATTTTTTATTGCTATTCTTGGTTTGTTGTTGCCCGTGTTACCTTGGTCTCCATAATACCGATTTCAATCATAATGCCTTATTATGATGAAGATGAGAACGTTTTTTATGCTGCTCCCTCTCTTTCTCTCCCTGTCGCACTCTTCTTTATGTGGTTTCTTTATATTTTAGTCACGTGCAATAGATTTATGATTAAAATAATTATCATTTGCCTTTTTTGTCAACATTTCATAATTATATTCACCGCAAAGTCCGAGTCAAGTCGACAAGCCCAGAATCAGAATTTTTATTTGCCTTTTGTTGGAATATGCAAATTGAGAATGAAAAAAACTGAAATAAAAAATATTATGCCGTTTTATGGTTATAAACCTCAAAGTCCAAACAATTTTAATTCTGGTATACTCGCATGCATCAGGATTCCTCAGGCGTCACAGTTATTAAATATAAAATATTATTTTTAGTTTTAACCAAATATGGATTAACTGAAAGTTTTGGGCGTTAGAGGAAACCGTTGTAGCCAAAAGCTAACATGACGTTCAAAGAATTTCTAAAATTGTTTTGCTAATTTTTTGAATTTCCGTTAAGTTAAATTTTCATTTATGGTGCGACAGCAAAAATGGAAAAATAGTTTGAAAACACTTCCTTGTTAAAAATTTCTATTTTTAAATTCATTTGAATAAATATTTTCCCTGGCCCAACAGCTCTTGTGTGTAAGTTTTCCTGTCATTTCAGTTGTATTTTTCTGTTTGTATTTTCCTGTCACCCAACTGTTCTATGTAAGTTTTCCTAACACTTCAGTTCTGACTATCTTATATTTCCAGCTGATTTATGAAATGCCCCCTGGCCCTTCAGTTTGCCTATGAAAGTCCCCCTTCCACTTCAGGCCTTTCTATGAAAGAATCTATTATCATTCTCGCTGATGTCTATGAAAGACTCTCATACTTCATTAATGGCTATTTTATCTTTCCTGCTCGTCTATAAATGTCTCTCTGGCCCTTCAGACTGAAATATGAAAGTCTTCTTCACCCTTTAACACGTCTATAAAATATATTTGACCCTTTAGTTTGCTTATGAATAATACTCTTATCCTTCCAGCTGGTCTATGAAAGTCTCCCTGGCTCTCCAGTTTACACGGCTATTCAGCTCTAAAAACTTCCTTGATTCTTCAATTCGTCTATGAAAGAATCCCAAACCCAGCAGGTCGTCTACAAATGACCCTCTTATCCTTCCAGCGGGTCTAAAAAGATTCTGACCCTTCAGCTCGTCTATGAGAGACTCCTTGGTCTTTCAGCTCGGTTATGAAAGACTTACTGACCTTTCAGCTCGTCTATAAAAGTTTCCTTCATTCTTCAGTTTGACTATGGAAGGCAATCTGCAGGTCGCCCTCTTATTCTTCCAGCAGGTCTATGAAAGACTCAAATCCTTCAGCTCGTCTATGAAGCTTCCCTTACCCATCAGTTCGTCTTTGAAAGTCTTCCTTCCTGTGTTTGCATATAATATTTCCTTGACACTTCAGTTCGCTTATGAAATACTCTGTGGCCATGCAGGTCGTATATGAATGACTCTCTTATTCACGCAGTGGGTATATGAAAGACTCTGGCCCGTCAGTCCTGTGTATGTCGTCTATAAATGGCCCTATTACCCTTCCAGCAGGTCTATAAAAGACTCTGACCCTTTAGCTTATCTCTGAAAGCCTACCTGGTCCTTCAGTTCGTCTGTGAAAGTCTTCCTTACCCTTCAGGTCGTTTATAAAAGTTTCCTTGACCCTTCAACTCTTTTATGAGAGACTGCCTGACCCTTCAGCTTATTTATAAAAGTTATAAAAGTAAAAGTGGATAGTCAGGATATCCATCTCGTTTCTGAAAAATTAGCTGACCTTTCAGATCGTTTATGAAAGCTTTCAGATCGTCTATGAATGTCTGTATATACTTTATGAACAGTTCCCTGCCCTCTAGCTCGATGTACCCTGATGAACCCTGGTGACACTTTAATTTCTTTAAAAATGAAGCTCATATATGAAAGATTCGCTAACCGCATACCTCGTCTAGAAGTTTTCCCGATCTTTAAGCTCTTCAATGAAAATCTTCCTTCTTGACCTTCAGTCCGCTTATGAAAGTCTGTCTGGCGCCTAAGGTTGGATATGAAAGGATGCTGACCCCTTTTTTTATCCCATTTGTGAAAGACAGCCTGATCTTCTTAGTTCGCCTGCGAAAGTGTTTCTAGACCATCAACGCTCGTCTATAAGACCCTATTCATAAAATATCCTTAAATATGCTTAAAGCTAAAGTATCTCTATACATTCGTCTTCTTGATTTTACTTATAAAGACGTCCATATAAGGACTGACTTCTCAACTCAACGTCCATAGAGACTCCCAGTTCTCCCTATATATATTTTCATCAGTGCCTCTAAGTTCGTCTAGAAACGTTCACAAACTCAGTTCCTCTATGAAAATAAATTTTTAGTCTGGTTCATAAAACCTTCATTTTTTAGTCACCAGGTTCTTACAGTTCGCCTATTAAAGTCTCCCTGGCCTTTATGAAAGGCTTCCATGACTCTGTAGTTCGTCTATGAATATGAATATTCTTGCAGCAGGTATATGAAATATTACCTGACCCTTGAACACTTTCACGAAAGACTTTCTGAACCTCGTTTATGAATGTTTCCTTGACGCACCAGTTCGTTTATGAAAGTCTTCCTGACCCTTTAGGTTGTCTATGATGAATTCCCTGATGTTTTTGCTCGGATATGTAATACTCCAAGTCTCTTCATTTCGGAAATGAAATATTGTATGCAAGACATTCCCATTTTTTCCTCATTTGGAACGGCCTGTGCACTTTTTAGCAAGTTATGTGCCTCCAAAAACCCTAATCTTCCAATTTAAAAATATTTAAATCCCACCCTAATAAACTCCAAACAAATTGTGCCAGCATTCCACACACGGAGTCATCGATTTTTCAATGATGTATTGTTTCAATTGTTTATTATTGTCTATCTATAATGGATATATTCATCTTTAAAAAAATAACATACAACAAATGTCTATATCGAATTGTAATAGCTTCTCAAAATAATAAATCATATTTTGAATTGAATTCTTGAGTTACCAAAATTGTATTTTAATGAGCATGAGAATGAATGACACGTCTGGTCTAATGACACAAAAAAATCAAACATCAAATATGTACAAAGATTCCATAGACGGTAGATAACCTTCATTATTTGATCATCTACGCTGCAATAATGGTATTTGTTTTTTACAAGGAAAAGGATCAATGTTTCATAACAAAAACAAATATTTCTCAAGGACTCGAAAAAATTTTCCTTTGGGGATGTGATGTGAAATGGAATCTAAACCCTCAGTTTACCAGGAATATATCTTTTATGAAAAAATACAACACACGTTCGGAAAACTTTTCTTTCCATAAATGAAATATAAAAATGTCAGTTCGGCATGGCCGAACTTTCCTCCTTGACCCTTCAGCCCGTTATGCAGGTTTTCCTGACCATTCGTCGGGTATGAAACACTCCTGGCTCTTTTTATCCAGTTTATGAATGACACCCCAATCTCCTCAGCTCGTCTGTGAAAGTGTCCTTCAACGCTCGTCCAGAAAAATGCCTTTCATATACTTGCTTAAGCTTCTTATAGGTAGTCACTGCTCTAACTCTTCACATAATCTCCCATTACATTGTCTTTTTTGTTTTGGCCTATAAAGACTTCCATATAAAGACTGACTTCTCAAATGAACATCATGAATCCTTCATTCCTCAGCCCGCCGATTCTTATAATTCGCTTATTAGATCGTTTATGAAAAACTACCTGACCGACCCCTTTTTGTTTGTCAATAAAAGCCTTATTCAGATTGTCTTTCAAACGCTCTCTGACCATTCAAATCGTACATGAAAAACTCATGATCCTTCAGTACTCCTATCCTTCTTGCTGGTTATGAAAGTCCTTTTTAGTCTGTGCTCCCCTTTTGAAAGTCTCATTGAAGCTTCAGTTCGTCTATATAAAGGTTCCTGACCATTCAGTTCGTCTATGAATGACAGTCTTATCCTTCCAGTTGGTCTCCAAAAGTCTACCTGTACCTTCAATCTATTGAAGCCATCCTGACCCTTTAGTTTGTTTATAAAGGACTTTTTTAAACGACTCCCTGAGTTCGTGTATAAAAGGCTCTCTAAAGCTTTCAGGTCGCCTGTGAAAGACTTTAGCTCCTTTATGAAAATCTCCCTGACTCTCCAGCCCGTCTATTGAAGTCTCGCTGTCTCTTCACCGCCTGTATGAAAGGATCCCTGACATTCAAGCTCGCTAATCCCATACCTCGTCTAGAAAAAATTTCCCGATCTTTTAACTATTCTCTAAAAATTTCGACTTGGCCATTTCTCTCCGAAATTAAAGGCTCCTTATCTCTTCAGCCTGTTTATGAAAGTCTGCTCTGTTCTTCACACCGAGTATGAATTACTCCTAAGCCTTTTTATCCCGTTTGTGAAAGACACCCTGATCTCCTCAACTCATCTATAAATGACTCCTTGGCCATCAGCTAGTTTAATATACCTGACCCCTAGCTTGACTATGAATGACTCCCTGATGCTTTAATCACGTTAGTGAAAATCTTTCTGTTCTCCTCAGAACGTCTGTGATGTCTATCTGATCTATCAACTTGACTATGAAAGACCCCCTTACCCATTTTGCACGTATGTGATAAGCTAATCTGTGAACGTCTCCCTGTCCCTTCAGCTCACCTATAAAGACGTCATTCATCAACTCTCATGTTGACCCGTTCGGCTAATCTATGAATGACTCCCGAGCCTTCCGCTCTTTTTCGACCTATCAACTCTGATCTTTGGCTAATGACGAGAACTCTCGAAAAATAACGTCACGCCTATCAACTTTCCTACAATATGGTCAGAATTTTGCTGTTTTCAAGTTGTCTGTGCAAGCTACTGCGCAGGCTTCCCACGTTCAGGTACCAGGAGCAACGATACAAACCTGAATCTCTACATCAATAGTATAGCTACGAAGATCAGTTACCTTCCCAACAGTATATTCAGCTCTTATCACGTCGATCAACTCGCCTACAATATGCTGAAAATGTATTTTATAACATCATGCGAACGGAATATCGGCCCACTGCTATTAGTACCTCACCCACAATGTGGCAAAATTTTGAAAATTTGGAAATCCAATAACATGCTAATGGATTTTCCGATTTGATCATGGTAATATTTTTACTTAACCTAGATCAAGTCCGAAGACTGAACCCATCCCTTTAGACACTATGGTAACTCCCCGCAAGTATCAAAATGATCAAGAACAGAGTGTACATTTTCAATAAAACTTTGCACATCGTAATCTTTTTCCCAAACCTAGATTTAGTTCAAGTGTGGTACCCATAGTACACTTTTTAGTAGCAAACGGTCATATGTCATAGCCTGAGGATTTTTATTTGTTGATAACTTTGTGATCGCCTTGTTGTCATCGGTTGCCAACACGATATCCGAATAAAAATAAAAATGATTCAGAAAAAAATTTAGAATCTTAATTTTTGGTTGTTAACCCAAAATGTAATTTAGGTAAAATCACAATAAACTGTTAAAATTTCGTGTTGCCGTGTCACGTAAGGACAATGTCGTTATTATTTTGTTATAAAACACTTTTTAAACTTACAAACAAAAAAACGCGAAATCACGAGGTGTGCAATTTTATTTTTGTCAAATTTATAGCCCAACAAATCGCATTTTTCATTTAGAATAAAATATATATTTTTAAAATTTTACAAAACCAAAAAGCGCCACATCATTGGAATAACCCTTTATATCCATATGCTCTTCTGCATTTGCGAGGTTTAACGAGAATCTTGAAAGTGATGATTAGAGATTCTCATCTGGAAATGGTGTGAGTCGTTGGGTTCTGATCCTCAAAAATAAAATTAGTAGATTAATTAAACATATTTCTAATAAGAATTACTATAATTTTAAAAGCAAAAACATGTTTGCAAGGTTAAGTGTGCCCAGTGTCAATGCCATTTCCCCCATACCCATATTACCTCGAGAGAGTAAACACAAACAGCCACCAGCATTTTCTTTGACATTTCATTTGCGGCTCACGTATTCTTGAAACAAAGTTTAAGGTACCCCAGTTACGATGGCATTTGTGGTGATAAACGCCACGTGTGCCTCCTTTTTTTGTGTGGTTCGGTCAAGGGCATTGTTAATGTGTAAGGATTTTATTACGCACCTACATGCGAAACTTCCTCAATTTGAGGGAATCCTCATAAAAGTATATTTTTAAAATCTTATATTATTAATAATTTTTGAAATCAGGAAATTACACTAATATCTTGCAGAAAATAATATCAATGCATAAGTGGTTAAAAATCTGACGTTAAGTCACCTCTTTACACAGCCTTCAGCTCTTCTAAAAGTAATCAGCTTGGGTAACTACTACAACTAACCTTTCAGATATTCCACAACTACCAGGAGGCATTAGGGATCGTAGTATATTCGGAAGATTACGTCGTCCCATTGCTGATGATCATTGATATTGTGAGTTTCTTCTATCAGAGGAATATGAAATATCCGCCTCACCTCTTGGTCGGCTGTAATGTATGAAGCTCATAATGGCCGATTCCCTGCTTCAGGCTGTCTATTATGCCACTCATTACATTCGTCTATAAGGACTGACATCTCATCTCAACACCCATGAGACATCATTTCCAGTTCCATCTTCTTCTTTATAGCAATTTCCAGCTCAGTTCTCCCTACATATTTTTAAGGCTGTCTCTTTTGTTCATCTAGAAATGTTCACAACAGCTCAGTTCCTCTATGAAAATAAATGCTTGGCCTACTTAATAAAACCTTCATTCTTTAATCATCTGATTTCTACAGTTCGCTTATTAAAGTCTCCCTGACCTTTTCAGTTTGAATAGGAAACTCCCTTATATTTTCAGGTCATCTATGAATTACTTTGCCTTATTTATTAAAGTCACCTTGACTCACCAGCCCGTTTATCAAAGTGTCGTGGTCTCTTCACCGCCTATATGAAGGCTCCTTGACCTTCAAGCCCATATTATTAAAAATACACTGACCCTTAATATTTTCTGATTCTTCAGCTTTTCTATAAAAGCCTTCTTTATCTCAGAAATTAAAGATTCCTTGACCATCCCTTTATTGAAAGACACCCTGCTCGTTTTCGAAAGTCTACCAGTCATTCAACGCTCATCTATAAAAGACCCCTTGACCATCATCACGTTTTTGAAAATATACCTGACCCTTTCGCTTGAATATATTTCGACCATCTATTACCCCAAGATATTGAGTATAACGTTCGACAGCCTTTTCAAGTTGTCTGCGCAAGTCACTGCTGTTTGCGATATACTGAGAAGTATAAAGAAGCTCCTAATGTTGTTGGCCGGTAGCACTCTGTAGAAGTAGAAGCTAAGTCCTCAAGTTGCTGGCAGGCAGAACGGGGCGCTGACAAGGAGACCTTGTTGACCTCTTATACCTTAATAGGCCTGTCAGTGATATGCCAGTGTGGTTTGCGAATGTAAGTGAAGTAGAACAACATTTACACCTGCCAGAATGTCGTACTGAGGACTGCAAAAGGGTGTCTTCTAATGTCTTCAGAAGAATAAGAAGATCATTCCCCACCATCGACACAACCAAATGTTGCCGATGCTGTACCTGCATGGTTGTTGTCAAGAACAATCCTACCATAACTTTATGCGAAGACTTTCTCCGCTCAGGTACGTTAGAAGAGATCTTCATGGTCCAAAGATACAAGTTGTACTGGTCGAAGGTCGGCAGCATTTGGGGCGCTGATAAGAAAACCTTGTTGATCTCTTTTAAAGCAATAGGCCAGATAGGGATAGGTAATAACAATAATTCATATAAAGAAATCACATTTTTAGTCGATTTTGCAGAAGTCAGTAAAAGTCGAAAATCTATTTTGAACAGTTTTGACAAAATCGAAAGATCGAAAAGTCGACTTTTTAGTCAAAGGCAAAAATCAAAAAAGTCTAAAAATCGACTTTTTGGTCAGTGGCAAAAATCGAAAAGTCTAAAAGTCGACTTTTGCGCTCGACTACGTATCTCTAAGGCCATATAGTGGTAAGCCAGTGAATGCTATTATCCGAGGGCATCCCTCATCCATCACTGCAGA
Source organism: Musca vetustissima (assembly GCF_032173495.1). Lineage (NCBI taxonomy): Eukaryota > Metazoa > Arthropoda > Insecta > Diptera > Muscidae > Musca > Musca vetustissima. The sequence continues at coordinate 108,460 of NW_026883972.1, forward strand.
GGTGATGCAGCTGCCACCGCAAACACGAGTAGTCCTAACTCAACTAAGATCTGGATGGTGCAACCACCTTAATTCCTATTGGGCACGAATTGACGGCTTGATACCACATGTCCTGCAAGTGAACTAGGATCAAACGACACGTTGACCCTTTTCTTCGAAGCCCAACGAAGCTTACTCAATTCGAGACAATTTTAAGTGCAGTACACTCTATTTTGTGGCTACAACATCCACTGAAAAAAAATCAAATAGGCATTGTTTCTAGACAACGATAGATGGCAACACCATAACCTAGAAGAGGCGTCTGCTGAGCTGGAATAAAAAAAAAAACAATGATTAAAGAAACTAATCGATTAAGGAGATACTAGAGGAAACTGGAACACTACATGATCAAGGACAACAACTAGTGCACAAATTTTAAAGTAGCGTTGTTTCTAGATAACTATAGATGGCAGCAGCGGGACATAGGACGTGCTTCAGTAGACCAATTAGATACTTAGCTGGAATAAGAATGAATGATTAATCGAAAAATGCGTAAGAACACCAATCACTGCACATAATTTAAAGGCGCGTTGTATCTACACAATAATAGATGACAGCACCATAAACTAGGGAAGGCTTCAGAACGCCAATTATCTACGTAGCTAGAATAAAAAAACAATGATTAATGAAACTACTCGATGAATGTGGCTTTGTTAGGGGGAATGGCAACAAGAAATAAGCAAGTTCGCCATCTACTAAACAAAATTCAAATAGGCGTTCACCAGGACCTAGGGCAGGCGTCAGTAGACCAATTATCTACATAGCTGGAATAAAAAAGAACAGTTACTAACGAAACTAATTTGGAACAGTACATGGAAAAGAACACCAACCACTGTAAACAAATTGAAAGAGGCATTATTTCTAGACAACGATAGATGGCATAACCAGGACCTAGGGCAGGCTTCAGCAAACCAATTACCTCTCTAAGTGGAATAAAAAATGACTTACAAAACTAATTGATGAAAGTTAAGATAGGCTTTCTAGACAACGGTAGATGGCAGCACTATAAAAGTCAAACCCCTTCATTCAACTAATAATAATATTAGAACTTTTGGATAGATGAACAATTTAGATCCTCATCGCAATCACTGTTGCATTTAATTTTCTTTCACCAGGTTAAAATTTTCAGCGTACTAATTTTCCATTTATTAAGCAGTACAGTTCAATTTTACAAAACTATTTCTAATAAAATTGCCCGCTTTCAATACTATATCTTAATACAAAACTCAAATAAATAAAAAAATTCTTAAGTCATTAACATCTGCGCAATTCCCTAAGCAATTATAACTGCCAATATATCCACCAGCTATTTATCTTCCAATTCATCCTTTGAATTACAAATATTTTTTCGGATGACGTCGATAATTGTGGTGGCAATTATCTAGGCATCGAGGTAGGCATGCGGATGGGCGGACAGACGGCAATCAACAAATTGTTATAGTTTAATTTTCATTTTTATTTTTTGCTTGCAAATCAATGTGGTCGGGTAAAATATTTCTCCAAATAGAGGAGTGCCCGATGCCAAGTGAAAGATTAATGAACTGATAATTTAACGGCAGTAATAATAACTTGAACACCTTATGGACGTGTGTGTGTATGGATCTATGAATATATAATGGACGGGCGTTGAAATATCATTACGAAAATAATTGGCAAACGAACAAACGGCGTTCACAAATATTATTTCAGAATTTTTAATTATATAACATTAGAAAAAAATAAATAAATAGTAATTATTATTGTTTTATTTATTGCAAAAAATTGAAAACAAAACTAGCATTAGAAATTCACTCCCGAAGGGGGATTTTTTCCCAAAAGAAATTTTGTATGATTTGCAAACAGAGCAAATGCTAAACGCCAATAAATGTGGGCAGCTGCCTCCTCCTTGTGGTGTGGTTGTTGTTGTCGTTTTTCATACTCAGATCTAAAAGAACATTTTGTAACCAATGCACGTCGGTATTGTATGATCATGACGACTGGTACTTTTAGTCGTCGCTACCGTTGTTGTCATCGTCGTCGATGTCGTTGTCATTTTAAAGAAGAACACAGAAATCGTTCGTTTTGTTTCTCACAACAACACTTCAAAAAACCGCAACGAAAAAAAATCCCACAACTGTTAGAAAAAAAAGTTATTCAATTTAATTTATTTTTTATTTTGATTAAGGAATCGTGCTCAAAGTCACATACGCCGCCTTGTCGCAAAGAGTCAGGCTGGCAGGCAGGCAGCTATATAATCATCGCCAGAGTCTCTAAATCATTGTCTCAAAAAAGAGAATACGCACAAAGTTTTTTTGTTTGTTTGACCAAAGTTTGACCAAGCGATCATTCAACCACCGTTTTCCATGTCCAAATGGGGTGCCCCGATTTTTTTTATATATTTGAAATGGTGATTTACCCACCCACCTATCTCTCTGTCCTGATATATTTTTGTTTTCGACAGTCTGTTTGTTTTGTACATATCACGTTTCGTGTGTTCTAGCAACACTACTGTTACGTGTCTAGTTGGGGTTTTGTGTAACCAAAGCTTTGTATCACCAAGCAATAAACCTATTTCCAGACAGTTTTGGTAATATTTTTCACCCCGTAAATGGTTAACACAGGCAGTCTTCATGGAAAATTATAAATGGTTATTGTTTCGAATAAAAATATATTTCTTGGCTTGTGTCAGGTTCTGTATAACACATGCCGCCGAATACACGATGTTTGACCATGTTCGTTGTCTCGACAAAAGAAATCTGATAAAAGAATCAATCAGAATGCTAGGATTACATTTTACGACTCATTTCAAAACTCTGCTTTCGATGAGAATAGAATAGTAAAAGTTGGGATAAGTTCGGCAGGGTCTATCTTTTATATCCTGCACCATGTAATATGATCATTTTATATGGGGGCTATGTCATAACATGGACTTACAGCGTAAATTTTCTTCCTAGAGGATTTTTATACTAATTCATATAGTTAGCCTGCAAAATTACAGGAACCTAATAAAAAACGTAGTTAGGTTCAAACGCGTCGAAATTTTTTACATTCAAAATAGCTAAAATCAATCGGGATATTATTGCTATACCACGGTCAATTTTTCGTAGGTATATTTGACACCCATTGATAAAATTTAATCATTTCGTTTGAAAATCGTGCTTAAAATTCCGTTACATGGGGCCAACTTTGAAACATACGTTATTATTGAAGCTTTTTTATCCAATGAGAATCCAAAATACAAAATTATAGCCAATTTTACTGAATATGGCAGCTACTTTAATAAGTAAAACAATATTGATCATTTTTGGTAGGAACAATTTTCACACAATGAGAATTCAAATTAATACAAAATTACAGTCATTTTGCTTACTATCCCTAAAATATCGAATACTGTTATATGGGAGCTGTCCTAATAAGTTGTAATTTTTTATTCAAAATGCAGAAATTTGCCTGTATAAAGCAAGCATTGATCGATATATCCCATTTTAAACATCATACATCCAAGGAGTTATAGCAAAGTACACTGGTGGTCAAAATAAATCAACTACAATTCCAAAGATACATTTTTCAAAAATAAACATATCGTGTTGGGATTTAGATTTAAATCGTGTACTGCAATCACTGAAAAAAACAAAAGCATAAGTGAAAAATTGATTTTGAAATAAATAAAAATGTATGGATAAGTAAATTGTCTCAATTTTTGCTTGGACAAAACTAAAGCAGCTTTACGGTATAAACAGATGAGCTCTGATTTTTTTTTACCGTTATAATTACTACTTTTTGGTTTCTACAGCTATTTCGATTCTTACAGATCAGTATTAAATAACAGATCAGACTAAAAAAATTATTAGCGAAAATGATTTTGGAAAACTATTCCATGAAAAAATCAGTGATTTCTTATAAGTCAGTTGTGACAGTTAATCACAGAGGAGGACTGCAAATTAACATCACTTCGTAATAATCAATAAATTGTCAAAGCAGTAAAAAATTCCCATTTAAGAGTACAATGGAATTGGTGAGAGGGTTGTCGATTGATATAATCTAAAGAACAGGGCGTGGACGAGCTGTGGTAGCTCAAAATGATCAAGAAAGCCCTTTTATTTCTGAAAAGAATCGGAAAGCCAGAATACCTTTCGCAAAAGTTCATATTAATTGGAATCCGACTCAGTGGAGAAATATTATGCTCTCGGATGAATTAAAGTGGCGTAATAAAAAATACTAGCTATGCTATTGATTATTAGCAAAATTTTCTTATTTATAGGAAAAAAACAAAAAGTTGCTTTAGTTTTGACCAAGCAACAATTGGGTTAATTTACTTTTCCATAGACTATTTTTTATTTCAAAATTCAGCCTGACTATTTTGCAAAAACAAAATACAAATGCTATCCCCAATAACCCTCCAACACTACTGAAGTTGTAGACGAGGCTTGGTCATACTGGGAAATGTATTGTAGTTGTCTGCAAATGCCTTGTTGACCACGAAGTCAGGCTTCAACGAAACGAACTTCTCATTGGAGTCGTATCGCTGGTAACTTAAGAACTTCGAATTGTCATAAGAGACATTTGGGTATGAAAGGTTTTTTGTAAAGAATCAATAAATAGCTTCTGTGGAGAATATCCCAACAAAAAACTAAGGGAACTGATAAGGATCAGTGGCGAGATCCGAAACTATAGTCTTTCCTGCCTTACCCCTCGGCGGACAATGCCATACATTCCCCACTAATAAATAGTTGTTTTTTATAAAAACAAAATACTGGGACTCAGCCTGACTGTTTTGCAAAAACAAAATATTTTTTGTTTTTTTTTAAGAATATATTACCTATTTATTTCAGAAAAAAGCTTTCACTATAATTTTGGTATCATTTATTACCCTTTGTACTCTTGTAATACTTATTTCCAAAAAATCAAATATACTTTCACCCAAATCTAAATTTAGTACCAGTTAGTACACATTAATACATATATCTATCTACCTTAACAATCATAAGTACAAATTTTCAAATGTACCCAATCTTTAATCTTTCCAAATTTCAGAATTCCAACTTATTACCATTTAGTATACATAAGTTCAAATTTCCATTACTACTATCATGCAATCCAATGGAAATCTTTTTACCCAATTTAAGGATATCGGTTCGCCCAAATGTTCAAATTGTACCAAATTTAGTACGCATAAGTACGAATTTCTCAAACAACCAACATACCTCAATTCTACAATGCAGTAGTAATCTTATTTCCAAATTTCAGTGTTCCAGCTCTATCGGTTCATCCAAATCCAAATTGTACCAAATATAGTACCATTTAGTACTTTTCGTACTTATAAGCACAAATATTCAAAACTACCTATATACCCCAATCCTACTTTCCGATGGTAATATTAATTTCCAATTTCAGAATTCCCACTCCATCCGTTCCTCGAAATTCAAATTGTACAAAATTTGATACTGCTTAGTACTATTCGTATGCATGACTACACTCTTTCAAAACCATCTCTTAATATCGACCCTACTTCTCAACCTTGATTCGCATTCCAAATTTCAAGTTTTTAGCTCTATCCGTTCACATGCTACGAAATTGTAACAAATTTAGTACATTTTAGGACCTTTCTGATACTTATAGTTCGAATTTCCGAAAACCTTTTGCTACATCTATTCTACAGTCCATCAGTGACCCTCATTTCAAATTTTTCATCAATGAATTTGTCCTCCGAGGTACTTGTTTTAGACCGCTGTCGTAACACTGTGCTGTGTTATGTACGAAACATATAAGTAAGTCCATTAAAATAACCTCATGTAATTCTGCGAATGCTAATATTTTACAACAAATTTTGAAATACATACCCCTCCTGAAAGTACGTCTTATATTTTTCTACGTATCACAACAATAAAATACCCACTCTATCATAAAATAAGATATTAAAATTCTTAGAATTGGGATTTCCCATTTAAGTGAGTACTTCATTTCATTGAAAACATTTTTACAAAAGTAATTAATTTTCTTCATCATAATAATAATTTAAAATAATTTATCAATAACCAGCGACCATAAAAATAAATTCATACAGCCAATCCCATAATTTTCTTACTAGAACGTCAGAACGTCACAAATGAAAGTTTGAATTTTACAAAGTTAGTTGCACCAACACAGGCATGTTTATGTCCCGATCTTCTGGAGTTTCCATAAAATTTATTTTTTTATTACTAATTGGTATATTGATTGTACATATAATAAATTGTATTTATCATAAATTTGTTTTTGTTTTTGCAGTAATTTTAATAAGTTTTTTTTTTTCATTAGAACACCAACAACATTCAGGTTGGTAAGACTCCCCGCCTGAATGGTCAAGGTAAAAGTAAAGTTCATTCCATAAAAATTTACCTTTCTCCTCATTTGTGCTTTGACTTTTCACATTTTAATTGTCGTTGTAAAACTGTGTGTTGTTGTCGCTGCCAATATCACTACTGACTCCCGCTCTCCTCTCTCTTTCTCTTATTTCTCATCGCTTTGTTCGTGTGAAAAATCTACATTTCTGTTTAATTTGTTTTGTCTCCCCTACGCCCTCTCTAGCTGCCCCTAAGGTGAAATATTGTGTGTTAAGTGTCACGCCTTAAAACATGTGCTGCCTGACTGGCTGGCTGTTTGACTCTGGTTGAGTTTCTGGATATACGACTAACTTACACAAGGTTGACTGTTGTCATATGTTATTATGTAAAATCCTGATGAGTAGGTCAATTAACCAGATGTTCAATTTCCATTGTAATGTTTAGTAGGAAAGCACATTTCATCATGCTCCCAACTTCATAGCAAAATGTTTCATTAATTCTAGGAAATGGGAAATTTTAGTTGATGACATTTTGAAATTTTCTGTGGGATCCCCAGTTTGGTGTCATAGAAGTCGCACTGCAATTTTTAAAGAGGACTAATGATGATCCTATACCATGATAGAAGGTTTTCGTCGTGAAACATATTATTGGAAACCATTAGGTCCTCTAATAGAAAGCCAAAAATATTTTTATAGAAGACAAATCTTATTAGTGAGCAATAGGTCTTCTTAATGATAGGCAGGTATAAAATAGGTAGGTCTTCCCTCAGAACGGCAGCTGGGTCTTATTGACTCAACCAGAAACCAGAGGGAAATAATCGCCTAGTACTAGGATATTTCAATACCCATCAGAAATACAACAATCAGCCCATGGTAACGGCTAGATGGCTACACGTCTCTGACTGAACAAATATAGTGGCACCTGGTCCGATAAACGACGTAACTTGGCAACCCATAATTTTTCTTTGTTCTAACCAGCTTTCCGTCAACAGACCTCATATCATCTGAACGCCGTACTATATCCATGGACAAACTTATCCATCACCTTAGATCCTCGGGTAGCCAAGAGAAATCGTAAAATCGTCACAACTGAGTGCGTAAGGTAGTGCGTAAAATCGTCACAACTGCTGCCTCTCGCTATATACTGGACGATCTTACTTGGAGTCAACAGGCTAGTTGGCAAGCATAAAAGACAGGCCAAATGGAGGGAGTGCGGTACTTTACATCTCCCAACCATGGATGTACCACCACAATTTACGAAGGAAGATGTTGGGTACATATTTTGAAACGCTATGTCATCCAAAGCATTGTGCCGGATGAAATTTCCATGGAAATCCATAAAAAAGTGAACCTGGAGATGAGTAGCCCTCAATGTGATATGCACCACCCACATAGCTCCTCCTATAGATGAGAAGTTCTCCAGTAGTCAAACATAAACATGGTCGCTTAAACAGATTGATGAACCCGAAGTTGTGTGTTTGGTTACTAACCTCTTAATAAAAAATAAAGAATCAATTTTACGAAACCTGGCAAGGGTACCAACGGAGATGAATTGCACAGGACGAATTCACTTCTTTCGCTACTCTTCCTATCAATTAAAAGCTGTTTTCCAGTTAGCCAGACTAAACCAGAATGATAATGTGGTCAGATATTTTCTGCAGAACTGCTTCTCTTCTATCCTTCTCTTATTTCACACCACCGAAGTCCACATTCATACCGTTCACCACATTGATAGCTAAAATAAAGCCCCTAATGAACGTAATGGTCGATAAAGAACATGTTCCGACCAACAATTTCCCCAAGTTATTGGGTGTAACGTTCGATAGTTTTTCCAAGTCACTGCAGTATGTGATATGATGTGAAAGGGGAATATGGACTTCAAGTCGCTCATCGGCAGTACTTGGAGCGCTGACAATGATACATTTTTGATCTCTATGCGACATCTATATGATTTGCGAATTTATACCGTGAAAGAACATTTAAATCGGTTAGAATTTCGCCCAGAGAACTGCCACAGGGTATCTTCTTATAACTATCTTCATGAAAGGGCGAAGATCCACACAAACAAATGTTGTCGCTTTGATATTACCGGATATACCCCTGCCATAGATTTTTGAACTGTCTTCCCCTACACTGAAAAGTCGTAAGATATATTCTAGTGAGAGACCTATGCAAGATCCATAGGTCTATCAGGCAGATCAGAAATGCAGTCGAGCCACGGCAGTAGAAAATACCATTTCAATGATACTTTCGGAGAACACCCCTCATCCATAGAAGCGAAAAGGATTCGGTTGTTAAGACAAACACAAGTAATCAGCTCAATTCCGACTGGGCACGAATTGATGGTACAATAACTAACAACCAACCGTCCTGAATTTGAATACGGAGGAGTCTTCTCGAATATGAATTATAGAAAAACAAAAGGACTTATATTAGAAGACCCGTAGATCTTTTTTATGGGAGTTCAGTACATTGTTCTGAAAGTCCAGTAGGTATTATTTTAGAAGACCTGTTAACCGACTTTTTATGGAAACCCTTCTTATAGAATATTATCTTACAGAACACCAGCTGGTATTCTTATAGAAGACTATTAGGTCTTCTAATAGAATACTATTAGGTCTACTTATAGAAGACAATTAGGTCTACTTATAGATCTACTTATAGAAGATTATTTGGTCTTCTTATAGAAGGCCATTAGGTCTGCCTTTAGAAGACGAGTAGATCTTTCTATAGAAGACCATTAAGTTTTCTTAAAGAAGTTCAATAGATTTTTAGATGTTTTTTTCTCAAAGATCAGTAGGTCTTCGTGAAAAAGACCAATAGGTTATCTTATAGAATAACAGCAGGACTTCTTTTGGAAGACCAGTAGTATTCTGTAACATGTTAACAATATTCGACATTGTTTATTTTACAACAATTTCATTTGTTTGTTTTGTTGTTTTTACAATAACAAAAGAAAATTAAACAAATCGAATGTTGTTAAAAGTTACAGAATAGGTCTACAGATGGTCTTCTTGTGGAACATTAGTAGGTCTTCTTATAGAATATAAAGTAGTCCTACTCATTGAAGATATGTAGATCCTCTTATAGAGGACAAATATACACAAAAATATGAATATTTTTATAATTTCATTCATAGTTAATTTTTTCCCTTACTTGGTGTTTGTTATTTCTGCCAGCGTTTATTGGTGTTACAGAATTCGCATATGTAGTTTCCAAATTATTCCGATATAAATGCTTAATACAGTATATGGAACAAGTCTTGATACGAACAACAAGCCCAATCGAATATTTAAAATTGAATATGATTGTCATCAAAACAATCATAACAGAACATATGAAAATGTAAGTAAATACGAAGAAACGAGACAAAACATAACGAAGATGAAGAAAATGTCAAATCAAAATAAAAAATTTAAAACCACAAAGAATTTCTTTGTCATAGAAAACGGCTACCAGCACCAAACAGACAGACAACTCCAAAATGCAGAAATCCCGACATTGTTAACACTTTCTGAACATGTAATATACTAATTATTTTTTGTGTTAAAGATAAAAAATGTCTTCTGATAGAAAAACAACAACAACTTTTCGTATAAAAGACATATAAGATTTCTTATAACATCTCCTTATGAAATACCTAGAAACCTGGTATTTCATCGATAACATTGGGAGCTATGGCCATTTGCCCCTATTCCATTACCCAATTAGAATAATGCGCAAAAGTTTTATTGACACAATTTTTTTCCATTGTTACAACAAATTAATTAGCCAACAATTACATTTCCGTCTTATCGCAGTTTATCTTGGTCATTACACGGACAATGGACGAAGTGTCAAAACTTGCGTCAATGATTTCAAAACGACACTGGAAAAAATCATTGACAAGAAACATTTCCTTTGATTGACGTTTTATGGACGGTTAATTCAAATAAAATATAAAAAATCACATTTAATGTCGGTGGTCGATAATTATTCAAGAGAGTTTTCTTGTTTTCCGACTGACTCACTACATTTTGTAAAATGCAACAAAAAACAAATAATAAAACAAAGACCTTTAATCAAATGTAGGAAAAAACACAGAAGCTTTAGACGGAGTGCGGGGTAATTTTAACCATTTGAGAACAAAGTCATTCATTCATTCTTTTTTAGGTTTACCGCATTATTTGTTGTTGTTTTTGTTTTTAAAACGCCTGTCAATATTTTTGTTTTTGTCATTCTGCCATGGCTGAGCGACTATGTGACTTAGCGTGCGGTTTGATGTCAGTGGCTTTGGTTAAAACCAAACACTCACAATTCTCACCTTTTTTTGTGAATTAGGATAATTAAATTGTTTTTGCATTTTAACACAGGGGGTGCGTGTGTGGGAGAGGGTCCTAAATTTAATTAACATTAATAAGCATTTGTGGGAAGGCCTACTGACCAAGCATGTTTCCAAATACGTTGCCACAAATATTTTTTTTATTTTAAGCTATTAGCCATGTACCTCTTTTCATGGCCTGTTGATCATAAAAATGCAATATGGCAGTCACCTGAAGCTTTTTTTTTGCCAAATCAAGCAAATTGAATTGTATGTCTGCCTCCAACCCTCATCTCCGGTTTTGTCGGTTTTTTTATAGAAGATGAACAAAGAATTTCATTGTCAATAAAATCTTCCTTAATTTTAAACAGGCATCGTGAGATGGCAAATATCGCCTCACTTCCCCGTTTTCCCATAATTAATTCTTAAAAAAAAACAAAATCATCTGTGAAACCAATTAAAATTTATAAATAACGATATTTAGTCCTCTGTGTTATTATAGGTTCTTGAACTTCGTCTTCTTCTGGTTTTGGTGGTTTATTTTCCTTGAATTCAAAACAAAGCTGTAAACATTACATAATTTTAAGGAAGATACGTTTTCTCTCCCATCACCTTTTCTCTTTGGCGATATTAATGATCGTTGGATTCTGACTTTGCCTTGAATCCATGCCACTGAAAATTATGACTTTTTTGGCACTGAGATATCTCATCAGTCTGATATAAAAATCGAAACATTTCAAAGGAAATGTAATTGATGAACCAAGTTTCTCGAACTCCCTTGGGAATTGGGACAAATGGAAAATTTCCTTAATTAATTATTAAATATGAAATTTGACATAATAATTGATGGCCCTCTTGAAATCATTTGGACTTATTTCGAAGTCCAAATGGTTTCAACGTTTTGAAATTTGGCGGGTTGTTTTTGTTCAAACTGAAACACAAGAAAATAGATCCATTGGCAGAAGGTTACAACCTGTATGGGCTGTGTCCAAAGGAAATTTGGAGACAGGAGAGTATACTAACCTGGGAAGGTGAATAGATGCAACGAGGTTATATTTCATATGCTAGGTATGATGTCTAATAGGAATGCAGGCGGTTGCATCATCCCGATCTTAGGTTTACTGAAACTACTTGTGACGAGGAATGGTCTCGGGGTATAGCATTCATGCGTTATTGTTCTACACCCAGGTCGGCTAAATCTCTATGAATACTCCTAACATAGCCGTCAACCAGTCATGTCAGGAGAGATCTTTTAGAGCGAAAGGTGCAATATCAATAGGTCTGTCAGGCAGATCTGAAATGCAGTCGCACATGTAGCATTTCTGCATGAATGGTAGGCCTCCCGACCTAGAGGTTCACGCTTGATCATTAAGATCTCTGTGACGTACCTAGGTGAAGGAAACCAGCTCGTAAGGTTGTACAGCATTGACCACATTTAGTTCTTTCGATTGAAGGAAATGATCATCGCCTTCTCATGCATAGGTGACATATGTAGACCCTGTTGTATTTGTGCTTTCTACAGTCCTCTTAAGATAAGACTGAATTAGACCCTAACACTTCGAGACGGATCATTGACCGATTGTGGAGGAAATTGATGCTGAAGAATTTGTCTTAAAGGTCGAGGAAATTCGGTCAGCTTGGTAAAGATCCAAAGAGAGAAAATAAAAAAGTGAATGCTATCTCCGAAGTAGGCTGCGTCAAGGAAGAAGGCGGTGACGGCGAGATATTTGGGCGTATTGGCTTCGGTTCTGGGTGCAAAAGCTACATAACGATGGGGTGAGGCTATGGGGTCTTATTCAAAGGCTCGGCCCCGAGCGAAGACATAAAAGCTCTACTAGGGATAGATGGATGAAGCTATTGGAGAAGGAATCAAAAATGGCAGGAAGGTTTAGTCCAGCCCAAAAGAAAATTGCCAAGCTTCAATCGACATTGGAAGAAGAGCGACGAAAGTTTATGTTAGCGAAGCTTGTGGCCGATATGCTACGATAAGTTACGTGCAAAAAATGGGGAGCTCTAAAAACAACGAAGGACGCCAATGGTTGACTTGAAGAATGGTTGCAGTCGTAACAGGCAAAGGATGAAAAGGCTAAAGACAAACGCGTTCAAGAATTCAAAGGTGCGAATGCAGAGAAAGACCAGACTGCAAAAAATCATGGGAAAAAATTAACTTTTGAACGAACTGGCTCTTTCGGAGAATACTTGTCGGTAAGCAGAGGCCGAATTCGATAAGTTGGACCGACTAATGGTTGTCTTGAAGAAATAAAAAGTCGCTGCAGGCAAAGGATGAAGAGTCTAAAGACAAATGCCGCGTATTAAAAAAGCAAGTTCGAGAACTTAAAAATGAATTGGTTGCGACTGCAGAGAAAGCCGAGACTGCTGGAAAATCAGGGGAAAAGAGGAAAGGAAACTTTTGAACGAACTGACTCATTCAGAGAAGACCCGTCGATCAGCAAAGGCCGAACGCGATAAGTTGGCCAGACTAATGGTCGCCAATGCCAGTAAGTAGCGGGAAATGTTGGCGATTAAAAAGGAGTATGTTGTGGCTGATACGGGGAAACCTGTTATGGAACTGGGTGCAACTTAGTTGCCGGTGAACATTGAGCATGTCCACAAGAAGTGTGAGTCGCCAGTGGATAATTGTTTAGCCGGTATGAAGATGAAGCCGGCGGACAATAGTGATGAACCGACAGCACAACATGATTGGGTTTTGCAAGCAAAAGCCGGTGATCGCAGATGTTCCGGCCAAGTTGGAGCCTGTGGCAAGTTGGAGCCTGTGGACAAAAATGACGAACAATCAAAGGAAGTGTTTGTTGCCAATAAGAATACCAAAGGAGTTGAGCAGGCAAAAAGAGGGAGTTTGTTTAATAAAATGAAGTCTATAAAGAGAATTGCCTATGGTCCTGACTTGAAGCGAGAGGGCAAATATGTGGAGAAGCCAATTGGAAATCGTGTGACCGAGAATCTGAAGAATATAAATGGCAATAATTCAGCCTGGAAGAGGAAACCGGCAGATAAATGTGGAGGAAGCTAGTTGGAGAAATAACGGTGGTAACTGGATGCGATCACCTAGCTCTTTTTAAATTTACTTTATATATAAATTCTTATATTTTACAATTTTTATATGTTGCAATAGTTTAGTTTGGCCCGCAAGAATGCACATGAGTTTAAACAATTGTTTTAATCTGATTTGACTCCAACTCTGGAGCCATTTTTTTTTCTACGACAGTGCTTTTTAAGAACCCCATTTCCCAGGTGGTCGTAAAACCGTTAATGTTTGATTTTAACTCCAAAAGATCGGGATACGTTAGTCGATTTTCGACTATTGACAGAATTCCACTAGCATCTCTGTTAACTACCGACATTTTTCTCGTCAATTAATTTTCCACTCAATAAAAACAAATATTTTTGCATTGAAGAACTGTGTCATTAGGTTAGTAATATTAATAAAAGAAAAAAATCCCCTTCTTAACAAAAGAAAATATAAGGAAATGTGTTTTAAGAGATCTCTGACGCAATTAATAAAAAAATGTTTTATAAATTTAAGTGTTGTAATAAACAATACAATCTCAACACATGTGATAATTTTTAAATATGTCAAGTATCGATTTAATGACCTAGTGGGAGATATTCCTGAAGGAATGAAAATTAAAAATAATAATAAAGCAAGCGACAGCAAATGTAATTCCGAAATCGATTTTATGACTATTACTTCCAATATTGCTTAATTGGGAATAAATTCCAGCAGAAAATTTGACGATGTTAAACTGTAGAACAAAAATATACACAGAAATCGTATACTATATGGATAGTGTCAATGTCCGGATTTCTGGATTTTTTTAATGTAAGCCATTAAACATTAAATACTGGTTTAATGTCAGAGAGGTTCTATGGCACAGAAACTATTTGTCGTTTTGATTTTATGTTTTGTTCTTTGCTTTGTCTTGTCGCGATGTTCTTGTTTTGCGTCATTATAACAATCCTATACAAAGTTAAAATTTCGGTTGAACTTGTTGCTCTTGTCAATATTTATTTGGCATTTATATCGACATAATTTGAAAAATACATATGCGAATTTTATAACACCAAAGGAGAGGCCGGTAACAAATAAAGAAACAATAGAATGCAAATTTAGATGCAATTGGTAGAGTGGAGAAACCGCGATATTAAAAAAAAAACAGTAGACAACAAACGGTTGAAAAATTAACAAACACCAAGTGAGGGGAGAGACAGAGGACGATATCAAAACAAAACACAGCCGAACAATGAATGGTGGTGACTTTTCCTTGAGAGGAATACATTTGTTTTTGTCAATAGAGAGAGAAAATGAGAGCAAATAGTGCCAAAGTATGAAAATAGTTTTGATATTAATGAAATATTTACATTTTTTGACTTTCTTATAATTATAGGAAATTTTACTTGTATTCCAAACGAGGTACGTGTACAATATGACAAAAATAAACCATGCATGAAACTATCATATGTTCTTTACCATGACAATGTGCAATATCCCCAACTATACGCCAAAGTAGAAACAAAAGGCGTATGTTAGAATAAGAGGAAATCGCTCAAAATGTGTTCCAGGCACTCATATACTAGGTCTGTCATATACTAATCAAGATATGGTTAAGCTGCAGCCTACATGTCATACCTACATCAACATAAAGTAAGACAAGGACTTCGCAAGGAGGGATCTTATCACCACTCCTCTGGGTTACCACTATAAATAGTTTCTTGAGAAACGTTGACACAAAAAATTACTATGGGCAATTAATTCTTTAGAAAAATATTTGAAGACTTTTCCACGAAACATTGGTCCTTCGAGCTGGATCCAAAAAGCTGGCAAAATTCCTACGACCTTTAAGATAAATACTGAAGAATTTATCTTAAAGGTCGTAGAAATTTTGTCAGATTTTTGGAAATCTATACTTCTGATGAGAGAAATACACGGGCTGGAATATTACCTGGAATTCTTCCCACGGAAGAAGAAGGAGGGTGCAACAAGGAAAATGGTGGTGACATCGACGGCCGATCAAATGATCAACAGAAAAATAAGGTATCCTCTCGATGCTATAGATAATGTTTTCGGAATAATATAAAGATACGTAGACATAATGTTGGAAACCATGGAGGAGTGCGCTATAGTAGCCTCAAAATAAGAAATTAACAGCTCAATTTTTAATAGGAGTTGCAAAATAGCAGCAGGGCTTATAGTTAAGCCCAACAATTTGTTGAAAAGCAAAGGAAATTGTTCGTTATAAGATGTAAGAATTGACGTGACGAGCTGAGTAGTGAAAGGGCGACGATTAAAGACTTGAAGGACAAAGAAAAGACTATGAACCGTAACTATACCGATGAATTAAACGAACAGTTCGAAAAGGTTAGGCAGGACAGGCGGGAATTATGGATAAATAACGGCAAGTAGAAGGTCACCTGAAAATAGCGGTGTATGAAAATCAAAAAAGCTCAGCTTGAAGTGAAAGCCTTTGAATTGGAAGTGAAATAACTTTGGCAAGATGAAGCAGGCGAACATAGGAGACGAGAGAACCGAAATAACCAATAAATGATGACTGTCTTAAGGGGTTCAAAATTAGAACATGTTATTCTGGTTCAACAAAGCTATCGTATGAACTGGGATAATTACAATCGGTGAAGATCTTCCTTATTTTCCAGCTTGGTTGTTGCCTAAAATATGCGATTTTTCAAAAACAAAAATTTCCTAGGTAACGCATTTTGCTAATATTCGAGCGATGCCAATAATCCTAGTTCATATATGTACTTTTTTAATTGAGATTCGGATGTTCCAGTGATCGGCAATCATGCGCTCCATCGAAAAGAAGGACTTTTCAATAATTAAAACTCGGATGAGTGAACAGCCAAAGTTAGATGATATGGCCAAAAAGATGAAGACTGCGATCAAAGATGACGACCAATCGAAAGCAAAAATTACGAAGACAGCGGTCAACGATGTTGAGCCTCCAAGGAAGAACGATTACATTGGCGCCTAAAAGGACCGCCATGGAAAATAAAGATGGTGCAGAGTGTGTGACACCGTTTCTCATTACTTTTTAATGACTTAAAAAAAAAAAGATTTGCAATATTATTGTGATATAATTTTGTTTGTATATTTATTTTTTCCAAATTTGGAGCCGTATTTTCAAATCATCTAAATTTTTGTTAGATAAGAAGGGTTGAACCTAAATAAATATTTAAATAAAAACAAATTCCATTATATCACCCTGAAAAGTTCTGTTGTTTGTTCAAATGTTGTGGAACACAATGACGTATTGGCTATGAATCACGTGACACGATTTCTTCTGTTAGATGTTGAGTCACGTGATAGACACTATGTCTGCGGTTTTTTGCTCATATTCTATTTCTTTATCATTATTTTCTTATTTATTTTTTTTTTCTAAAGAGTCAATAACAATTTATTTCGAATATTTTAAATATTTCTGCCATTCAAAAATATTTGCATAACACTTCTGGTAGAATTTTTTTTTATGAAACATGTTTTAAAGAAAAAAATTTAGGAGTTGTATTTTGCATAACAAAAATATAATAAATGGTTTTTATACCCTTCACCACTCTGTGGTACAGGGTATTATGTCTTTGTGCATATGTTTGTAACAGGCAAAAGGAAACGAGATAGACACATGGTTCCTTTTGAGAATATGCATAGAATCACTTTCTGAGTCGATTTATGCATGTCCGTCCGTCCGTCCGTCTGTCCGTCCGTCTGTAGATGTTAAATTGTAAACAAAGTACAGGTCGCATTTATGATCCGATTTGGATGAAATTTGGCACAAGTCACTTATTCGGCCCAAGGACGAACCCTATTGAAATTGGGAAAAATCGGTTCAGATTTAGATATAGCTCCCATATATATATTTAACCGATTTAATGTAAACGGACCCTATATATCTTTCGATTTGCACGTAATTTGGTACAGCCTAATCATTTAGGTCTAGAATGATGTCTGCCAAGTTTCGTGAAAATCGGTCCAGATTTAGATATAGCTCCCATATATAGTTTCGTCCGATTTCATGTAAATGGTGCACCAAAGTCCCTATATATCCTTCGATTTGCATGAAATTTGACATAACGTACTGAATTGAGCCTAGAGTGATGTCTGCCAAGTTTCGAGAAAATTGGTCCAGATTTCTATATAGCTCCCATATATAGTTTCGTCCGATTTCATGTAAATGGTTCTCCAAAGTCCCTATATATCTTTCGATTTGCATGAAATTTGGCATAACGTACTGAATTGAGCCTAGAGTTATGTCTGCCTTGTTTCGTGAAAATCGGTCCAGATTTAGATATAGATCCCTTTTATTATAGATTGATTTTAAGTAATTGACGCACCAAGAAACCAATAGGCTGATAGGAACAAAACTTTCTGAAATTAGTATAACCTAACCTGTGACAAGTTTGTTTGAAATCGCTTAATATTTGGATAGAGCTTCCATACATATTTCCGACCGATTTCAAGTAAATTGGGCATCAAACTCCTCATGTTAATCAGATTGACATCAAATTTTGCACAACGTACAAAATTGAGTATAGAATTACGTAATTGCGTTTTCTAGAAGTACAGACATAGCCCAACGGACGACCTATTTATATTTGTTTGAAGTCGATTTACATACTTTATGGATAGATCTAGGTAGATTCACATTTAGATAAATATCACATATTTTATTCCATCCAATTTCCTGTTAATAGTCCTGTTTAATATACCCATAGTGGTGAAGGGTATCATATAGTCGGTCCCGTCCGACTTTACTACTTTCCTTACTGGTTATTAATGACAAGAGTGTGTTATTTATTTGTCAAGCCAATTGACAATAAGAAGTGTCATATAATTATAGCCTAAAGTATATGGATATCTATTTTAAAAGTTGAAGTTCTATAAAAACATAGAATGTGTTCTACATACATAATTGAAGCCAACAGGAAATTTGGCAAAATTTATGAGTACGTTAAGGGGAACCCCCCCCCCCCCTTCTCGGTGTCAAAAATTTTTTGATTTAATTCGAATCTACTTTTTCTACTTTTTCTTCATTTTTTAAATCTTCAAATATATATGTGCGAAGTTACAAACCTTAACAAGCATTGGTATTCATTTTCCAGCCCATTTAAAATCTTAAAAATAAAAAATCGAGAATGGAGGGGGGGGTCCCTTAAATAAGTCTAGTAATAAAATTGATACGAAAAAAAAAACAAATCCAAACAAGATTAATGTCTAATCCTTCAAAAAAGTTTTGATGCATTTTTGAAAATGTTTGATATATTGCAACAATTTCTCTCAGTGTATTATAGATCTCAAAATTATTATAAATTACATTTCAAATTAAAAACTATAATTTCATTTGTGATTAAATCACGATTATGTATTTAAAGATTAATGAATTTCCTACTTTAAATTACAAGTTCGACGACAGAGAGAAAGATGATATATTGACAAAATACCGACGATGTAATAAATTTGTAATGTAATCAATAATTAAAACACGTGTATGGATTTTTCAAGTACCAAGAGCTGCCTTTATGGGGTAGAAGTGTCTGGATGGCATCTTTCATTACTTTATTACTACCGTCTACTAAGAAAGTAATCAATCATTGTGCTGAAAAATTTCCCTATGTACTAACTTGTCTTGGCATCTGTAATCAGTATTAATATATACAAGCAGGCAGGCAGGCGGAATAAAACCCTAAAAATATAAAAAGTATAAAAAACTTATTTCTTTTGCAAATATCCCGGATCTGCAATAATTTTCTGGTGTGACATGCAATTATCTGTTTTAAAAAATAACAATTATTTTAGCTGCAATTTTCAAACCAAAGTTCTATAAATAGGCATATTGGATTTTTGGAAACTGGAATATTTCTAGGTAGAAAATTATTAATACAGGTACGTTTTAGGGATGCAATTTTCTAAACGAAGTGAATAAATTTTGTATTCTGGGCTTTTGAAAGCTGGTACATTTCTATGTAGAAAATTGCCCCACTCCATTTTCAATATTTTAAATATTTATTTTACATTTTTGGAGGTCAGATTAGCCGATCATAATGATATCAGTTTTGTTGATAGTATGATAATAGAAACCGATATATTCTCAGATATATAAAAAATAAAAGCACAATGTTCGGGTCATAATTTTTGTCTCTAGACCAACCTGAGAAATAGACAAAAATTAAGTTGTTGGTCGAAATATTAAAATTCCTATTGTGAATGACAGAGCTTGCTGAGTATATGAAAACTCCAGAAGAAAAAAGTCGCCATAATTCAAAATTCGGAAATATGGCGCAATCATTTTATTTCTGGCGAACCAATTATATTTGAAGAAATGGCGGGACACCTGAAATTATTTCCAGAGGTAGGTATTTTTACCTAATTTCCTTTTCTTGGGGGACATACCCGCTTACCTGATTATTTTACCCGTGGTACGGGTACCCGGTTCTACGGATACGGTAAATGTAAAACGGGTAATAACCTGCTTTATGAAAATACCTTTCCATTGAGTGGTGATATGAAGGGGTTATCTCAAGCGTTTAGGATATACAGTTGATTAACTCCTTAAAAGTCGAACTTGGGTCTGTAGTCCCTCACTAATCCTGATAGACTACAATGTGTCCTTTCCAAAATGTTGCGATATGTGGCTGTATCTGAAGTCGATCAAACGATAGAACCCTACAAAAACAAAGAAAATTCTTTTGCGTATCCGGTGTTGGTATCTGTCCATAGGAGAAATTATTCAACCACCGGCTGAAGACCCGGCCACCCGAAAAAAAAACTATTCTATTTAAGAGGAGATTCTGCCACTCAATGGAAAGATATTTTCATAAGCTTTGACATGATTCTTATGTATTGATCGGATCCGTAGAACCGGGTACTCGTACCAGAACTTCCGGGTAAAATAACCGGGTAACCGAGTAGGTCCCCAAGACAATATATCCCCACAATTAGAGCAACAATACCTAACTCTGAAAAATATCAGGAAAATCTGGTTTCATGGTTTCATATCTTGATTTGTTGCTATTGTAGGTATTTTCTAGGATTACATTTCTTCGGTAAAATCGATTGAGGAGTTTTTTTGTAAAACATTTCGTCTTTCTAACTCGATTCCTTACCTTATATTTATTGAACCGAAGATGTGATTTTTAATTCTCGCAATCTCCTGCAAACATGCTTCTCATAAGATTTTAAGTGCGGTCCTCAAAGACGAGAAATCGATATTTTAACGTTTTACTGGTCTATTCACAATTTTACCCGCTTCTTGTCACTAAAACCGGATATGTATGCATTTCAATAAACTCAGTATACATTCCTTATCATGTAGAACTGACGGATTCGTCCGAAATATTTTCTGAAAACATATATAGTTATATATATAGTTATGCCAAATACGTCAAAAAAAAAAAAAATAAATAAATATGGAGAAAAAAATAACCGGTTTTTTTTTAATTTTTGAACCGGATATTCCGAAAATAAAACCGATAATAGTCCGGTTCAATAATTTTAGCACGTTTGTTTACCAGGTTTCTAATGATATAGATATAAGATATTAAAACCGGTTTTATTATGTGAATATCCGGTTCAAAAATGTAGAAAACCGGTTATTTCTTCCTCGAAAATTACTTCTTTTACGAATTAAAAAATAAAAAGGAATGTATACTGTGTTTATTGAAACACATACATACAGGGTTTTAGTGACAAGAAACGGGTAAATTTGAGAATAGACCAATAAAACGTTAAAATATCGATTTCTCGTCTTTGAGAACCCCACCTAAAATCTTATGGGAAACATTTTTGTAGACTATTGGGAGGATGAAAAATCACATCTTGTAATATTTGCAGTCCGGATCAATGAATTAAATATTTAAAAGGCATGCAAGAAATCGAGTTAGAAGGACGAAATGTTATACAAAAATGCTCATTCGATTTGACTGCAGAAATGTAATCTCAAAAAAATACTACATACAATAGCTACAAATGAAGATATGAAGATACGTATTCAAGTATAATAGGGTCGCCAGCAAAAAAAAAAAAATGATATATTTATATATAAATTTGTATATTTATATATAAATTTGTATATTTATATATAAATTTGTATATTTATATATAAATTTGTAAATTTCAAAAAAAATATGTTCCTAATTTTTATTTTTTTATTTCATTACAGGTAAGTTCCCATATTTGAATGACTATGACACATAATGGTAAGTTAGTAATGTTATATTCCTAAGAAAATGTGAACGAAATGATATTGGCATGTATAAATTCTATTTACTTTGGCATATGGAATAAGTATGACACTTTATGTTTTGAAGCCTTTTTTGGCTTGATTATGAGCTTTTTCGAAATCGCGAAATAATCCTTCTGTGAATGCTTCCTCTTCTCGGAATATAAGTTTTGTTTAGAATTAGTCATACACACACTACACATTAAAAAACACACAAACAAACAAAAATTCACATTCTAAAAAATGGTCTTAGTCATCACTGGATTTCTTACAAAATAATTCTACCTGTCATTTATTTATTTTATTCACTCAACCCCCCCTCCCATGTCAGTCATATTAAAAAACAATACTGAAATCCATGTAATCCCATGAACACCACCTTTATTATGACATTTTATTTTCTCCGATGTGATACCCAAACATAGTTTATGATTTCATAATAATTATTGCAACATTTAAATAAAAACAATTGCTAAAACGCCCACAATCAATTTAATCTGATGATTGACTAAACGAATTTCTTTAGAATTGGTAATTACGCCTCTCCACAGGCAGATAAACAAAAAACGAACACAAATAAATATGTCACACAAAAATGTTTATTTTATTACAACCACGACGTCATTTATTCCAAACATTTTAAATTTAGCCAACAGACTCAGCACTTGCCTATGACATGGACAAGTTGGGAACCAATCTTGTTGTTGTTCATTTTTCTGCATACCAGCAGAAAACCACAACAACAATTAGAAATTCTACCGGTCAAATAAAATACCGGAAACCGGTAAATGTTTTTGTTTACCTTAAGTAAAATAAAAAAAAAACAAAATCATTTGAGTTATTTTATTGAAAATATTTTATTTTCTTGTTTTGTGTGGTCGCCACCATAATAAAAAAATAACATTCTCCTCCTCTTCCATTCCACAAAACAATGCCTAAATAACAAAAAAACATTGCACTTTTCTGGGAAGAAGAATGTGGGCTGTTTTAAAATATTCTCCAAAAAACGCAGTTTATTTAAAATGATACAAAACGACGCCAATTCATAACTATTTATGGTCGGTCAGTCGTCTAGTCGCCTCCCATACATAAAAAAAGAAAGACTGAAAACAAATAACAAAAGATTTAAGACACAAACTTGCATGTGGGTAACTACTACGTAATTGTTTTCTTTTTCGCTTAGCCGACAAATAACTTAACAAATATTGAATTTACATTTCTATAAATAAAAATTATTTGAAGGTTTATCATTTCAAAATGTATTTTGTTAAACATTATTAATAATGACAATTACATATTTTTTACTAATGATTTCCTCTAAATCAATACTTTAATTGTTTTCTATGTAAATTTCAATGCTTTTCATTTTTGTATATAATAATTAATATGACAATAAAAATAGTTATTTTCACAGACATATTTTATAAACCAATAAAATTCATAGCTTCCGTTCTAACAAATATTTTCACAGAATACAGAAAGTCTTCTAATATAAGGCCTGAAATATCTTCCTATGGCACATATATCAGGACTTTTTTAGAGGACCAGAAATACGTTATAGAACACAGGGAAAAGCACTCATACATAATTTTGATAATTTTTTAACTTGCGACCCTATTATACATGAAGAGAAAGCTTCATATTTTTATTTGGGATTACTTTTCTTCAGTAACATCGAATAGGAATTTTTTTTGTAGAACATTAGATTTTAGATGGGGTTGTGATAGACAAGAAAACAATATATGGGACAAATTTCTTGGCTATTCAGATAGTGATTCGAATTGAACAACGTACAAAAGTCGGTGTTCGCTCAGACAATTTTGTATGGGGAACTAAGTAATTACTTCATAATTAAGGGTCGAACAACGAATGAGAGAGCGAACCACGCTCGTCTGTACATGGCAATATATAGTTATGCCAAATTCTTAAAAACAAAGAATTTCGAGGAAAAAAGATCCGGGTTTCTAAATTTTTGAACCGGATATTCGCATAGTAACAACGGAATTATTTTCTAAAAACATTTATAGTTATGTCAAATACATAAAAAAATAATTTCGTGGAATAAAGAACCGGGTTTCTAAATCATCCCCAATAGCAATTTTCCACCCCCAGACCATGTCCTCGATTTTGTCGTACAGTGTAATCAGAAAGTTGAAAATCACATAAGTTTTCTTATAGAGGACCCGATCAGAATTGTCTTTCTATGGACGATCAAAGGGTCTTTTTTAGGGGTGAAAAAGGAATAACCCTTATTTTCCAATGTCTTTAGTTGCATAAGTTCGATTTCCGCACTTTTATACCCTACACAGCTATGTTGTAAGGGTATTATTACTTTGTGTGGCCCCAAAAAGTTTGTATGGCCTCGAAATGGTGGTCCTAGTCCCATCTTTTAATATACCAATCGTCATTTCTGTTTTAATCTAGATATGTTGTCAGTCCATCGTAATTTCTAAACACAGTAAAGACCAAAGTTATGGATGTATACCACTATTGCTTTTGGTAATGATCGGTTAATATTTCGGTTCCGTTAAATTTCAGTGCTCCAGCTCGATCGGTTCAACCAAATCCAAATTGTATTGAATATAATACAATTTTGGTACTTTTTGTACACATAAGTACAAATATCGAAAACTACGTATATAGCCCAATCCTACATTTCGACGTTAATGTTTATTTGAAATTTCATGATTCCAGCTCTATCCGTTCCTCCAAATTCAAATTGTACCAAATTTAGTACGGTTTGGTACTTTTCTCTCTCCCTCCTTATATCGACTCTACTTCTCAACCTTGATTCGCATTCCATATTTCATGTTTTTAGCTCTATCCGTTCACAAGCTACGAAATTGTACTAAAATTTAGTACATTTTAGTACTTTTCGTATATTTATAGATCGTATTAAAAAAAACTCTTTACCCTTATCTGACGTTAATGTTAATTTAAAATTTCAGGATTCCAGCTCCATCTGTTCCTCCAATATCAAATTGTATTAAATTTAGTACGGTTTAGTACTTTTCGTGTACACGAGTACACACTCTTAAAACCGTCTCCTTATATCGACCCTACTTCTCAACCTTGATTCGCATTCCAAATTTCAAGTTTTTAGCTCTATTCGTTCGTATGCTACGTAATTGTACCAAATTTTGTACATTTTAGTACTTTTCGGATACTTATACTTCGAATTTCAAAAAACCCAGGTACATCTATTCTGCCCTCTATCAGCGATATTCATTCCAAATTTAAGAGTTCTAACTCCCCCGTACCATTTAAGTACGAATTCCCAAAAACCGAGCCTTGTTCGAATGTCCGTTAAGTCAGTCAGTCAGTCAATCAATCACTTTACCATTTTATTAATATAGGTCGGTCTTCATTTTGAAGGCCGATTGGTTCTCTAAATAAGAATGGTATTATATAGAAATTCCAGAGATCCGAAAAGTCGTCCATAGAAGTCCCAATGGTCTTTAACATGATTCTGAAAAAAGGTCTTAAAGGCCTTCCATAGAAGGCTCAATGGTCTTCTAAAGAAGTGTGAAAGTGCTTCTAACGAAAACTAAAAGGTCTTCTTTCAGAAAAGAATTTCTATAGATCTCCTCAAATCTGGAATATTTCCTTAATTTAGTATTTTTCCATTCCATTCGGTCTGGCAATGGAAAAAAATCAAAAATATGTTCTTCCCAAAAACTTAGTAATTGCTGCCCTGTATTAACTTGTCATCGACCTACACAGTGTTTTATATCTTCTTCCTCTTTCCACCTTCTTTTCATTCCACAAAATATTATTTTTGTTTTATCGAAAATATTATTATATTGTCTTAAGTGGTCTTCTTCCTCTCTGTTGCTTACCATAAACAGTAAAATTATTTAAAATATGTCTTGTTGTTATTGTTTGTTGTCTGGTTTCTCTGACCAGCCAGAGATTTTACCAAAATAGGAAGACTCACTTCTTTTAAAAAATGTAGGCGAGTGTTTGTTTTCGCCAAAACGAAATTTAATTCATTGAAATTGAATCAGAAATTGGCGGTTTAGTCATTGATGATTGTATTGAGTCTATTGGAAGAGACCGAAAAAAATCAAAAGACTTAAGACACAAACCCGTAACAAGCCATTAGCAAAGGAAAATTACAAAAAACAACTCACTCTCAATAGAGGCACTGCATGCAAACACACCCCCTCTGTGTGTCTCTCTCGCTTTCGTACTATTTGAATTGCATTCAAACTCTCATACCACAACAACAACAATATCAGTATTAGTACTTAATTTGCTTATTCATTGTTTTTCTTTGTTATTG
This sequence comes from Musca vetustissima, assembly GCF_032173495.1. NCBI lineage: Eukaryota > Metazoa > Arthropoda > Insecta > Diptera > Muscidae > Musca > Musca vetustissima. Next base: position 134,631 of record NW_026883972.1, read on the forward strand.
TTTTTTTAATTTCATTATGATTGTTTGATATTTTGTTGTTGTTATTGTGGTTTTCTTAACTATTGTCGTCGTTGTTGTTGTTGTCCAATTCACAGAATTGAACGCTGCGTGAGTAAAACACAACCGAAATCGATCATAGATCGTAGATTTGTTGACCGCACACTACGTCGTACTTTTTTGTTGCTTTTGTTTTGAATTGTTGTTGCCGTGTGACGCCTGGCCTGTCTGTCGGTCTGCCTGCATACATACCTCCTAAACTGTGAGCCATTAAACATCAACTGTCAAACTGATAGCCCCATGCTAATACGTCAATGGTTTTTTGCTGTTAATTGTGTAACTTACGCACGTACTCACATGTTCTCTTTTGCAGATGACATTTTAATTGTCATTTGTCGTTGTTTTTTGGATTTGTTTTGTATTTGCTATTGAAATATCAGTGTGGACAATATATCGATTGAAAATATTAAATCGCTTAATAGTGTACTCTCGAATATATGTTATGCTTTCCTAAATCAGTGTCTTCTTGTTATATAATGTATTTTAGATTTTTTTCTCTAAAGCTCAAACAAAAGACTTACGACACGAACCTACTAGTATTTGCTCACAAAAAGTCCAAAACTACATCTAGGAAACATCAGTCAGGCTTAATCCGCGATTTATGCACTTTAAAATTTTTGGACCATATACCCGAAGAAGTCTTTTCTTCCTCTCTTATCTATGAGGTCTGATAAAAAATAACTCAAAGTAATACCCCTCAGTTATAAAACACTTATGTCAGCGTTTTTTCCTATCCTTGTAAAATCTTCTGAGTCGTATCAAAACGCTTTTCTTTCATCGGTGTTTTTAGTTCAAAAAGTCAGCAAGGGGCCAAGTCCAGAGATTACGGTAGTTGAAGCATGATAACTTAACCCTCAAGCATCGGCGTGTGAGCTCGTGCTTTATAATAGTACAAAATCCGTAATTGAGTTTTCCCAAATTCAGTGAGTGTCTGGGGAATTGCTTCGCGCCAACGGCGCCTAACTTCAAGGTACTATCCCTTATTCACCGTATGTCCTTACGGCAAGAATTCATGATGCGCCATGCCATTGCAGTCAAAGAAAAAAATGTGCAAATCCTTCACATTTGACTGAAGTTGAAGTTCATTTTTCGGTATTGGCTCTCATGGGCTTTGATTTCATATGAAATTTTTGAAGTAATCTGAACGACATTCAACAGCTCCTGGGGATCAACAATCTTCGCTGTCGCTCATCACAGTGCTATGCAATAGCACACGAAAGGACTGGTAATAGAAGGCTGTAGAACATTCAGACCTAATGTTAGAACTATCACGCCGTATATGCTTCTTCTAACTTGGTCTTTGACGAATTTTTCCCGCCATCTGTCGTATCCTAGAAACAACACATGCTTGAATTTTGGGCAGTGGTTGTTCTCATTGCTTACCTAGTGTTACCTCCTCTGTGGCGGCGCTATCTTCTGCAACTTATGTTTTGTGTTATCCTGATGTGTTGATGTTGTAGTGTGTTACGCTTCGGAAATATAATTTACAACCTACAAATTTCTTAGTTTGAACAAAAAATCTTTAAAATATCGTAATTTAACTTCATTAGACAAATGTATAAAAAATCTTAAATGTATTTTGTTTACATTCAATATCTAGATTTGTTTCCGCACTAAAATTTCACTAGGAATATTAAAGTATACTTGGCGCTCATTATAGCAAACAATGAACTTATTGCATCATTTGTAGCCTACTTAAGGTGTTTCGACTATTTGCTCTAAACATTTAAAATAGGCAATTTTTACCCCATCTCTTCATTATTTCCGGGTTCCACTCTATTGGAAATACTTCGGTAGATATCTACGATCGGGTTGGTCTTTTTCTTTTTATCATCCCAACGTCACCTCGGATCTGGAAGGAGCATTTTGCAAAGCTTCTGTGTACCGTGCACAAAAAAGGAGATAAGACGATATGTGTCAACTATAGAGGAATTTTCCCCCTACAAGACGCATATATGGGAAGGAGCGTGCTGTGTGAACGACTGAAGCCAATGGTCAATCTTATTATTGGATACTATAATGCGATTCAGTCAGTCACTTTGAGGTGTTGTTGGTGGTAGGGGGTAACTTAGTCATATTTCTTTATGGCTGCTGAGATGAATGAGTTGTATTTTGACAGGTTAAAAAAAAGAGAGAAAACAAGCCCCAAGACAAGGAGAGAGAGGTGAGCTTACGTTTTGCAAAATAACGTATTTGGTGCTTGGCATATAACACCTCCACACACACAAGTTATGAGAGAGGTCTGGCTCTCGCTCTCTCTCACCTGTTGTTGTTTATAACTTTTGTTTTATCTTGTTTACGTTTTTTTGTTTTTGCTTGGTTGTTTAAAAACAAATGTAAGTTTTCAATTTCGATTCATTTACGTTCATACAGTCGAAGTGTTGAGAAGTGTTCTGAGAAGTGTTGCCGCGTACGTACGAAGATATACACGGACGGATTCGCATTTCAAACATCCCTCGTATCATTCAGCATTCAAGCAGCACCAAAACATAAAGAGCGCGCGCGCACCACTTTATGTAGACGAAAAATAAAAAGATTTTCAAATAATTTAAAAGAAAATAAAAAAACTTAAAACAAATTGAATTGTTGAACTGAATTAAAGTTTGCTATAAAAATTTATATAGAATTTTGGTTACCATTACATTTTTTGTTTTGAAATCACCAAGGATTGGTTGTGTGTGTGTTATTTTATTTGCCAAGTGATTGATCGATAAATGGATGATTTGTAAATTGAAGTTAAACAAGTTTCCTTACAAACAGCAACAACAACGAAAAAAGGAATCCAAAATCGAGTTTAACAATTTTGTAACCAAAATCGGAAAAACAGACCATAACCAGCAGCAAAAACTAGTCAGTCAGTCAGTTTGAAAAAAATTGTGTAAAGAAAAAAATATTGAAATTGCACTTCGTCGTATGCGTAAAACTTGGAAAACTTGCAAGTGAATTTTTACAACAACTAGAAAATACTTCTCCTTTAAACTCCAAATGAAGGGGTATTTAATGTGGTCAGAATGCATTCTTTGTATATCCATGAGCATTTAATGTGTGCCCAGATAAATCAACAAGAACAACAACAACAACCAGAGTCACAAAACCCCCACAAACAAACCGCTCAAGACAAAATCGAAAAGAATTTCAATTCTTTGAAAAGTTGCCATAAAAATTTGTTAAAATCGATTAAAGAAAAATACGATAAAACGAATAAGAAAATTATTGTTAAATAATTTTGAAAAATAAGAAAAGAAAGAAAAACAAATACAAAACTTAAAAGTTAAGAAATTTTATACCAAAAAAATAAATAAAAAAACAACAACAAAGAAATATTAAGAGGAAAAGAGAGTATTATTAATTTTATAACAGAAAAAACTAAAGTGAAAGAAAAATCTCAACAACTTGGAAATCATCAAATCAAACAACGAATTTTTCAAAAAATTTTAATAAAATAAAATTTTAAAACTTCACAAAAAACTAGTCAAATTCCAACTCTAAAAAATCTAAAACATACAACGAATTTTATTCTTTTTTTATAAAAAACACAACATTCAAAAATCACAAAAATGTTGAATAAATATTTAACCAAAATCTCCAATGCTGTCCAGCATAAAAACAAAGAAAATCTTAAAAATCATCATCAACCACTAAGCAGCAGTAGCAGTTATGATGAAACCCACAAACAAAATGCCCGTAATTTGGAATATGAACGAGCCATTGCTGCCTCATATGCTGCCATGTCCTCGTCATCCACACCCAAAAAGAAAAAACCAAAAATTAATGTACACAATACGAACAATACCAAAACTTGCCTAACCACAAATGAATTGGCCATTATTATTAAGGGAGAATCTCAACATCACAACAACAAACGACACACACTCAAGGAGTCACACAACATCTCCTCCGGTACACCACCAGCTCCCATGCGTGCCACCAAAAGTTCTTTAACTTTACATTTATCCACCTCACCATCATCGGGTATTTACTCAAATGTTTCATCATCATATGGTTCGGCAACATCAGCATCGCTCAAGACTGGCCATTCATCTTCGGCCTCATCATCGTCGGGTGCTTCCTCCTCGGCCTCCACGGAATCCCTGAATTCATCGGCAGCCAGTGAAACACCATACTCATCGAATGTCTCAACACCCACTTCATTACCATCCTCCGGTAATTTGGTGTGGCCTGTATCTGCCAGCCGACTACATTTGCCGCATGAATTGGCCATGTTAAGGATACGAATGTGGATTTTCCCGTGGGTATTTCCAATTTTTTTTGTTCTATGATCTTTTTTCTTATTAATTGTATACAATAGCAAATTTTCATGAACGATACAATCGCATCGACTACAGTGAACATGCATAAATGCGTTAAGGATAAAAATTGAAATTCCATTTCAAACCGGATTTGAATTGATTTCAACTAAAGCAAGGCTTATTCAATTCAGTGTTTAATGTTTATTATCTAGGAAAAAGTAGACAAATGTTTGTTTCTTCTTCTTTTTTTGGGGCTCTTTAAATGTTGAGGTATTCAGATTATAGGCTTGTAAAGATTTGGTGCTGTTGGAAAAAATTGAACCTTATTGGACTTTGGAAAAATTGTTATTTAAAAAAATTAAAAGCCTACAAAAAACTAAACAAGAAACGTTAAGGATTTTTGGAATTTTGTTGATAACTCTATTCATGCCTATTGTTGAACCAATATTTTTAATTAAAATAATGTTTATGGAATTCTTAAACATACATTTTAAAAAAATTAACCAGAAATATTAAAAAATACGAATATCTATTCTCTATAATAATCAATAATTGTTTTATGTCTTCGCCTACATAGCCTTTGAAATAATATTTAAAAAAATATCTACCTCTAGATGGTCTTTGTGAAAATATTTTCTAAAAAATGCATTGTCTTGGTGGTCTTTGATAAAATATTGTTTCAAAAAAATCAAGACATTGATGATGGTCTTTAAAAAACTTTTTTATCTACGCCTAGATGGTCTTTGGAAAAACGTTCTTAAACAAACCAAGGCTACCCTGATATTCTATGGAAAAATATTTATTTGTAATGTACGTCTAGCTGGCCTTTGGAAAAATATTAAATTTTTAAGTACACGATGTAATATGCGACTTGGAGAGTTTAAAAAAATATATACTCCAAGACTTTTTTTTTTTTTTTGAAAAAAAAAATTAACAAAAATATTAAAAAAAAATCCAAGTGATTTGTTTGCCATCTCTCATAGAATCATTCGTGTACAAATATTATAAACAAATCAAGCATTTTATGGTCTTTGACAAAATAATTTTATAAAAATTCTACACCTTGATGATCTTTAGAAAGAATAGTTTTTTTTAACAGTTTACACTTTATTTTTTAAAAAATATATTTTTGTTGTCTTTGAAACAAAATTGTAAGTCAGGCATTGATAGTGTGGTTCTTAGAAAAATATTTTTTAAAAAATTATGCCAAAGGGCAAAATAAAAAATTAAAATAACATATAAATATACAAAGGAATAACGCTTTGGTTGTCTTTGAAAAAAATTGTAATTCAGACCATGGTGTTGTTTGAAAAAAATTGCTCGTAAAAAGTTACGACTAGGTCGTTTTAGAAGAAATATTATTTTAAATGGGAAGAACTTGGTAGTCTTTGGAAAAAATATCTTTTAATCACATTTAAATCGAAGTATTAATGGTCTTTGGAAAAATATTCTAAAAATATTTGCTACTTTGAGATATTGGGGAAATATATTTTCTTAATCTAAGCGCAGATTGTTTATTGAAAATTACTTTTAAAAAAATTAATGATTTTAGGGTCTTTCATGGTTTTTAGAAAAATATATATATTTTTACTGTTTACACCTTGCTTGTCTGGAAAAATATATTTTAAAATATCCTTTTCCAAAAATGTTCGTAAAAAGTTTTAAAAAATCTAAGCCTAGATAGTAATTGGAAAAGAATAAGACGTTGGTAGACATTGATCAGTTTTCAAATAACGATTTTGATGGTCATTGAATAATTTTTTTTTCTAAAAAAAGGCTTAATAATCTTCATTTTTTTAATTTTTGTAAGTAAAGTCTTGTTGTTCTTTGAAAAGATATTATTTTTTAACAAATCTACGCCAAGGCAGTCCAACACGTTGGTAGTCTTTGAAAAACAAAAATTAAGACTTTCATTTTGACAAAATGATAGTCTTTAAAATATTTTTTTTTAAATCAACGCTTGGATAGTCCTAAGAAAAAATATTCTAATACGTCTCTAGAGTATGGTTTTATTAATACTTCAATGGGTTTAAAAAAGTCAGGACTTGAATGTCATGAAAAAATATTATTTTTAAAAAATCTACAAAAAATAAAGCCTTTGAGGTATTAAGAATTGTTTTTAAATATAAAAATAAAAAATATTTTTGTTATCAAAACCATGACAATGATCTTTCACAAATATTTTTTTTAAAAAGGCATGTCAATGAAAAAATTATAAAGAACTCCCTGAGTTGTGGGTCAATAAAAAAATATTTTAATAAAATACACGTCTGTTATGGATCAATGACAAAAAAAATTAAATTAATTTTAAGAGATTTTTTTTTTTTTTTTTTTTTTTTTGAAGTGTAGAATTTTGAAAAATATTGTTAATTGACCTTTCGAAAGCCCGAAACTCGGATTTTTTAAATTAACAAAAATAGAAGCGTGGAATTTTTTGAAGAGACCATTTCAATGCGCAATTTTTTTCAAAGATACACTTTTTAGAGAACTATTTCGGACATAGATTTAAAATAAACATTTTATCAGTCTTTTCCAATTCTTGGTTTAAAAAAATTTTAAATGTCCATTCATTTGCGTTGTGTTTTTTAATATTTTTTAAACCTCCACGTCGATTTTGGGACATTGGATAAATTTTCTATAAAAGCTGTGCCTGCATATCAGATTTTTTTTCACAAAATAATTAAGTTTTATAATGAATTCCACTTAAAAAACTTCTTATTTTTTCCATTCTTAAAACGATATTTATTTTCTTTCTCACACACACGCACACCCTCTTTTATTTATGTCTTAAGGAAATAGCTCAGAAATTCCATTCCAATTCCACCGCTAAAAAATGGAATAAATTTTATTTCAAGCATTTATAAATATTTAAAAATCTAAAGTAAATATTTTAGTTAACATTTAAAACAAAAATAAACAATGGTTTAACATTGTTTCACTTTTTTCCGAAGTTCTTTGTATGGTTGTATCACCAAAAAGAAAACAAAAATAATAACAAACGAAGTAAAGACAAAAAAACAAGCAAATTGTGTTAATTGAAATGTTTAACAGAATGTTAAACAAAACAACAACAAAAACAAAATGTGAACCATAGACAAGACAAGCCATGGCAAACAACAACCACACCACCCACAATTAATATCTGTTCGACATGGAAGGTAGTCGCAAAAAAACAGAAAAAAAACAAAATAGCGAAAATGAAACTGTAGCACTCAATGGTAGCAAAACATTCATCAATCAATCTGTTCGTCTTTCTGTCTGTCACCCACCGTTCTTTCATCTCCTCATCAAAAAGTCACTTAGTTAATTATGACAAGCAAATGAAGATATTTATTTCAAACACCTAAGTTTTGATAAGAAATTATTATTTTTGTGTTTGTATTTATTATTATTTCCATTTTGTTATTTTGCAATAGTCACATGTTTGAAAATTGTGTCCCTCAATCTATTTATTTTTTCTTAAATAATTCTGTTTATTTTTGTTATGCAAATTTGTATGGCCTACCCTCAAAAAAGAAAAGAAGTGCAAATATCTTTAGAAAATATTCCCCAAATTTTGGAAAGGAAATTATTTAAATAAATACAAAAAAAAAAATATTGGTTAGGCATATATTTACAAAAGTCCGTAGACGTTATTATTCAAATAAGCTGATGTTTTTCATTTTAGGAGTAAATTATTGAAATTTCCAATTCTAAATTGAAAAATGATATTTATGCATTAAAATAATTCTATATTAATTACAAAAATGCCAATAATTATCGGACATAGTTTACTGATAATTTCTGTAATTAATAAAAATTATCTAAATCAAACAAAATACCCCCACCATTTTTACCACTTTTTTGGAGTATAATGTTTGGTCTATTTCCAAAGTTTTTTCCAAGGAATTTTTCATTTCGTTAGAAATAAATAAAACGGCTTGAAATATTTTTTAAAAATTGATAGCCATTTACAATTACTGTCAATTAATAATTAAAATTGAAAATCACACAGCCTAAAAGTATACAATATATTACAAATATTACAATTTGCCTGTAATTATGCTTTTATCTCATTTCCTACAAGGATTTTTGAAAATCATTAATCAATATACGAAATTAGGCGTGGATTTTTATTAAATTATTTTTTCATGGTCCAGCCAAAGGCGTCAATTTTAAAAAATTATTTTTAAAGCACAGGCATAGATTTTATTTTCTTCAATGCCTACAATTAGGCGTGAATATTTTGAAAACTATTATTTTATGTTGTACAATTTTAAAAATATTTTTTCAGACTAACCACGGGCATACATTTTTAAAAAAATTAATGCCTATTTTTTTCCTTACCAACAATCAGTCGTAGGTCTTTCAGAAAAATTGTTCTTCTCAACAGTTAGACGTGGTTATGTTAAATAGGTTTTCAATGTCTATTTTTAGGGGTTGACTTTTTAAATATGTTTTCAAGGCAAGCGTAGATTTCTTAAAAATATGTTAAAAGAAACAAGTGCCCTTCGGAAGCGCGTATTTAAAAAAATGCAAAAATCGAAAGTCAGTTTTTTTTTAATATTTCGAAATTTTCTTTTGAAAAAGTGGAACTTTTACGCTTTTGGAAGCGTGGCGTTTTTAAATACTAATAAAATATTTTTAAGCGATATTTCCGATACGTATTATTTTTTTAATTTTAATAGACCTTTCGAGAACTTTCGGAGGCGTATATTTTTTAGAGACCTTTCAGAGACGTAGATTTTTAAAAAAAACATTTTTTTAAAACATTTCGGGAGCGTCGATTTTTTAAAAATATTTTTTGCAGACCTTTCGGATGCTTAAACTTTTTAAAAATATTTTCTAAAAACCGTTTGAGGGCGTAGATTTTTTGAGACCTTTCGGAAGCTTCGTAGATTTTTTAAAAATATTTTTAGTGGCCTTTTGTAGGCGTAGAATTTTCAAAAATATTTTTTAAAACCTTTTCGGAGGCATAGATTTTTTTAAGATATCTTTAAGACTCTTTATGGAGGCGTAAAAAAATAAAAAAAAAATAAATGGGGTTTTTAAGTGTATTTAAATATATATATATATATATATATATATATAATTTGTTTAGAAGACCTATCAAATATGAAGATTTTTTAAAAATATTTTTAGGAGACCTTTCCCAGGCTTAGAATTTTTTAAAAATATAAACAAATAAACTTTCAGAAGTTTACATTTTTTTTTAATATTCTTTAAGCCACCTTTTCGTTGCGTAGTTTAAAAAATATTTTTAAGAGACCTCTCAAAGCTGTAAACATTTTTAAAATAATTATTAAATAACTTTTCAGATGCGTAGCATTTTTTAAAATATTATTTTTAATAACTTTCAATATGCTTAGAATTCAGAGGCGTACATTTTTTAAAATATTTTTTTAATATCGGAGGCGTAGATTTTTTTAAAAATAACATTTTTATATAAACTTACAGAATAGTAAAAGACTTTTTTCAAATTTTAAAAGGACTGTAAATTTGTTATAAATTGCTAATGGCTTTAAGAAAAACTTAATAATTAGGAATTTCCTAAAAAAAATATTTTTAAACTAAAATGATTGGTAGTATATAGTTTCAAGTTTCAAAAAAAGCTTTATAGGACTATTAATTAAAAAAACTTTGAAAATATATGCATTTTTTAAATTATTTTTAAATCGGATTCTTATTAAGAAAATGTGTAGAAGAAGATTGAAGATTTCAGTAAATAATATTCTACATCGAATTTCACTATAGTCACCGAACAAACAAAATATGTTGGTATAATATTTATAGGTGTAAATATGTACTGAAATTTGTAATATGTGAAGAAGAATTTGTAAATAGGCATATCCTCTCCCTCGCAACTTCACTTCAAGGCATATGTATGAAGGAAAGAAATATTCTATATCAAATTTCACTATATGTCACCGATCGAACAACATTTATTGGTATAATATGTTTAGATGAAATATCTACTGATATTTGTAAAATATGTACAAGAGTTTGTAGTTGATTTGAAGGCAATTCCTCCCTCACAACTTCACTTTAAGGGAGCATGGCATAAAGGAAAGAAATATTCTACATCAAATTTCACTATAAGTCACCGAACGCCCGAAGTCGATAGCTATAATAATTATCGATGAAACGTATAAGGTCATTTTAGTATACCTAATTATAATATATAATAATATAGAGGATAAATTATACGAAATCCGTACTTATAATATTTATTTTTGGGCAGAGTTTTTATTTTTTATAAATATATAATTTTAATACCTTAAAAAATGTTGCTTTTACATTTATTTTTATATGTGAAATTGACGAAAGTTAGTTCTCCCTATGACAGCTTTGTCAGAATTTTTACTGTTTGTACTTCATATTACAAAAGGTGGTTGTCTTAAATGAATGAAGATACCAAGAAAGGTCAGCATGAGATCATAAATCACATTAATGCAAAAGGTCTTTGTACCATTCTTTCTTCTTAAATTTACTTGTACAAAGTTCATTACTCTTCTTTCTTCCGAAAATTTTTTTCATTGATAAGTTTTTTTTATTGAGGCTGAAGTTTAAACATTTAAACTCAAAAATCCATGTAATTAATGGAGTAGTAAAACAAACTTTGTTTTTGAAAAAAAAAAAAAAAATCTCACCTTCATCACCTTAACAACATTAAAGCTGGGACCCTATGAACTTTCTTTGTTTGTTTTTAGTAGCGCGAAAAAATAATTAACACTTCTTTTTTTGTAAACTTACAAAAACAAAAAATAAACAACACAAAATTAATGTAAAAATCGAGCTACAATAACAAACATATATAAAGAAACTTTTTATTGAAAAACAAAACTGATTCGAAATGGTAAATTTAAATGTGAACGAATATTATTGTGAGTGTGTGTGTTTTTGTTGTATTTGTTTATTTTATTTATTTTTTTTTTTTCAAGTAGATAGGAAGTCACGTATTTTTTAATATCCGAACATTTGTCACTCGCCACATATCTACAAATATACAAAGATTTTTTTTAGTTTATTTTTTGAAGTATATTAAAAGTATCTTGGAAAAAATAGCTGGAAAAAATTGTATGTGTGCAATGACGTAGATAGAAATATTCAAACGGGGGATTCTGTTAGATTTTGTTTTAACTTACGAGATTTTTGAAATATTTTAAAATAGAAATTATGTAACAGAATTTAATAACAATTTAAGAAAAAATATTTGATTATCTTCATTCCCTTTAGTGGAGGATATAGTTTTAACTACGCCCTTATTATTTGTGTATCTAATTGATTTTTCTTTACAGTCAAATAAATAGATTTTTTTAAAAATACAAAAAAAATCTGTAGTCCACCACCGTGAAACTATTTGCTGTTGTGGGGGAAGGGAAGTATAATCGTTAAGAATTTCCAATCAAATAAGGAACTATTTATTGTTCTCGAAACAATTTATTTTTATTTTATTTTAAGGGCAAAGGAAGGAAGTGGGGTTTTGTTAACGATATTCAAATTAATAAACAATTTATTAAAAAAGAAATAAACATTTATTTACAAAACTTCCGGTAGTCATGGTGGGGTTTAACAACAAAAGAAAGTTATTTTATAGGCCTCATAGTCAAGTCACAAGGCAATGTGACTATTGTAAAAATAAAAAAATTAATACAAAATAAAACTGGTATATTTTTCTGAAAATAGGAAAAGGGTAAACAGAATTTTTAAATTTTCACTTTCACTCTGCATTACAACTAGTAATTTTCCCCATATTTCCCAAACTTTTCCCAGAAATAATAACTCATGCACATTTCCCTTTTGTAATTCAACTATTGGTCATTTAAAATTACACCATATTTATCATTCAATTATTTTTGGCATACTCATTCATCTGCCATACTCGCTAAAATTACCACCAAATGTGGTGAAATTTGTCTTCTTCTTAAAAATCTCATTATTTATTCATAATTATTGCGTCAATATCGATAATTGTGTCATTACACTGAAATTGCGGTTAAATTCTGGTATTGACATATATCCATGTGTTCGGTTTGGGATCGGTAATTTAAACTACCGTTATATGTTATAAATAAAACAACATCGGAAACTCACTCTGTAACAGTGTAAAAAACATTGTAATTATAACCGTTATAATGATGAAGAATTTGTATAACATGATTTTATTTCGCTCAGCGTTAAGGCATAAGGAAGAGATAGAGTGGAACAGAAAGAGATGGGTAGAAATTTTAAAGAGAAAATCTTAAAATCTAAGATTCAATACACTTATGCAGGTGTTTTTTCATTTCAAATGCACATTTGATTTTTTTTCACATAACATAATACAGATTTTTCCATTTTTGCCATTGTTTCGAATAGCAAAAAACATAAGTTCGGTCGGGACAATCGAGGACAACAATCGAGCTGAGAAGAGGTTGATTTGTTTTGTTTTGCCATGGTAAATTTTTCTCCCTCACAACTTCACTTTACGGGAGAGTTATGAAGGAAAGAAATATTCTACTTCAAATTTCACAATAGGTCACCGAACAAATAAAATTTCTTGGTATAATATTTATAGGTGAAATATCTAATGGAATTTGTAATATATGGATAAGAATTTTGAAATATGGATATTTAACACTTCTGTTGATTTGGAGGCAATTTCTCCCTTACAACTTCACTTTAAGAGAGAGGTACAAAGGAAAGAAATATTCTACATAAAATTTCATTATAGGTTACCGAACACACAAAGTTGATAGCTATAATATTTATAGATAAAATATCTACTTAAATTTGTAATATATGGACAAGAGCTTGAACATAGGATATTTAACACATCTGTTTATTTGAAGGCAATTTCTCCCCCACAACTTCACAAGAAAGAGGTATAAAGGAAAGAAATATTCTGCAATAAAATTCACTATAGGTCACCAAACAAATAAATTTGTTGATACAATATTTATAGGTGAAATATCCGCCGAAATTTGTAATATGTGGACAACATTTTTTAAATAGGAACATGTAACACTTGTGTTGATTTGGAGGCAATTTCTCCCCCACAAGGCAGTGGTGTGAAGGAGAGAAATATTCTATATCGAATTTCACTATAGATCACCGAACAAACAAAATTTCTTGGTATAATATTTATAGGTGTAAATATCTACTGAAATTTGTAATATATGGACAAGAGTTTGTAAATAGGGATATTTAACACTTCTGTTGATTCGGAGGCAGTTTCTCCCTCACAACTTCACTTTAAGGATGAGGTATGAAGGAAAAAAATATTTTACATCGAATTTCAATATAGGTCCCCGAACAAAAGAAATCTGTACTTATAATATTTATCTGATAAATAACTATAGGAACAATATATTTAATAATTATCATAATGACAAAAATTGTCTTTTTTACTTTGGAGGCAAGCCGGAACTCTGTACTGCACTTTACGGGAAAGAAGGTATTACCATTATACCATTAGAAATATTCTCAGATGTAGTAGACCAGTATTGATAAATTCTGGTAGGGCATTTATAGGTCCACATAATTTTTAAATAATTTCAAACTTTTATTAAAAATTTAACCAACGCCACCCAGCCTCAATTGAATCAATACCCAAAAGAGACGTCAGGTTTACATTAAAAATTAATTTCAATTAAAAACAAATTCTAAAAATTTTTATTTCATACGATTGTATTCACATTGCATTTTGACAGCTCTAGAGGGAATCAGCTGTTCTTCGAGGAAGAAATAATTATTAATAATAAGGTTCTTGTATACAAAGTAAATGGTGTATGTATTGGGTATTTAAATAGGCCACCAAAATAAACCAACGCCGTTTTTACACCTATTAATAAACTAGACTATCCAATCAGAATCAAATCGCTTATCTTTTAAGTGTAAAAAAAATATTTCATGATCCTTGATAGACATCTTCTTCGCGGTTATAATCGTTTCGATTATAATACAGATTATAAACAGACAAATATGCCCACAAATTTTCGAAAGAATTTAACCGAATTTTATTGCTATGAAGAACTTCATTTGAAGTTCTATATTATGGTTGGGGTCTTAGCTATTTTTAGTATCTGAAATTTCTCCTATAGATGGCGTTTCAGGCTATCCATTTTATGTTATATTCTAGTAATTTCAGAGAACCTTTTACCATAATTTTTTTCTACATTATCGAATGCTTACCAACTAATTAAAGACTTTTTAGTACTCACAAAGACGCTTTACTTATATTTGGCGCAAATTCCACAATAAAAAAATGTCGCAAACTTCCCATCAATCACCATACAACTCACATCTGGTCAAATTGAAAGACAAAATTTCACACATCATCGCCATCATCATAACAATAATAATTAGTACTTGAAAGACGTCAGGATGGTCTTTGGTTTACATTAACAATTAACAAATGATTTCAATCACAAAAAAAAAAACAAATACTAACAACAATTGATTTTATATTTAAACTCGATTTGCGGGGTACACCGAACCCCGAACCGAACCACCAAAATAAAATGGGTACAATGACAAACAATGCTGTTTTTTTATTATTTCAATTTTTGGTGTTACTTAAATTTATCGATTAATTTGCAAAAAAAAAACGAAATACAAAACAAAAACAAACAGAAAAACGTTGTCATGACTGTCAATAATTGAAGAAACGCTGAATGATTTTTAGATGATGGTATGGTGTTTTCTGCTGGTTTATCAATAACCGGTAAAATAACAGACAATGACCCCAAAACAAAGTACTCCATATAATAAAAATTATTACTTTTTTGTAATTTTTCTTTTCAATTTTGATCACATTTCATTAAAAGCAAAATTAAAGTAGAAAATTAATTATTAAAAAATTTTACAATTATTAATATGAACCGCATTAAATTTCAAAACCAAATCAAAAAAATTATGGTCAATGTCAACGGCTTTTATGCAGTTGTTGTCATTGCTAATCGATTTGGTATTTTTTTATTTACAAATATTTGTAAATTAAAAATCTGTTTTTTTTTTTTTTTTTTTGACTCAGTTATAGAAACTAGAAAAATGAATTTAAATTAAAAGCTTCAGCGAATCACATGGCAGACAGATGGTCAAAAAATCAGCCAGCAACAGACAAATTTTTAATCTGGCTTAGAATCGCTAAACTACCATCTCACAAGAAATATGGAATATTTAATTTGGTTCAAGGTCGTCGTTAACCATTCTAAACAAATTTAAATAAATGTAGACTCCACTTAAAGCTTACAAAAGATCTTTATTGGCGATTTGTGTTTATTGACTTCTCAGTAATAGCCATGGCAACCATTTTAGGCCTAAAATATTTTTTATTAATTAAATATTAAAAAAAGAAGCAAACCAAGGGTCTCTCAGAAAAACGACATCAGCATTTTGTTAAGAATAATTATTCGAAAAAAATATTAGAAAAAAATATAAAAATTTGAAAAAAATACTTAATATTTTAGATGATTTTTTTTAATTTAATTCAAGACCAGAAAAAAATAATTTTCTAGAGATAAGTTCCATTATAATAAATCTCCCACCAATTACTTTAACGCAGTTACGCCATCTTGACCTATGTTTAGATAAGTTACCTACTCACAGATGTCACTAATGGCAATATCAGGCCTGACCACTTTACTCCAATCGAAAAATACCTTCAAAATAGCTGATGTTTGAATTTCACTTCAGCTATTTTGAACAAATATTTAATGTGGAGCACCTTATATGTGGAGCTATCCTTATATATCTATTTTCTTTTATATATAATGGGAAAGCAAATTAATTCTTCGAAACATCAAAATGACAAATTATACCTAATTACTTGTAATTTGTAGTCTAGTCTTTAAAAAATAGCATAAATCTAATTACATTGTGTTATATGGTCTCTAAGAATCCGAAGAGACAAACCACTCTAAATACCCAATCTTAAAAATTGCTTCAATATTTTGTGTCCTGTTAATCTTCTCTCGGGAGCATAGGGCTTTCACAAAGCATTTCCATATTACTCGATCAGTCCTTGTGTTAATTTATTTCAGCTAGTTGGAACTGCCACCTATGAAGACGTATTTAAATACCGAAGATAAAAACCATTTGCTCTGTCTACAAGTGTTGGAACTGCCACCTACAGTAGTCTAGAAACAACTCATCCTAATTGTGTGCAACGGTTTGGGTCATCGCTTATTTAGTGTTTTTTTGTTATTCTTAGGACTTGAGCATAAAGCTTGTTTTTACAAACATTTTTTTATTGCAGCTAAGTAAATTATAGGTCTACTGTCCTCTGTTCTAGGTGTTGAACCTGCCATCTATTGTATCCTAGGGACAACTCCTTCTGGAATTGCATGCAGTGCTTGGGGTGCTTGCTTATTTAGTGTTGTCTATTCCCATGGGTGGCGCTGTCTCCTGTCATTCCTATGTTGTTGTTCAGTTTTTTAAAATGTCTGGGGACATTGGAAGCACTTCTTCATCTCTTTTTCGCTATTCATAAAAAATATAGACAATTAAAACAAGTCCCACCAGGCTTTAAAAATTATTATTACGTACGATTAGCTTCAATTACATTGTATTTTTACAGCTCAAGAGGGAATCAGCTGTTCTTCGTGAATAAGGTATAGATCTCTAGTATGCAGAGCAAATGATTTATGTCTTCGATGTTTACATACGTCTTCCTACGCCTCAAACAAATTGCAATGCCGTTTTTACACCCAAATTATAACCTAGACTATCCAATTAGAACCAAATTGTTTTTTTTAAATATGAAGAAATTATATCATGGACCTCGATATACATCTTATTTTCAGTGATAATTGTTTCGATTATAAAAAAATTATAAATAAACAAATTAGTTGGGGAATACGTCTGAATTTTTCAACATAATCCGGAATTTATTATCATGAAGCAATAACATATTGGCGACGGATTCAAATTTAATATGACTGAGCAATCTCATGGTGGGGGTCTTTGCTATTTTAGTATTCTCCTGCACATGACATATCAGGCCATGCATTTTTTGTTATATTCTAGTTATTTTAGAGCAATATTAGCATAATTTTTTCTACATTATCGAATGTCTATCAACCAATTAAAGAATTCTCAGCACTCACAAAACGCTTTGACTATAAACAAATTATAGTTTAAATTCTTAGCTAAAACTTTCCGCTGAGCTCACAATAAATAATGCTTACTTTCAAGAAAAAAAAAAATAACAGAATTTAAATAAAAATATCTAAAGATTTTGGACGAGCCAAATAAATGATTTTGTTTGAGAATTTCCTATTCTCAATATTCATCATTTGATTGATAAAATATCGCATGATTCTCTATTTTTCGAAATTATACAGTTTGGGTTGCGTCCTTACTATTCTCATTGTTCTTCATTTTATCCAGTAGAGGGTGCTTCTAAAATCCCATATCATATTGATTTCATGGAAACTTCGCTCTTATTTTTTTATTTTTAAAATAACCTTTTTAATGCTAAACAGAGAGTTTCGACATCTAAGACGAATAAGTCTAGTGCTTTATGAACTTTTGGTCCATAACGAAATCTCTCTTTCTCTCTGCAAGTTTCTCTCATCAAGCCTTAAAGTGAGAGACATAAAAATACCGCAAAAATATATAATTGTTTATAATTGTTTTGCTACCTTACTTCATTATTGTTATTAACCATTTGCGATTAACCCACATTTGTTTGTTTTTTTTTTAATTGTTCTTTTTTATTGTCGACAAAAGAAATGACAAATAAAATGTGGGTTAGGATTATTAAACAAAACAATAATAACAATATTGAAAACAAAAAAATAAAATAAAAGAATAAAAAGTGCAATGTAATCAATGGTTTGTTTTCCTTCAACTCTTTGTCCAATATTTTGCCTTAAGCCGCCACGGAATTTTGTAAATAATATTATCTAATTTATTTGCATATATATATATATATATATATATACTACAAAACCAAACAGCAACCACAAAAAAGTTGTTATAATTGTTGACAAATGTTTAAGCAAAATCAACAACACAGGCTTAAGAGGAGAAGGAAAAAATATTAGAAAGAAAAAAAAACACTAGATGTAGTTGATCTTGTTAATGGATTGTTTGTTGTTTTTGTTATATTATTTTTGTTATTAATAGTACAACAGGAAGAGAAAAACATGGGTTTTTGTTGTTAAACTTTTTTTGTTATTATTATTGTTAAACGGTATTATGACCAGCGCCACCTGAATTATAGCCCCCATTGAATAGTTTGACTTAGAATCTTTAGAGAGAAGTAGAGAGTTCCGTAAGGAGAAAAACATTTTGTTTAATTACAACAGCAGCAACAGTTATTCAATAAATTTATTTACGTTTTTTTCCTCCTACCTAATCTATCTTAAGGCCAAATATTTATTTTGTAATTATTTACAATAAATTCCACACGTGTAAAAACACAATGTCACTCACATCAATATGGCTTAGCCCACAGATGAAATAGGCGCCCTCTACTTTCTATTGTTGTCGTCATCATCATAGAAATTTCTATAATTCTATAATCATGTTATCTTTATTTATGATTGTGAGAATTCCATTAAATACTTTTAAATGTCATTTTAAATTAATTTATTTAATGAATTCATTAATTCAATAACTAAGCTAGAGTAGTTTTTATATGATAATCGTAATAATTCAAAATCGATAATTAATGGCGCCATCTATTAAGTTAATTTACTATTTATAAAATGGGAAACATTTAAATAATATCAATTGAAATAGGTGGTCTGGTGGCGGTACTTCAAATTGTATTTTATTGATACTTAGTACCAAAACTAATACAGTCGAAATTGCTTATTACAACGGTCAAGGGAACGGCGATATTGGTCGGTATAAGCAATAATACTTGCTATAAACTCCTGCTCATGCGGTTCAAAATCGAATAAAATATAACGGGATTTCCATCGACCTTTAAACCTTTCAGTAGCTTCTGAATGTTTTCCAAAACTCTAACATATCATTGAGGTCAAATATAATCGATCTTCACTGAGATGATTAGTCGAAATGTCGTAGCCTCTGAACTAAGTCTTTAATAGTCTTACAATATTTATTATTTTAATTATATTTCGATCTCTTTGAAATCAAATACAAATGTACGGAATTCGAAAAGACTTTAGACATAGCAGATATTCAACATTTGTTTTGGTGGGGAAATACAAAGATGTCGTCCCATTGAAATATGTATTCATGTGTTTCGACATTGCCATAGTGTGGATATTTGCTAGTTATAACTCTAATTTCCTCCAATAGGTGGCGCTTCAGGTTGTCAATATAAATTACTGTTGTTGTACTGATCATTTTCTCCTACAGATGACATTTCAGGTCGTCAATACAATTTCAGAACAACTTCGATATGCTTTCAGATATGGTAGATATTCCAAGATTGCTTTGATGAAAACTTAAAATGACGAGGTGAGGGTCTTTGCTATTTTTAATTTTGTAATATTATCCACAAGATGTCGTCTCAGACTATCTGCATCACGTTACTTTGTTAATAAATTCCGAATAACTTCAACATAGATTTTTATCATTATTATATCCAGATCTTATAGAAGTCTTTTTAATACCCACAGCACTATTTGATTATAAATAAATAAAATTATACCGAAGGTACTCAGAATTAATGTCATGCAGAACATAATTCCTCAATTTTTAAACATATCGAACCTGCCAAAGAATTGGAATTCCAATCAAATAGGGGATATTTTTATGATGTATGTCCTTGCTATTCTCCATGTTATCGTCTTCTTCCGTAGGTGGAGTTTATGGAAACAATACCCCCTCATCTTTGATTAAGAGATACTTTTTACTATTTTATTAAATTTGAAAAAAGTGAACATTATTTGAATTTAAAATAATAAAATATGGCATGGAAAATTGAAAAGACTTCCTGAATTTTTAAAAGAAAATCGAACTTACCAGAGAATTGGAATTTGTGGTACGATATTTTCGTGATGTATGTCTTAACTATTCTCCCTGTTATCGACTTCTCCGGTAGATGGCGGTTCTGGAAACAACACCCTACTCTCTTCTTTAATTTCAGAGACAATTGTCCTTTTACAAATTTACAAAAAAGTATAACGTTCTTTGAATTAAAAAAAGGTTGAGAAAGCTTCAGTTAATAGTTCAGATAAATATAAGAGTTCGGTAAGGTCATTCGTAACACAATACATATATCAATTTCCGTACTATATATTAAAGCGGTTGATGCCTTCACTACATTGAGACTGATAAACTGTTTATGTAGATGGCGTTTAAACACAAGATTTCGATATTATTATGTCGGGTAGAAGTGATCCACATCTCCTTAAAAGTCTTCCCTATAATAAAATTTACAAAAAAGGAAAGAATTGTTCAGAAATGTATCAGAGTATAGCATGATCAGTCTTAACACAATAAACTAAAATATATATTAAATATGTATGTGGTTTGTACCTTCGGTACGAATAGGGTCATAACTTCTATGTGTAGGAGTCGTGTTTTCCAAAACGGGATATTAAGATGATGCGTGTCTTCGCTACTCGTAAGCCCATATCACATGTAGGTGGCGTGTTTTCCATCCTCTGTAAAGATACATTTTTCTTCATTTTATTGAATAAATTATTCTTTTTTTAAAATAATTTTACATTTTATGTCACAGCTGTTTAAGATTCCTACTATGGAATTTATTTTTTTTAATTAAACACATGTATGAAAAGTAGACATAAAACAATCATTACTGCATATTTTCATATGAAAAAATCATTCTTCCTATTAAATATATATATAAATAAAGAATTCTCAACTCACTTCTAAAACAAATCTCTATTATTAATTAATAAAATATTTAAATGAACATAGATTAAAATAATAATTGAAATTCTAATTATTTATTCATGTGAGAAGCAGATTTGATATGCTTGCACGATGTTGTATTTGAAATTAGAAATATATACATATTTTTTTGTTATGTTTGAATTTGTGTTAATTATTTTCATTATTTTTTCCTTCCAATAAATATCAAATACATTTGTATTAACGACCTTGTCGCACTGTGTGACAAGGAATATTTTTTATTAATTTTTTTTGTTTATTTAAATTTGGCAATAACCCACATTTGAATTGAAATTTTAATACGAGGAAAAAAAGAAAGCAAATGTTTTGTGTTTATAATTTTTGGCATAACGCATTGAACCAGTTTTAATAAATATTGACTTTGTAAATGTTTTGTTTTTTTTTTCTTTCAAAAAAATGTGGAAGGTTAGTTTACCTTTTCCCAAAGGAGGTTCAACAGCCTAATTTTTTGAGAGTGAGCAAATAATTGGGTTGAGGTAGTAATTTAATATTTAATAGCCATTGTTAGAGTTGTTTGTTTTAATAATGTTTGCCAAGAATTTAATGTTTATCGAAATACGGAGAAATTGGGTCACAAGCTAAGGAAATTTACAATAAAAACAGAACTCCACACCATAAAAATCATTATAAATTGTATTTATCTATGGAGATAAATCGGTGTGCGAAAAAAATACGAAGGGAAGAAAATCTTTGTATAAAAATCAAATGAATCTCTAAAAGCTAATCTAAAAAAATCTGTAGTTGAAATATTCGTTTTCATTTTTATTTCATAGGCTGCAGGATTTTGGATTAATATTAATTTATGTTTAAATGATGCGTATAAGGTTGCGTATAATTGTTGTCAACACTAATACGACATGGATACTCAAATAATTTTAAAATATCACATTTATCTATTTTTCTCGTTGGAAAATAATTGTCAATTGTAATATTTGCTATATCTAACCAAAAAAGGACCTTGTGATAAATATATTAAATAATTTATTTATATATTTATTCTCATTTAAATAGTATACAATAATTTAACTGAAAAAGAAAAAGTAATTATTACATTAAGGTGTATAAAGTGGCGTATAATTGTTGTCAACACTAATACGTCATGGAGACATTTTCGTATTTTACCCTTAAAAATCAATGTCCAATTCTAATATTTTCGGAAATAAAACGTATATATTTATAAGAAAATAACGACCATTGTTATATATAACATTATTGAGTTGTATAATTTCATAAAGCCAGCAGGAATCTAAAATCCTGTCGATAAATTAAAGTTTGAAAGGTGGCGTATAATTGTTGTCAACACTAATACGCCATTATTACAAACTTTCATATTTATATTTTTTGTCTTTAAAAAATAAAAGGCATTTTAAATATTTTCAAGAATAAATGAATCTGCTTTCAACATTTGCCTGGATGCACTTTATAAAAAAATAGCTAACAATATTAAATAATTTATTTAAATATCAGTCCAGCTGTCTTTTAAAAAAATTGTTAAACATTTAATAAATTGATATATTCAAATTACATGCAAAAAAAATAGCCAAGATGTACATACATAAATAATTCATAAAACACTTACAACAACTCTAAGTAACTTCAAATAAAATGAATTGCATATTTTTAATCTTCACTAAGAAGCTTACAGCAAACAAAAACAACAACAACAAGTTTTACAACTTTCTTGGCATTTTAAAACATTTTATTATGGGATTTTTTTTTTTAATATGTGGAAGTAAGTTTTTTTTCAAAACTACTTTTAGTTTTAATTTGAAAAAAAGAATTAAACAACAATATAGATTAAATCTACAATAAAAAAAGTTAAAGACCCAGACCAGTTTCCAACATTTTTATAATCGAAATCTATAAATAACACTCAAAACTTCTAGTTGTTGGCTAATACAGCTGTATTACCGCCACTGCTGCGCTACTATTACTTTGTGATTTATTTACCCTTTTGCCGGAAACTTTTTTCAAATATCCTATAAACTTTGAACGAAATCAAAACAAACAAAAAACAACAAAACGTTTTAAAAATCCCCCATGGCATTAATTTAAATGTAACTGGTTTAAAATAGAAAGCCAGATTTAGAGTTTATTGCCAAGTTGTTTGGCGGAGGAGAAAAAAATTGTAAACTATAACTGTGACAATTTGTTGTTAGATGCGGAACTAACAAAGGGAACATGTTGCTGTTCTACAAAGTAACCATAACATGAACTACTAGAAATTGCACTCTAATCACTTCACACCTCAGAATACAGCAAAAAACAAAAAACTAAAAAAAAACAAGAACCATGTAAGCCATTAAAAAGCATATACCCTGATTGACATCATTTAAAAAAACTACAGGTTGTTTATGTTATTTTAAAATTATATTATGAAATTTTATTATAACAAAAAGTATGCCTAGTAATTGTGTACTAAATTCCATACTGATAAGCTTATGTACATTTTATTTTTTTATATATAAAATATTTTATCTTTGGTAGATGTCTCCAAGTTATTTGTTAAATACACATTTCATTCACAATATGCGTCAAGATTTTTCATTTAGTGATAATACAAAAAATTCCACTACAACACATAAACACAACATTTTGAGTTTCATTTTTAATTTAAAGAAAAAATTAAGAAAATTTCTAAGGTAAAAATCACTCTGTCTATAGGAGACCTGAAAAAATAGTCTAAACATAACAAACCGGACCTAAAGAAGTCTTATATTTGTTCCATAGTAGATCTCCTATCTGTAGTCCATAGTCAATTGTCTTTAGAAGATATTAAAAAGGTCTGCAATCTTTTGAAGACCTGGAAAAGGCATTTGTCTAATTACCCAATTTTGTATTTAAATGTGGTGGCGTATAATTATCGTCAACACTAAAACGCCACGGATACCGTAATTGTTATAAAATATTTTCTTACCTTTTAAAAATAATTAACATTTGTAGTTTTTACAAAAACTGCTAGGAAATCGATCACACTTCTAAGACCTTACCAAAAGGAATAATAAGGAAATAGTTTATTTATTTTGCAAAATCATTCAAGTCATCGCCCTAATACGGCATCATAAATTAAATAAAGAAAAAAATTATTAAAATTTTCTTTCAAAATCATTGTTAATAGCACTAAATGATCGTCGCCATTACAGGCAAAATTCAAATAAATAAAAAAAATTTTGCTTATAAACAGTTTTATTAATATCAATCTTATACTAAAAATGTATCATTAAAATGTGGCGTATAATTGTTAATAGCACTAATACGCCTTGGATACTTCTATAAGTAAAAATCACATATTTTATAAAAAAATATAATTACTATTTGTAATGGATCCGAAAAATAGTATGAAAGTGACTGAGCTTTCAGTTTTCCACTTTATATACTATCAGCTTCTTCCAAAATTCGGAAGGTTCAACAACAAAGACCTAATGTCCAATATTTGAAATTAAATAATAAAATACTTTATTTTACATGTTTTTCGAAAGTTGAAAATATTGAATTTTGAACTCCTATTTCAAAGTTTTATTGAACAAAACAAATAATTAGTGTAAGTTGGCGTATAATTGTTGACATCACTAATACGCCTTCTATACTTTCTTATATTTTGTAAAAAAATTATATAATCACCTTGTAACGTAACCGAAAATAGCAGTACTATAACATTTAATATATTCTTAGCTTTCCATTTTATATATTATCAATTTCTTCCAAAATTCGGTCAGATCTAACAACAAAGACCTATGACCGATATTTGAAATTAAATAATAAAATACTTCATTTTAGCAATTTTCATAAAAAAAAAATATGATTGGAGGGTGGCGTATAATTGTTGACAGTACCAATACGCCATGGATAGCCCGGACATTAGAAAATCTAATATTCTATCAAGAATATTAATCACCACTTGTAATGTTTGCGAGAAAGAAACATTACGTGTAATTCCGACGATATTTGTTTATTTTTTTTCAAAAATTCAGACATGTGGTATTCAAATATGTAATTAATTTTAGTTCATTTAAATTATATACCTTAATTTAACAAAATTAACGATAATTTTAATTTTGGGGACGTATAACTGTTGACAGCACTTATACGCCATCGATACTACGATGAAAGAACACCAAAAATTCCAATGTCTATTAAGAATACTTAATGTTCATGTCAAAACGAAATTTTATTCACAAATATAAATTTATTAATATAATATTTAAGTTTTAAAATGATATGATATTTCCTAATTTAATTGAACGAAAAACTGATTAGTATAAAGTGGCGTATGATTATACCTTATATGTACTCTAATTTTTAGAAAATTTAACGTTCACAGTTTCCACCTTTAAAATAATCGCGAGTGTGATAATAATTTATTTCCACATTTTATATAGTACCAGTTCCTTACTACGAAATTATTTCCAGCTGACGGTATTGAAAATTTAATTATTAAAAAAATATTTAAATTTTCTATATAAATTGCACTTCAGTAAACCTTTTACTTTTGTGATTATAAATTTTGAATTTTTTTTATATTTATTGAAATTATATTTCATAATTTAAATGAACGAACAATTTATCAGTATAAGGTGGCGTATAATTACTGTCCACACTAATACGCTTAGGTACTCCAATTGTTAGAAAATTTCACGTTCACATGTTTTCAATTTAAAAATAATCACGATATGTAATGTTTTCCAAGAACTAGTGTGATAATAACTTATTGCCACATTTTGTATAGTAAATGTTCCTATTTCCTATATTCTCCTAGAATACCTCGCAAACGGTATTAAAAATTAAATTAGAAAATTATATTAAAATTGGGTTTCTACATAAATGCTCCTTAGTAAACATTACTTGCGATTTTTTTTTATAGAATTTTAAATTGATTTTATTATATTTATTGAAATCATATTTCATAATTTATCTGAACGAAAAATTAATTGACTTTCTATACAAAATAAACCTCAGTAAACGTTACTTTCGTTATTAAAAATATTAAAATATAATAAAACCAAAATATGATTGATGGTGGCGTATAAGTGTTCTCAATACTAATACGCCATAGATATCTGTCATCGATATAGAAACAATTTGTAGTGTTGTTCTTCCATATTTTTTTATGTTCCGAAAAAAATTAAATAAATTTGTAAAAAATTGCCTTAAAGAAAAAATTACCGGTCTTATATGAGATTTATTCAAAAAAATCCCAACTTTCTTGAAAAAGGGGATAAAGTCTACAGAATATATGCAACGTAGTATGTATTGTCCATAAAAATTTAAAGATTTTCTATATAAAATGCACTTCAGTAAACTTTATTATAGGTTTTAAACTTGATTATTTTTAGCCAAATGTAATAAATCCAACAAATGATTGATGTTGGCGTATAAGTGTTGACAATACTAATACGCCCCTGGGGTCTATAATACATATAGAGGAACATTTGCAGTGTCATTCTTCTTTAAACAAATATTAAAAATAGACTACAAATTATTAAATAAATTTGTAAAAATTGGCATAATGGAAATGGCAGGGCTTATACGAGATTAATTAAAACAAAAATACCGAATGTTTAGAATGTCTGAGGAGATTTTACTTCAAAAATCTTTAAGATGTTATAATGTCTTTGAAATACAAAAATTTTAAAATTATGTACAAAAATTTAAAAATTTCTGTCTTAGAGCTGAATATAGTCTTATTTTTATATAAAACAAAGTGAAGTATATTTATAACCATTATTTGCCCACCTCTCACCCTCACCCGTGTAATGGAAATTTTCTTATTTCTTCCATGTCATCTTAACGTGAAATAACCTATTATTGATATTTGCATATTTATTTATCAATAACACCACTACACACTCATGTTTATATTTCACATTTACTGTAGAGAATAGAGAAAGAGTTTGAAATACACGTGCTTAAAGAGCAACAGGTGATTTCTATACTGAGAGCGAAAATGAGAGAGAATAACGTTCTTTCTCACAGACAAACAAAATTAAAGCAAAGCTTTTATTATAAAACAGATGTTCTGACTTAACTGCTTTTGCGAGGCAAGAACACCACCAACAAATCAATGAGTATAAAAATTGAGAACAGCAAAATTGCGAATGTCTACAGTTTGAAAGTCATTTTGCGAAGAGCTTTTGGCAAATTGTGTCATATTTAGGGGGAATGTCAGTGTTTTGAAAACAAACAATTAGTACGCAATTGTTAAGCCAATGCAAAGGACTTGAGAATTATTTGCAAACAAAGAACGAAAAAAAAACACAAAACGTTTCGGGGCGAAGAAAAGCTGTTGTCTGAGAGGAGAAGGATTTTTGGAATTATTTGTAGAATGTACGTTTTTACTTTATGGCATATAAATATTTAAAATTTTGTTGATTTTTATTTGATTGATAATTTATTAATTTTGTTTTTTGTTTTTGTCTATCCTTGCAGATGGTTTCATGGCAATCTTTCTGGTAAAGAAGGTGAAAAATTGTTATTGGAGCGTGGAAAGAATGGTTCATTTCTGGTCCGTGAATCCCAATCGAAACCAGGCGATTTTGTTTTATCTGTAAGAACCGACGATAAAGTTACACATGTCATGATACGTTGGCAGGTATGTAAAACAAGGCTTAATTTTTTTCTTATTTCTATTCCATTGTAATACAAAAAATCCAAATCGTTTAAATCATCAAAAAAATCAGCAAACTAATTGGTATTAACAACAAAGTAAAACAAATACGAGTATACTACAAAAAAATTGCAATATTTTTTTGTGGATTATAGTTTTTTCGTGGAAGTTTAAATGTGTTAAAAATATCCCCCAGAAACAATAACAACGACAACAGAAACAAAAACAACAATTTCAGCTTAGCAAAATTTCAAGTTCAACTAAAACACATTGTAAAGTTTTTCCTTATTATTTATGACCTTGAACGGAAAAAATCCAACAACAGGCACAAAATATAAATGCACACACATACACACACATGCACATACTCACATATATACATTCGAACGAAAATAACAAAAAACTATATCGATGTATGTACATGATTGCATCCAACTAATTTTCAATTTGCGCTAAGTTTTGTGCACACACTCGCTCACACCTAACTACCTACCTTTGTAGACACACAGACGAACAGGCGGACGGACAAACAAGCGGACAGACAGACAGCCACCAAACAATTTTCGAGTTCAATTTCAATTTTTTTCCTCGCTACAACTAGCCATACTTAAATAAAAACCTAGCAAATGACAATAGCAGCTTAGTTTGGGTGAGAGTAATTAATTTGTTTTTGGCTTTTTTTTTTGCAATTATTACTGGAATGAGACAAACAAACAACAACAAAAAAAAGAAATTTATTAATTCTGTTTAAGTTCGAACTGAGCTTTAATGTTTTTTTATTTACTGATTGTGTGTAAATTTTTGTTGTTGAAAACAAATCTATAAAAAGTGTCAATAAATTATCAATATTTTTTTTCTTTTTGTAAGTCTCTAAGGAAAGAAATTTCTATGGCTACGGAAAAGTATTAAAAATGTTCTAGTCTTTTAATATATAGTAGAAAGAATTGTTCTAAGGAAAGAAAATCAATAAAATAAATTAAGGTCAATGTAGAAAAGTTTGTAGTATAATAATGATTTCATTATTTTTTCTTTTCCTCTTTGATGTATTCTCACGCAATTTTCTTGTGCAGGAAATTCAAAATGCGGTTTAAAGAAAAAATGTTGAAATATAATAGATGGAGGTATTTTATATATGAAGTGCTCTTAAGCATTGATTACAATTTTTAAATACGATTTATTATAGTCTGAGCTACTTTATCTTTTTCTCTTCTATTTAAATCAACAAAATATCAATATTATTAACCCCACCATTCGAAAATTAATTTTTAGAGAGGGCGTATAATTATTGTCCACACTAATACGCCATGGTGGCATCATGGTCATACAATCTTAAAAGAATCAAAACTAGCGTTGACTAATGTTTTTCAAAACCAAAATATTTACTCAGAATAGACATTTAAAAAATTATTTGATATAACTATAACATTTTATATACATAGGTCTGTATTTCCAATCACTGTGATTTCCAATATTTATAAGTAAATCAATAATAGGTAAATTTTATTAATACAATTATTTAATAGTAATTTGAGATTTGTTTTTTCGCCAGGAAATTAATTTTTTTAATGCAGTTATTCAATAGAAATTTTGATTTTGAATTCCCTTGGAAAATAAATTTTTAGAGGTGGGGTATAATTGTTGTACATACTAATACGCCATGGTGGGACCAATGAGCATAGGCTCTTAAAAGAATCAAAAGTAACGTGAACTCATATGTTTGAAAACATAATATTCTCTCCGAGTAAACATTTAAACAATATTTGATATAACTTTTGCATTTTATATAGGTCTGTATTATTATTTTGGTTTCAAGAAATTTGCAGTATTCTCAACTAGAACTCACGATATAAATTAAAAAATAAATTGTTTTAATACAATTATTTAAAAGGAATTTTCAATTTTTTCGCCAAGAAATTAATTTTGATAGGTGGCGTATAATTATTGTCCGCACTAATACGACATGTTGGCAGCAATGTTTATACGATGTAAGGTTCACAATTGTAATTTTACTAACTTATTATTGTGACTTACATAGTTAACCTATTGCGAAAATGCTTTCAGCATTGAATTTGAATAGAATTTATAATATTTTTTTTATTTTTTTACATATAAAACCTAAAGGCTGTAAGGAACAACAGCAATTTTAAATTTCAATTTAATTTTAACAATTTTATCGGCGTATACTTGCTACATTCTTGCTGTATTCAAGTAGAGCCATTAAGCAAGATAAGAGTTTTTTTTTTGGGTCTTTCATGACTTTATTCGGTATATAAAGAAGCTAGGTAAATAAAAAGCTAAAGGGAAAAACAAAATGATGTTGGAAGTGGCGTATAATTAATATCAATAATAATACACCAATGCGTACTGAGATTTTTTGACGAACATTTGAGAAAACCAGATTTATTTTTATTTTTTAAATAAAAAAAAAATATAGGAAACGAAAATTAAATTAATAACACGTGGTGTAAATTATTGCAAATAAAAATAATAATCACAATTTCAAATGCTAAATGCTAAATATTTGGTAAAAAAGTAAAAAAAAATAATTTTGGAGGACAAATATCCCGTATATTTAAATTGTTAGAATTTATTAAAGTTGAATTCCAAAATTCATATTTTTGATAAATATTTCCAATATTATTCCTATTAATTATTTTCAACGTGTTAATAATTCAAAGGCGGCGTATACAGGTTGTCAATAATCATACGGCACTGCAAGAAATATACTGAATATTGTCTTCCCTTTTTCTCGAAGTATTTTAAGAACTTATAAAATTTTTGGATAAAAATCAGTTTGTTCTTGATATATTTAAATTTTGGGAACTTAGTTTTATATTATCACATGTATGTCTTAATATTGAAAGCCTAATATAAGACTATTGAAAAATAATGATGATGAGAATTAAAATTATGCCATTTTCTATAAACCTTGGCCAAAAGTTGTTAAAATTAGTTAATAAAAATGAATTACATAAGCCATTGAAATTTCAGCTTGAATTTGAATAATTTCGTTTGTAACTTAAAGCATTTTAGATCTAATTTAAAGGCACAAATTTGGATTATGAATAATGTTATTTCCTTATATTTTAAATGAAAATATGGGAAAAGAAAATTTCAAAATTTAAAAATTTTTTTTTAAATATTTGGGCATTATTTTACCAGTGGATGGACCAGCTAGGATATAGTAATACACTTTACTGTAAAATAAAAATTATAGAGTTAAATTTAACCTTTTTAAAATGTCATACTAAATTTAGCATTGTCTCGCATTATTCAATATAAAATTAATTGGAAGTAGGTGGCGTATTAGTGTGCTCAATAATCATACGCCAGCAATGCGAACAGTGTAAAAAATATCAGTAAAGGTTTTTAATAAATTAGGGCACAATTCACCATTTAATGGACCAAAAACATTTTTTTAAATGAAAATTTTAGAGTTCAATTAAATCCTTTTAAAATGTTGTAATAATTTTAACATGATCCGCAATATTCCATATAAAATTAATTGGAAATAGGTGGCGTATTAGTGTGCTCAATAATCATACTCCAGTAAGTCGAACAGTGTAAGAAATATCAGTAAATGTTTCCAATAAATTATTATATTTTTCAATGACATTTAAAGTAAAACTAGAGGACTTTTTAATTATACTCGGTCTGTAGTTTGCGGTACATTCTCAAAATATTTTTCTTTCGTGGATTAAAAATAAGAAAACATTTCATTGTACTCTACAATCTACTTTTCTTAATCACTTTCTCCATATCACCATTTTTCCATATTAATTAATTAAAACTCTTATCCTCTTGAATACCATTTTAATTTTCCTTTACTTTTTGTTTTACAGGACAACAAATACGATGTTGGCGGTGGTGAACCATTCAATACATTATCAGAATTAATTGAACACTACAAACGCAATCCAATGGTTGAGACGTGCGGTACGGTTGTCCATTTGCGACAGCCATTTAATGCTACACGCATCACTGCAGCTGGCATCAATGCTCGTGTAGAACAATTGGTTAAGGTAAGTGAAGTTGTCGGCAAGCTGTCAAAATAGAACACGACATAATAATGAGCAGGCACAGGTTGACAGGAAGGTTACCACAAAGTGACAGTTCCCATAGGGTTTTGTTGAGTGATTCTTGGTGTACATTTTCAAAGGCTGAGAGGGAGAAATATAAAATGTCTAAATAATCTAACACTCTGGCGAAAAGGGGTTTTCAAGAGGGGTGGAGGGGATAGTAAATTCATATTTGACATCCATTGTTTGTTTAATTCTATTAAATAATGTTTGATTGTTTTGTTTGGTTTGTTTTTCAAAAACACATTTGCCCACTTTGATGTATAGTTGTCGTCCATTTGAGTCCATTTTTGCTATTGTTTGTTTTTGTTAGAGATTTTCAAGCTTTGTCAGTCAGTCAAAGTGTCATTATGGCAGCGTTAACCAAGCTTGATTATTGTAGAGTAGTCTTAACCTTTTACGGCAAACAGCCAGCCAGTCAGCTAAGCAGTCATTACATATCGACATTTATTTATGTCGTCAAGATTTTTTTATGGTTTGTAGACTTGAAAAGAAAAACGACGTATTAATTTTGCAATTACTGAAATGCATTGTATGCCTTTTAGGCATATGTGTATATATATATATATATATATATATATTTGTATATAATTAGAAGTATATAATATTGTCATTAAAATAAAACGTTGCGAAAAATAGGGGCCAAGTCTATTTTAGAAACTTTGAACTTTTAATCACCACGTTTTTGTTGTGATTACGGCTTTAAAACTATATGACAATATTTTTGTTGGTTCTAGGTTTTAAATACGATATATCCCGATAATTGTCTTTACCTTACTAATAATTTGTTTTTATTTTTTTTCCAAAACAGGGAGGCTTCTGGGAGGAATTTGAAGCTTTGCAACAGGACAGTCGTGACATTTTCTCACGCAATGAAGGCTATAAACTGGAGAATCGCAATAAAAATCGTTACAGAAATATATTACCATGTAAGTAAACTCATAATTTCAATTAAATATGCTCTAAAATATATTTAATTATTTCAAATTCAATCTTAATTTTATTTCCTTTTAAAAAACTTCCATTAACCCCTTGTTTGTATTTTCTTTCTTCCTCCCATAGATGATCACACTCGTGTCAAATTAAACGATGTCGATCATAGCATATCCGGCGCTGAATATATCAATGCCAATTATATACGCTTACCCACCGATGGTGAACAGAACAACATGAATGCTTCCCAGGAAAGTTTAAACGCCATGGTCTCCTCGTGTCCAGCCTGTACAGCTGCCCAAATTCAGAAGAATTGTCCCAACTGCCAGTTGTTAAACAAAACCTGCGTACAGTGTGCGGTGAAAACTGCCACATTGCCCTACAGCAATTGTGTTACGTGCAACAAGAAAACTGATAATTTGAATAAGCACAAACGCAGTGAATCGCTGACAAATAATGCATTAATGGGTAATTGTAATGGTTTAAGTCAACCACAACAATCACAGCAACAACAACGTGCAGGAGCTTCGGGATCCAACGGCGGTGCTGGTGGTGGTATTGCTCTTTCACGTCCACTCAACAAAAAGAATAGCAATGATTTAACCGAACGTGAAATGTTCAAAACCTACATTGCTACCCAGGGTTGTTTGGCCAATACCATTACCGATTTCTGGAATATGATATGGCAGGAGAATACCCGTGTCATTGTGATGACAACCAAAGAATTTGAACGTGGCAAAAATAAATGTGCCAAATATTGGCCAGATGAGGGACAGACGAAACAATTTGGTCCGGCCAAAATTCAATGTGTCTCCGAGAATTCCACCAATGATTACACATTGCGGGAATTCCTGTTTTCATGGCGTGATCAGCCAGAGAGGCGTATCTTTCATTATCATTTTCAGGTGTGGCCCGATCATGGTGTACCCGCCGATCCGGGTTGTGTGTTGAATTTTTTGCAAGATGTCAACACAAAGCAGGGGCAATTGACACAGGCTGGTGATAAACCGGTAAGTTAAAAATATACTTTTTTAATTCTTAATGAATTGTTAATTAATTTGTATATTATTTTTCTATAGGGTCCTATTTGTGTACATTGTTCAGCGGGTATTGGCCGCACCGGTACATTTATAGTGATAGATATGATTTTGGATCAGATCGATAGGAATGGTAAGTTAAAATTATAATTTTTAATAGTATTATATAAAAAGGCAAAAGACATAATACAAATAAGTTTCATTTGGGCATTAAAATTTGTCATTAGTTCCATTCGTTTTAAAGTAAAATCTAAAATATAAATTATTGTTTTCAATAGGAAAGGTTTTATATACAGCATCATTTAATTGACCGATTTCCATTTGGTCATATACAAATTATTTAAGAGAGGTCCTCTTAAAATACAAAACTTTCACCGCCAATCTGTTTTCAAGAAATATCGTTCTATGATCCTCAAATAAAGCACAACAAATGAGTCACGTATGTAAATGAGACGTAAGTGATTATAATAAACTAGAGCATACTTTCAGGCGCTTGAAAACAACCATATAAATCGAACATTGTACTGAAGGTAAATATATAATATTGCTTAAGAAGATAAAGAAAACCTTTAAAAAATTGAAGCACATTTATATGGGAGACCTTATAAGGTATAGAAAACTAATATATAATCTTTAATACAAAGGGACTTGTACTCGTTAAAGCTATTTTACTTGAAGAAAATATGTATATATAAGATCGAAAAGTTAGGTTAAAAGATGAGCGACTGTTCGAATATGTCAGCATGTGCCACAGAGACTTGTGGTCTA
This sequence comes from Musca vetustissima, assembly GCF_032173495.1. Lineage (NCBI taxonomy): Eukaryota > Metazoa > Arthropoda > Insecta > Diptera > Muscidae > Musca > Musca vetustissima. The sequence continues at coordinate 169,180 of NW_026883972.1, forward strand.
TTGTGTTTGTCCTGAGTATCCCACAAGAGAATAAAGAAAGAAAAGGAATTGTTTTGTATGAATTTCGTAGATATTTTCATACCCTTCACCACACTGTATTTGTGCATATATTTGTTACAGGCAACAGGAAACGAGTTAGACACATGATTCCTTTTGAGAATATACATCGAATCACTTTCTGCGTCGATTTAGTCGGGTACTGTCGCATCTATGATCCGAATTGGATGAAATTTTGCACAGCTCATTTATTTGGCCCCCATATATATTTTCGTCCGAATTAATGTAAATTGTGTACCACAGTCCCTATATATCTATCGATTTGCACGAAATTTGGCATAGCGTACTGAATTAAGTCTAGAATGATGAGCGTTAAGTTTAGTGAAAATCGGTTCAGATTTAGATATAACTCCCATATATATTTTCGTCCGATTTAATGTAAATGGTGTACGAAAGTCCCATATATCTTTCGATTGACACGAAATTTTGCACAACGTATAAAATGGAGACTAGATTGACATTATTGTTTTTTTAATTAGACAGACATAGCTTCCATATGTATTTCGAACGACTGTCTGATTGAGATTAAATTTTGAACAGTGTGGCATACCGAATAGCGTGTATCATGTTTGCTATAAATCTGCCCGAATGAAATGAAATGTAGCATAGGTTGCAGAAAGGCATGTGTATGGATTGATGTTCACTTATAGATAAAGATCACATATTTAAATTCGTTCAATTTCAAGTCAATGTTCCCTCGAACATATGTAGAATATACCAAAGTGGTGAAGGGTATCATATAGTCCACCCAGCCCTACTACGTTCTTTACTGGTTTCTATATTAACCTCATGTGAGTTGAAGCGCCTGGAAACAAAGAACTTTTAATTTTTTTAAGGGTGAGAGTTGCAGAATAGTACTTCTTTCTCAAAAACTTAAATTCTTAAATTTAAAACATTTTGCCTTTTAAAACTTTCCATGCCTTATATTTTTTATTTTCCTTAGCCCCTCACAAATTTTAATTCTCTATTTCATATTTTGTTTTCTTTTAGGTTTAGATACCGAAATCGATATACAACGCACAATACAAATGGTACGATCCCAACGTTCTGGTCTAGTACAAACCGAGGCACAATATAAATTCGTTTATTATGCTGTACAGCATTACATACAAACACTAATACAGCGTAAACGGGCCGAAGAGCAAAGCATACAAGTTGGTCGTGAATATACAAATATAAAGTAAGTGTTAACAAAATTTACACACTTTGTTATTGGCGATGTAATTATAATATATTTTCGTTTTTGTATTTTCATTACAGATATACTGGTGAAATTGGCAACGATACACAAAGATCTCCTTTACCACCTAATTTAAGTTTAGCAAGTAAACAACAACAGCAACAGATTAGCTCGTCCAGCAATAGCATCGCTAATGCTGACAATATTCAAGCATCGAAATCAGCTTTTAATAAAATGCCATTGGCATCGCCAACAACACCAAGCAGCCGTCATAAATTTACACAGGCCACGGTCACACAACCACAACAGCAACAACAAATCTACAGCAACGATGTATTTCAAGCAACAACACCAAAACACAACGAACAACATCATCCAACCCATCATCCTCATACACCACAACAACAACCGCAACAGTTGCAGCATCATCAAACGTCCTCATCATCAATCACATCGTCGTCGAGTAGTGGACATGCGGCGGGAACAGGTAAGCAGGTCTCGTCACGGCCCGGTTTGCTCAAATTGTTTACTCCCGTCATTTTTCAGCCTACGAAAACATTCCCAAAGACATGATGAGGCATCATTATGCGGCGCCTCCTCCAACACCGCCACGTAAAACATGACAATTAAAGTTTTGAATCATTCATTGATTACTTCGTTTTGTAATTTTTGTTCCCCGTTCCCGCTTTCCCACAAAAGAAACGTACTATTTTATTACTACTAACTGTCCCGCTAAGTAAACACCATGACCTCTTCCAGAAACACCTCATAGACATAAAATTGTTTGTTTTGAAACAAACAACAACAAAATAAATCCCTTCCTTCGTAATTCAATTCATTGTTATGTGTTATTGTTTAATTATTTTGGCTAATTCCCATTTTTTGTTTGCTGTTATAGAGTAGAGTATTTTGATTTGTTGCCTATATGTATTTCCCTTCCTCAAAAAAACCTTGTCTAGTATATTTCCGAAAAGTAAGAAATAATAACATTTTAGATTTATTATTTTAAGTTTTCATTTGTGCATTGTTTCATTCAAATGTGTATTCATTGTTTTTTGCATTGCTTCATTGTGATATTGAAAACAAAAATTTGTATAACTTAGAAATCAAAAAAATGAAAAAAAAAACAAAAACAAACAAAAGAAACTGAAACAGAGCTTTCACAATTTCTTGTTGTGTATTATTTTATTTCGTATGTATTTGCATTTCTTTCCTTCCTGTATCTTTCTCTCGAAAATTCTCTTATATATTTCCGCCACTTTCTTTTAATTTATAAATGTTGTTAAGAAATTCATGAAATTTCGATATATATTTTTCTTGTAATGTGAGATCAAGATGTTGTTGCTATAATTTTGATAGCATCCCAGATATTTTTCTTTCTGTCTTTGTTTTAATGTTAAATAAGAATAATTACACATCCACGTATATATTTTTTGTTATTTTGTAACTTTTACATTGTATTACGTATTTGTATTTAATTTAAACAACAACCAACAACAAAAAGTACATTTAACATTTTTTATGCAAGTTAGACAATAATTTCTTGGAAAATATTGTAATTTTTCTTAATTTTAACAAATTTTGCTTTAATTTATATTATATGATAATAATTATTAAAAAGAAAATAAAATATAAATGATATTAATAAAGTGAAAAAACGCATAATATTAAAACCAAGTGATCAGTTATTTATTTTCTATTACATTTTATTTTGTAAACGGTGCGTACATTTGTGTTAGATGTGAAGCAGTCCTTTGAAGGCTTAAATAAAGTGAAACACTTCATATTCGTATATCTCTCTAGCAAGGGTCTTAAAACTAAATTTGGCACTGTCAGACATTGATATATTTCCGAGTTATTTTATGTTTTTGCAATGTGTTCAATACATGTAAAATTGGAGATAATATAGAACATTAAAAAGTAATTTTTGTATTATTATTGTCGATCTCAAAATACACTGTTTTAGGAAGGTTTGTTCGAAAACTGTGTAAATTTTTGATTTTGAATAGATGTTTTGGTGTAATTCACAAACGTTTTCATGTAGAAATATTTAAAGGCATTTTACCCCGATTATCAACTTTTTTGAAAGTGCTTAGGATGTTGTTATGTATCCAGTTTCTCAGGGTAGCCCAGCCCTTTAAGGTATAAAAATTTCAATTTTTTAATTTGTTTTACATCCCGCCATTCCAGCCTCTCTATAGTTATCTTAAATATAAATGGTTTACCTTGAGGTATGTACAATACTTTTATAATTTTATATCGTAAAGTTTAGACTTGACTACGTACTTATTTTTAAATTCTACTTGCATTTTTCATAAATTTAAATATTTATAAGGTTACTGAATGGATTTACTAATAAATAAATAGTACCTTGCTAGTAGTTTAATATTTCTTTTAAACTTGGAGTATAAAACTGTTTAATTTAAAGCTTTAATGAATAGATTCTCATATATGCATGAAAATATTTGTCTTGTGATATGTTTACTAGAAAATGTTTCATTAACTATAATAATTTATCATTTCTCAGGAAAAACGATTTTCATTGAAATTAAACATTTTATTCATACGTAATTTATAAACATTATTTATATCAAAAGGTCCAGGTTACCTTTCTAGTGAATTAATGTGCATGTTTAAAAAAAATGCACGTTTAATTTATTTTTTAACAAATATATTTTTATCAAGAAGAACTGAACATAGCAGCAATACATTTATATCGAAGATCAGTGGAATGTGACGAACTTTTATATACAGACTTATTCTGGATATTCGCAAGGAAATGATTTCACATGCGAAAAAATTTTCATTTTCGCTGGTTCCCTTCATTCTGAATAAACAGGAAAGATCAAAAAACAGGAACTGCCGTTTCGAATTTTCGATAATGGTGGTTCAAAAAATTATTTGTGTTGCCACATTGTAATTTAATATATAATGTGTAATCTAATTTTATAATAATTTTCAATATTTTATTTAATAATTTTTCTAACAAACATTTTCATGTTTTTATTGTTATTTAAAACTTGTAACAGTAGAAATTTAAAATGAAGAGAATCTACAATAAAACTGCTTTGTAGTTAAAAGAAAATATATTAAAGTTTGAATATGTGGCAACATACAACGGCATGTGAAACAGCTGTTTATTGATTGATGCAATTTTGTGCAACAACTACAACAATATTACAAATAAAATAACTTTTTTTTTATGGTGCCAAAAAGCGGATTGGACGATGTCAAAAACACATCGAATAATGGGAAGAAATCTGCGAATGAATTAAATTAATTCGAATTCACCACATAATTGTATGCCTTTTTATTTAATTTCGATATTTTATTTCCCCCAAGTTCTTAAAGTGTCCAATTATTTTATGATATGCTCCTCCTCCTTTATTTCGTCCTTTAAATCATGCAAATGATAAATTTGTTCTTTCATAATTTTTATTTGCGTTTTTCACTGTTTGGGCTAATATCATTGTATGATTTTATTTGGAGGTTCTCTACGAATTTGAGCTTAATGATCGAAGTTCTGCAATGAAAAGGAAAGCAAGAGATAGAACCTGCGCATCCATATGCGACGCGTTTACCCATTGGTAAGCGGCTCATACGGCATATTTGGCTATCTGGTTTTAATATATATATATATATATATATATATTTGTGAAACAGAATTTCTTTATTTCTCCTATAAATTGCATCAAACTCGGCTTTAATATTCCCTTTTTGCGTCTACACATCACGTGGCAATATTTTTTTCAGCATAAATCGTTATCAATAGGATTTCCAATGGCATTTTATTTGTTGTTTTAGAGTTAAAAATATGCATAGAATAAATAACTAATGTGGAGATATTTTTTATAAAAATATTTAATGCTTATATTTTTGTAGTCAGCTCTCTTTAAATTTATTAGTGAAAAATCTCGCACAAAATGTCATCACATTTTGCCACTCCCTTTAATCCAGTATAATTTATTTATCGCTTACGAATTTGATTGGTTCAGAAAATTTTTGAAAGGGAAGAGCGAACAAATTGATGTCCAGAATAAGGCTGATGAAAATAACCAAAAAAAAAAAAAGAATTTTTGTGCATGTTCGTATTGGTATATTTTTGACGAATAGTTCTGAAACATAGAAAAGTTTATGATCCATATAAAGTTTAAATACTACAACATGTGTCCAAAAAAATATACACGTCGCTAAAAATTTCACCATGAGAAATATTTTAGGAAAATATTATTGGGCGGTTTTCAAAGCTGGTTTATTATATTCAGCACATGTTTCTCATGAATATCAATAAAGTAGAATTAAAAAAATATGTATAGAAAACTTTAGAAGTAGTGGTTCGGAAACTTCTTTGCCTATCAATGGAAGAGAATAGCATGGCATCATTAGAGAAGGTTGTCTCATTTGAGAAATTATAATGGCAACCCTTTTAAATTTGGATCCTTTCTATCAATTTAAAATAATTTGAAAAATAAATTCTATAAAATTTCGCATATTTTTTTAAAAAATTAAAAATGTATATTTTCTAAAGATTTTATGTATTTTAGGATGGACATGGACTATTCATAATTGCATATAAATATTCATGCTATGTTCTGACATACTTATTTTTTAATCCGGACTTGCGGTCAATAAAACACAATGTAATAAAGATCTAATTTTCTTGATTCACATTGTTCTTAAGCGATATCTACAGATGCTACAACTTTTATTTATAGATTATAGAGGCCGGAACTTCAAAATATTAAACATTTTGTAATTATTGCCATTGACCACTTGTTGTGCGTTCATTTCAAAGGAGGTTATTTTCATTTAAATTTTGAAAGCGGAATGTTGTCAAAAGTAATATTATGAAAAAATTGGAATTATATACCTGCATGAGAATACCTTGTGTAATTATGCTATGGAGAATAGTTAGCTTTTCAAAACTATTTTTATTTTTCAATTTTCTAGCAATTCTATCCCTTGATTAAAATAGTTTCCCTCAAGGTCTTCAAAATAGTTAACAAATGCGGCATCGATCTTGCAGAAAGCTTTTTCATCTGTAGTTCTTCAGGCAAAATTAAATGGACTCGATCATTTGAGATGCCCATGATATTAGCAATTTCACGCACTTTTATTCGTCGAACATTTAATACCATACTCGTATCATGCACTTTGGCTACAATTTATGTTGTTGTTGCTGTGGAGTCCAACTACGTGGTTCATCTGCAATGCTTGTGCGACCACGGTTAAATTCAGCAACCAAGTTGTACTGTTGCATATGAAGGAGCACTTTTCCACCTAACACATTCACCATATCATTTTGAATTTTTTGTCCCGATAAACCTTTTTGTATGTAAATTGTAAAAAAATTTCGGATGCATCTTTTTTGAACAACTGTTTCTATATGAAAGAGTTGCCAGATCCAAACAAAATTTTACATGTGTTCATAACAGAGATGGAAGTTACAAGAAAACCTAACTTTTTTCTGTTTATTCCGCGCTTTTTGTGCTAGGCTAAGAAGTTTCCGAACTGCTTTCGTAAGAGGGATATTCGCTACACTTTTTGGATAAGACTTTGAATGTAAAATCTATGGTTGTGCCATTAATGAAGTAGTATGGCATACTTTTGGGGTTTAGTGAATAGATATTTAAATTTTTTGGGTAAAATATTTGAAAATTATATTTCATAGTTGTATTAAATTTAAATATACATAATTATTATATTAAAATTGTTTTGGTCATATATTATCTTAGATGTGCTGTCACAGAGTATAATCACTGGTGCAACCTGCATTTATTTAATCGTACTGAAGCCAAAAGATTGTTTATACAATTATAAAAAAAATTAACGTGATTGATAAATGTTTCAAAAGCTTTTGATAATATATTAAATAATTTATTTGGTTATATATTAAGTTTTAATTAATTTTTTGTTGAAATATTTTCATAAATATTCTATGTTACATATTAGACTTCATCAATCAAAGACAAAATCAATACGACGAATATTGTAATCACAATAGAAAACCAAATAATTATAAAAAAAAGGTTAACAAAAGTAAACGTTAATATGGCAGAAATTGACATAATTACTGATTCCGACAAAGTTAATGCTTTAATTGTTAATAACAAAAGAAATAAGTGTATAAAAAAACATATTACATATTTAAAATATATATTTTACTTATATATACAAACCATTTAAAAACTAAATAAATAAAAATATGTAGTATACAAATACATATGTTTAATAGATAACTATAGTAAAAGAAACACTGCATATAAACACAGGTCCAGCTATATTGAATATCCAGAAATCAACATCAGCCAACATTTTAAACCACCGCATCAAACATCGAGGATCTGACGGCCATATGGAAAACAATTAATGTGGAAAATAGTGTTAGTTGCTATTTTGAAGCTTATAAATTATTAAAACTTAATTATTTTTTAATTGAATCCTAGAAAAATAATAGTTATATTCAAAACAATTGATTTTATAGATCTATATTAAAGTTTCTTCTTATTAGAAGTTATAGATATTTATATTTTCCTGGTTTTACTTCAGATATATACACAGCTAGCTATTTGAGTTAATATTATGATTTTATTAAAACCGAATATGCTTCAATATCAACAAAATATTATGCATGAATTGTAATAATTGGAATTTACGTGTAATGTTATTTAAAATAGAGGATTCCTTGAAACATTTCCAAATTATGTATTTTAATAAAACAAAAACAAACAAAACAATTGTGAATATCGGAACACCATCAAACAAGAAATTATTTTAAAACATACATATAACATTGAAAGTAATGAACAATAAATATATATATTTCAATAAATGGGAAATTACCATTGCAAATTGTTAACCAAATAAAGAATATATAAAGTTAAATATCAAATTAAAAAATATAGTGGTTTTAATTTTTATGTAAACAATTTCGAAATTTCATAACAAACTAGATGATCGCAAAATGTAAGTATGTTAACCATCTTAGTTAGTTAATTTAAGGGAACTACACCAATCCATTTTGGTCCACGGGGGATCCGAAGACCTCCAACGTTTCCACGAAGTGCAGAGTAAAGATCCGGTCTAGATTGACCTAGGTCAGCTTCATCCTGCACATCATACAAACCTCTTTCCCATCCGCCGGGAAGACGCGCCTAGTAGGAGATTGACAACTACCCTAACGTAATTTACCCTTAACTCTCCTCCGTGTATGTCCAATGGATGAAATGTGGTTCCATCCAATCGATAATAAGTGAAAACTAAGAAGTGAGCTTAGCATTGCTTCAGCATTCCACCCGTTCTTTAGATTGACCCACAATGACTATTTTCTATTTTCAGATCTCAAAAATTTTCGTTTGAGTGAAATTTTTGTCAATTGAAGACAGAGAAGAGAAGACAGACTTAAACCAGTAAGGAAAGTTCAAAAGTCGGACTGGGTCGACTATATGATACCCTTTACCACTTGGTGTATATACAAGAGATGATGATGATCATACGTACAATGTCTTTTTTATAGAACAGATATACTATCTTTAGAGGATCATCGACATAAAACCGTACTAAATAAAATATGTGATATAGGGTAAACGCACCTAATTCCGGCATGTACCAATAGTCGGCATCTATTTTATACAACTTCAAATAACTAAAAAATCCTATAACTAAATATGAAAAATACCTTGAATAATCTTCAATAATATTGCAACCTATCTCTGTGTAAAATTTCATCGAGCTAGGTACATTTACTCAGCCAAAAATTTGACATTTTGTCAATGAGGTTTTTCAACACTAGCGGTAATTCATGTCATTTTCTTATATGAGTACAAACTTGGTAATAGTGCTGCAAAAGCTGCACGCAACATAAACCAAGCGTTTGGGGAGAAAATTTTCGGATCAACACCGGATATCTCGCCGACCTATTTTCATTTTTCAAGCATTTAGAGCTGTTTTTAAGGGGCAATCGCTATGAAAATGAAGACAGTAAAAAAAACTCGATATCAGAGTTTATTCTATCATTTTATTAATTCTAAAGACCAAAAATTTTTTAAGACAGGCATCTACGCTTTCAAATCTCGTTGGGAGAAGTGTATTGAAGTGAATGGAGCATAATTTGATTGAATAAACAGCTTTTGAAGAAATATATGCAGTTTTATACAATCACTTAAGAATCCCACATTTCATAAGCACCTAACTAATATTTTATGAAATCGATAAAAATTAAAATACACACATTTAGATATATTTAAATAGAATAGCAATTCCGTACAAATGTAGTTATCAGAGAACGTAAACAAACAGTACGATACCCGTACGAATCACACAAAGTCACAAACTTTTAATTTGTTTTGAATCGTTTCGTTTTTAGTACCAAACAAAACCACAAACTTTTCAAATCAAAAAGAACGAAACAGTACGATTGCTTTAGTGTACTTCTGTTGGTCGATGCTTAGTTGAAACGTTTGGGAGCAAAACGAAAATGAAACGTTTTCAAACATTTGCTCGGGTATATTTGTTTTTTGATGTGCATTTTGTTTTCTGTTGTGACTTCAGTGGTTGTTTTGAACAACTAATTTATTTATTAGATTTGTAGCCCTAGGTAGTATAAGGTCATCAGGTCGACGAGAAAAAGTAAACAATCGCATCGGCTGTCCTTTAGTATAAAGTGATTAAAACCATGATTCAAGTTGCCATAAAAACCCAGTGAGTGGAGCAGTATAGTCGGACAGGGCCCACCATATGATACCCTACACAACTTCCACCAAGCTCTATGTTTCTGCGGATCCATATTCCGAGTCGGGGTAATATTCCGCAATATATGCATTCTCTTGACCGATTAGAGGTCCTGTGCGGCATCTTTTCCGAATATGCATAATATTAAAATATTATTTTACACAAAAAGTATTGGTTCATTTGACCCACTAAATATGAACCGTTTATTATCATATATATATATATATATATATATAAATTAGTGGGGATGTTGATTTTAAAAGACGTGTAACTATATTAAAATTATATATTTTTCACAAGGATCGTCTTCGTAATTGTAAAGAACATAGAGGAGAATATTTTAGAATTTAAAATCATTAAAAAATATTTGTAATTATAATATTTTTATCGATGCCGCCCTTAGGAACAAAAATTTTTAAGGTTTTCCTATAGTCGGCATATGGGTGAATAATAAGCACATATTCAATAAATTTAGCTCAAACTTGGAACAAATTGTTAAATAAGTTTTCTAAATACTGATTAATTTACAAAAAATCATTTTGGTGTGGTTTTACATAATATTAGCCATGGTTTTAATCTTAATTTCCTTTAACCTCCGAAATGTGTATTTTAAACATGCCGAGAAATGTAACACAGGTGCCCATGGTATAATAATAAAAGGTAACAGCAAGTGTTGTTGTACAACAATCGAAACAACAACCACAAAGAAATTTTGTTTTTGTAAGTACTACTAGTGTCATCGACACATGAGTAGAAATGTAAACAAAAACAAATAAAAAATATTTATACATACATATTTTGATGTTTAAATTTCAATTCAAATACTTTTTGCAAACGGACAATTCGATTTCAACGAAACCTCATACAACGTATTATCTTTACCAAGCATAGATCAAGTAAGAAGATGTGACCCGTTGGTCCATTCCTTCTGGTACCTCCTCCACAAACGGTCAACATCTTCATCATTTGTAAATCCAACATCAGGAGTATGGAACGTCCGATGTGAACCAAGCGTTGCACAACCCATTTTCTTTACGAAGTCTAGATTATGTCCGAAGATGGGTCCCGTTGATCCACTTCTTCTGATACCTCCTCCACAAATGGTCAACATCTTCAATATTTGTAAATCCAATATCAGGCGATGGGAATGTTCGATTTGAACCAAACTTTGCACTACCAAGCCTAGATCAAGTAGGAAGATGAGACCCATCGGTCCACTATTTCTGAAACCTCCCCCACAAAATGGTCAAAATTGTGCTAAAAATTAATTTTATAATAACATCCAAACGGACTATCCGATTTTAATGAAACTTTGTACAACCTATTATCTTTACCAAGCCTAGATCATGTAGGAAGATATATATATATATATATATATATATTATATTTAAGTCATTTTTTTTTTTTGAAAAAACGTTTGACAAAAACACAATACAATGACAAAATGTCAAATGTTGAATTTGACGCTAATAGAACGTACGAACCAAATCATCTGGGACTTGCTGTTACCTTTTATTGTTATACCATGACAGGTTCCCAAAGTCGGCACCATGTTTTATAATTGAAATATTTTAATAAAAAAATATTTTATTTAACTTTTTCAATACAAAACTTATGGAAACGTCCAGTAGAAATAAGCTATTATTGCAAATAGCAGAAAAATCGATTAAATATACAATTTTTGAATAACTAAAATGCTACATGCCGACTATTGGAACTTGACATGCCGACAATTGGAAAAAAGTGCCGACTATTGGCACTAAGGCACTATTTTACATAATTATTAATTTAATCGATTTTAATAAAAATTAATTAAACAAATGTGTATTCCATCCGGGAGTAAACAAAATTTCGAAACTTATGAACATAAATACATTATAGCGGAAACGATGCAATTGGAATGCTGAAACTTTTCAAAAGCGAAAATTCTTAAAGCGCCGACTATTGGTGCACTTACCCTACATAGATTTATATACCAATTTAAATCAACCCATAAACATGTTATTCTGAAATCTATGAAAAATGTCATATCATTTCGTGCAAACGATAGAAATGTAGGGGCTTTGGTGCTCCATTAATATAAAATCGGACGAAAATATATATGGGAGATATATCTAAATTTGAACCGATTTTTACGAAACTTAACACAGACCACTCTAGACCCAATTTAGTACAATATGCCAAATTTCGTGCAAATCGAAAGAAATGTAGAGGCATTGGTCCACCATTAACATAAAATCGGACGAAAATATATATGGGAACTATATCTGAATTTGAACCGACTTTTACGAAACTTTACAACTGTCATTCAAGACTCAATTCATAATTTTTGGTAGGGAGATTTGTTACGTAGAAATAGAAATCTACTCTAATACCAAATTACATCGAATTCGTTTGCATCCCGCGTTCAAATAACCCTAAAATTTCGTTTGAAAAGAAGAATATATATCTACTAGTTGCGTATTAAATATAAGTTCTTAAACATTTTGTTGCCTTTGGGCAACATTGGGTCACAAAGGGTTAAGATATCGTTATATGGAAGCTACCGGAAAAAATTGGATTAATATTTATAATTTTTAAACTGGAAATTTTTTACCCAATAAGATACCTTAAATAGATTGTAGGTTTCGTTATATGCGGACTACCCCAAATCGTGGACCGATATACCCCATATTTGAAATTGACCTACCTGCAGACAAAAGAATTCCTATGCGAAAAAAGAAAAGAATTCCTATGACATACTATGTGCTGTAAAAAAATAAGTACGGTATTAGCAAACTAGTAGGGACAAAGTAAATTAGTTCGTTATATCCACAGTTTAAGGCAGCAATATTTATTGCCTAAATATTTATTACCTCAATGGCGTATATTTTTACTTAAATCTTACTTTATAAACTAGATCATCCAATTAATAAAATGTCGTTTACCTACTACAAAAACTCATTGCACGTTGCACAGCAGTAATTGGGTCAAACGGCATTACATCAATCTATTAAGACAATTGAGAACTTTAAAGTCTTCATACGAAATGAATTCTCATACACAATTTTAAATTGATTGATGTAATGCAATGTTGTCATGTTTGTATTAAAAGTTGTTGTTTTTTCGTCTTTTGCAGGGTATAGTAAGAAACAAGTGAAAATGAAATTGAAATGAATGTCATTGCCCTTCAACTACATGGAATTGGGGTGTTTGTTAAGCCTATTAGTAATACAACCACAATAATATTACAAGGTGTATTGAATGTAGGCAGATTATTTTACTAAACCTGAAGTTCAGTATTAATATTAGGCTTTACACATATTTCTGGCTAAACACGTAAAGGCAATAAGTCCATATTTTACAATTTCACAGTAGAGACAAAAAGCAGTAAAATGTGATAAATTGGCCTCAGCGCCTTTACATATCACTACAAATAAATCTCAATTTCGAGAAAACGTGGACTTATTGCCTTTTTCACGTTAAATCAGGGGTATATAACATTGACTTTAAAAGAAATGTGTCGTACATTTATGAAGTCATATTACAAGGAAGTAAGAACACATTAAGCATGTTTTTGTTAGATTCCATGAAAAATCAAGATTTTCAAAACTTTGAAGCCCCAGTGGCACGTGGTAACATCTTCAAATTGTGCTCTAAATCTGGCAATCTTACCCTGTACTGTAGTGTGGTAGGTTATAAACATGGTCTAAATACTAATTGTGAAATTCAGAGATGGTCCGTCAGAAACAGTGACTTAAATTACATACATTTCCGACGTATCATACATACGTAGAAAACCCACCCTAAACGATTAGATTTTTGACAAAATACATATTTCCATTAATCAATTTAGAAAATACGTATACGTTAACCCATCAGCACCTGCTGCCTTATTATTCTTCAACCGATTGATTGCTATTTTGATCTCATCTTGGTTAGGTGGTATACACTATACCCCGTCATCTTTTATTGGTTCTGGGGTATCTTCTTCACCGCCACTATTTGATACCAAAAGCAGTTTCTAAAATGCTCCCTCCAGATCCTCAACAAGTTGTCTGTATCTGTCACCAGGTTTCTTTCTTCATCTCAAAGCCTTCGGTTTGGTGTATTATTCTTCTCCAGAATTGCCCTGCGCTGCGTTTTTCACATCAGTAGCGTTACGACACTCCTGGTCGTACCACGGGTTTCTCGATGGTGGTCTTTGATAACCAAGTGTTACTTATGCTGCAGTTTGTAGGGAGTGGGGAATTCTTAGCCATTGTACTTCTATATTATTATCGGGACAAGGAGTGCTTTCGTCAAGCAGTTGGGTAAGTTGAGCGGAGAAGGCTTCTGCTATATGTTGTGTTTACAGCATTCCGACGTCGATTTTCCTTGTTACATGAGAGCGCACCTTCGCTGCTACCTTAAGACGGGAGCGAACCCTTGCTGCAGCGAGGTAATGGTCCGAATCGATATTCGCTCCTCGGATCGATCGAACGTCTAAAACACTGGATGACTACCAAAACATGAGAAAAATAAATTAATAACAACATTTACATGAATGATCCTTTGCACTAAAAATACATAAAACTCAAAAATTCAGCTTGAGCCCGGCTGGGATTTGAACCCTGGTTCCAATGGCATTTGTTGATTGTTGTCCGACGCCTTAGCGTTCAAAGCCACCTCCTTATATTCCTAAGGTTCCACAATATGCAGTTTTATACCATTGAAGAAAAATATTGTAGTCTGTATGAAAAAAAATCCGTCACTACAAGAAAAATCTGCTCTGAAAAGGAATGTTCTGGTGTGATGTCAGAATCTTGACACGGTTGAATTTAATTCGTAGATACAATTTCGCAACAATATTCGACATAAATACAACTTATGAAGTGACGACATTTGTAAGCCACATTGCTCAATATGCCTGATGAGTAGCTTAACCAACGGCGAAGTGCGTCGCATAATGCTGAGAATGTAGTATCTCTCAGACTTTCCTTTTCAATGCAACTTCGATCATGTAGCTCATCTCAAAAGAGAAATTAATAAAAAATGATTGATTTAATTTCTCGTTTTTCGGCCGGGAGAAATCCAGGTGTCATTGTGTATATCGAAATGCTTGAATCTTGCTGTTAACTATTTCTTCATGGAAGCTGAATTTTCCGATGGTGAGACCAAAAATAATTTCCCTTCCGATTTGTGCATTAAAATCTCTGAAATGGGAAAATCCTATTCCGAAATAAGTAAAATGATAAACAGAACCAAATCTTCAGTCCAAAAGGTGGTTTATCGATACAAAAAAGAAAATATAATTGAAAATAAACTGCGATCAAGCCGTCCCAGGAAGCTCAACATCAGAGAAGAACGACAAATTTAATATATTATTAAAAAATAGGTATTTACCAGCGCTCCTGCAGACTTAAAAGAATCAATTAGGAAAGCAGTTTCAGCAGACACGGTACGTAAGTGCATCAAGAAGTATGGATTCAATGCTCGCACTGTCCGAAAAAAAAACCCACTTGTTAACAAAACAAACAGAAAGAAGCGTGTCGATTTTTCAAATGATTATAAAACAAGCCAAATGAGTTCTGGGAAAAATTCGAAATTTAACATATTTGGGTCGGATGGACGCTCTTTGGTGTGGCGGAAAAAAGGCGAAGAGCTCAATCCAAAGAATACTCGGAAAACAGTAAAACACGGAAGGGTGGAGTAATGGTATGGGGATGCATGTCAGCAACTGGTGTTGGCAATTTGGTATTCATTGAGGAAATAATGAATAAAACAGTTTACATGAATATTTTGAAACAAAATTTGAATCCAAGTGCTGAAAAACTCAACATTCGTGATAATTATTACTTCTAACAGGACAATGATCCAAAACACACTGCTTTTGACGTTAAGAATTGGATCGTATACAATACACCACACTTGCTGATAACACCTCCACATAACCCCGATTTAAATCCAACTGAGCACCTATGGGATCATCTTAATAAACGAATCCGAAATCATACAATTTCCAGTAAGGCCCAACTCAAAGAAATACTTCTGACAGAATGGGGTAAAATATCGCCGGACTACACTAAAAAACTTGTATACTCAATGCCCGAACGATTGAATGATGTTTTAAAACTCAAGGGATATCCTACCAAATATTAGGTAAGTCAATTTAATTGTAAAAATTAGGTAATATTAAATAATTCATTATTTTTCTCCAGGGGTACCAAGACTTATGCTGTGCAAAAATATGTACTTGGCACTATGTCGATTTAGTTTTATAAAAAATTATATATTATTTTAATTTGTTGTAGTATAGGATTGAATACATGAAATAAAAATATATATTTGAAATTTTGTGAATTACTTTTTGAAGAATTACAGAATATTTTTTTAATTTGTTTGGGGTACCATGACTTTTGCTGCTCACTGTAAGATTTTCCATAGTCCTGTTGGAAGTAATAATTTTCCGAGTGTGGACAAATAACCCGACCTCTCAACCCATTTTTTATAGTTCTTATGGGTGAACGCGGCACATATCAGGTCACTATTTCAACGGGTGATGAGAAGTGACACCGCGGGGAGATCAGTGTCCACAATTGAGATGAAAGAAGGACCAAAATAAAACTATGCTTTGACATGTTCTTGTCAATCAGAGCCGTTGCTTGATGTCTATCATCCCCTATTCGTTGGTCAGATCCTCGTTCCTGTGTATAATTTCATATTATTCGGGACTTAAAAAACAGGACAAAAATATTGGTCCCTTTGATCCTCTAAATATTAATCGGTCATCAAAAAAAAAAACAAATTTCATTATATATTGTGGTCACTCATTACTAGGTCGAGATATTAAGATCTTTATACTAAAAGTGGATCTAGGAGTGTCCGATTTCCTCAAAATGGTGCACCAAATAGCCACTGCTTATCCGAATGCACAACATAAGATATTGAGAATGAATGTATTAAGTTTTTTTTTCAAATATTGCGACATTTTTCTTACGATTTCCTGAAATTATAATTGGTCCCGTCCGACTTTGGTATTTTCCTAACTGTTATTTTGAGTTGCAGCTTTCATGTTCACTACCAATTTTTTTCACTCACTGACAAACTTAAAAAGCAATTTAAAGAATCTCAAAAAATAATAAAATTTTAAGGTTCAATAATATATACGTGTACTTTGTGAAATTTTAAATGTATAACAATACAAAATATACCTAATATCTTATTATGGAGGATAAATACATGACATTTGATCCTAATCCATGTAAAAGCAAATATAGAAAATGTTATTTTTATGTACGTACATCGAATGTAGCTCTCCAGCAAAAAGTTCAGCGACTTTATACTGTTGTGATAATCAACCGAAGATAGTACAAAAAAAAAACAACTAGCAAAAGAGAGACATAGAGAGATTATACGCCATTTGTTAACGTTATATGCAAACAAAAACATTTTCAGTTGCAAATAAACTCGCCAACAGAACGGACGACGGGTTCAATAAATTATTCCATTGCTTTCATAATTAGCAATCTATGGAACACGGCCCTGTTTATGAGCTAACAACAAACAGTAGTAGTTAAATAATCCAGAGCGGGATTGATTGTTTTATCGCAATCATTATCAAAAATCTGCTACTGATTATAACAATTTCGATCGATATTGTCTACGATTATGTCGGTAGTTTTAGTATTTTGTGTTGTTTTTGCAGCAGTCTATTTTCTCGTACATTGGTATAAAATATTTTTGTGTGGAATTCGTTTACCGGGTCCCTGGTCTGTGCCATGTCTAGGGAATGTGCAATTTATAACAAAATTGAAACCGGAAAGTGAGTTCTAAAAATAACAAAAATAATAGAAAAGAAGAAGTAATTCGGAAACAATACTTTGTCAAAATAGACTGTTTAGATATGTATACAGGTTAAAGTAGAATGCAGTCGTTCGTTCTTATAACTTGTATTATAAGAAACAAAATATTTGTATGTACATAAAAAAATTTAAATAAATACTATATTAAAATATGACAAAATTTCAAAATCCAAAGAACATTAAATCGCATTTGGATTGTATTAAAAGCGAATGCTAAATACATCGGACATTAAACCGATAATTTTCAATTCCTTCCTTGTCTCCTTGGTAAAATAATAAGTGTTGGACGCCTACAAACGTCCACACTATTGGGCGCCACGGATTGTGTGTATTTATATACGTAGGTGTCTCAATTTAGCTTTGGTACGCTTCCCAGAGGTTTGTTAAACAATTGTCCTGAATTAAAAAATTTAAAATCATCATCTGTGGGAAAGTCACAGTTGAAGTTTCCCTATAGATCCCATCTTCAGATTTAATGTAAGTTTGTTAAAATCTTACGATGTGCAATGAATGTATCAAATCAGCTACTCCATTCACTTCAAATAAAATTTACAAGTGTTTAAAATGTTGATCAAATTTGTGAATGCACTCCAAATTGTCCGAAACGGATTTGGCAATATACACTCATTGTCATTAGGCTGAGGGAATAAAGAGGCATTTAAAAAACAAGTGAAATCGCTGTTAAGTACGGTACAAGGTTGGCTACAGCAACTTACAAATTACATGTTTTTCCTTTTTTCCATATGTCGAGCCATGTTCCAAAATGTTGTCCTCCACTTGATTTTCCATCGAATTGACTCACTTGTATATGCCTTTTAAGCTGGGGCATCCTCATCCATTCTCACAACATGATCTAGCAAATGTAGTCGCTGCAGCTCAATGCGTCTGATTATGTCGATGTACGAGAATAGATGGTACAACTAATGGTTCATTCGATATTCACCGTCGATGCAGATCGGCCCATAGATCTTTCGGATAATTTTTATCTCACATATGCCAAGAGCTGCCTCATCTGCTTGCGGAAGAACCCATGCTTCCGATCCATATAACAGCACGGGTAGTATCAGGTCTTGTAGAGTGCGAGTTTGGTCTAGCGAGAGGTGACCTTGTTGTTTAATTGCTTACACAGGCCATAGTAGTAGTTGGCCATCACTATCCTTTTCCGAATTTCAAAACTGATGTCATTAGTTTTATTTAAGGCGGTACCGAGGTACATAAAATCGTTGACTACTTAATTTTCATAGTTTTCAAGTTCCACAGTTTGTCCGCGTCTACTGGACGTCTTGCGCGTTGATACCATCAGGTTGGTCTTCTCCCCGTTTACTGCCAAACCCACTTTAGCAGACTCTTTCTCAATTTGTTCAAAATAGCTGTTACCTCTCGAAATGTTTGATCCATTATGCTGAGCCTTTGCATCTCGTATGACCTTTTCCAGCAGGATGTTAAAAATTCACACGATAGACTGTCACCTTGTCTGAACTCTCGTACGATAATGAAGGGCTCCTAGAGGTCCTTTTCAATTTTAACTACTGACCTTGTGCCAGTTATCCTGCATAGCCATATTAATTTTGCAGAAATACCGAACGCAGACATGGCTTTTAACACCTTTGAGGGAATAGTGCTGTTGAAAGCAGCTTTATTATTCTTCAGCCGACTAATATTTATTCTGACTCATCTTGGCTAGGTGGTATACAATAAAAAACCGCACCTTTGCTGCTACATTAACATGAGTGCGAACCTTGGCTGTCACGAGGTAATGGTCCGAATCGATATTCGCTCCTCGAATTAATCGAGCCTTCAACATGATCAATTTGATTTCTTGTTGCTTGATCGACAGAAATCCATGTGGCCTTGTGTATATCGAGATGCTTGCATCTGGTTCTGCTAACTATCATATTTTTTGCTGTCGCGAAATCGATCAACATCATGCCGTTTTCGGATGTTTCTTCATGGACGCTGAATTTTCCGACGGTTTCTCCCTTTCCTTTTTTTTGCATTAATAACTCATAGCAGAATTTTAATGTCATGACCTGTGGCAGCGGTCATATGCTGTTTCTACGTTCGCGTAAAGTATGCCTTTGGTCTGCTCATCTTTGTCTTCGGTCGGAGCATGGGCTCAAATAAAACGGGTGTAGAAGAACTTCTCCTTTATACGGATTATTGCAATTCGCTCATCTTCTGGAGTGAATCTGGAGGCGAGGTCTTTTATTATCCTGTTAATCATAAATCTGCAGTCAAATTCATGTTTCGTTTGAAGACAGCTATCAGCTACAGTGTGTAATCGTCTGATTTACATACGCCTGTCCCTTTCTATCGGATTTCCTGTAAGCCTCAAGGTAGAGGTGTAATTTATATTTGTTGACAAATGCTACCATAAGGTATGCCTTTTTTGTGAGTAAGTCCTGATTATCGTCCTCTTTTGAACTTGCTTCATGCGTCTATACAAGGCAATTCGGTTTCAAAAATATTTTTTTGACATTTTGTGATAATATTCTGGATTACTGACACTACGAACAAAATAACACAAAACGAATTGCCAGAAAATTGCCGGTACGAGCAATTCAATTTCAATTTCTATTCCCCTTTCCCCTTCTCTTCCGCAAACAAATACTTGCCGCAAGTAAACTCTCCTAATCTAAATTGGGACTAAGAAGAATAATTCTTCAAACAGTAAAAAGTAATCGATGGTAAACGAACGGGAAATGCAAAGAAATTTTATTTATCGTATCCTTTGAGAAACGTTACTTTTGCGATATAATATATAATGTATCTTATATAATATCTTCAATAATGTAACTTTGTTTCAATTATATTCTTTTCTTGATTTCTCTTACGGATACATTCATGGCATAATTACAGAAGGTAGTCTCATTTGAGAATTTTATGATGTGGAATCCATCTATCAATTTTAAATAATATGAAAAATAAATTCCATAAAATCGAATGTATGTCGATTGGCATATTTTCAATAAATTAAACAGAATATATTTCTAAAGCAGGACATTTCACTCAAGATTTTACCATGGTTGTTACATGTTATATTTATAAGGGAACTTAAAAATATTTATAAATATAAATTATTTCATGAAAAAATTGAAAACATATGAGACTACCTTGTATAATTATGCCATGGGATACATTATATAATGTAGTAATGATTATAATGTATTATTAAATCGATTTTCAATGTAATACGTTCTCACTTTTCCCACTGGGATTTTTCAGTACTTGGTAATACAAGATTCAATATAGCTCTCTCAATTTACACTATTTTAATAAAATTTTGTACAAAAGGATAATATTAGTAATAATTGGTGAAAAATATGTTGTCCGCGACGAGATTATGCTTATTAGAAAAGAAAATTCGAGAAATACGCATTTCTCTACTCCACCAGAAAACTGGAATACCACTTCAGAGCCCCCCTCTATTGAAAAATAATGAAAATAGGGCGGAAAGTTCCGATTTATATCGTGATTTCAATAGACTGGATGACGGACATTTTCTGTTATCAAATCTTAAAAGAATTTCCTACGATCTAAATGACTCTCTTTAATAAAACAGGTCTACTTTTAATTTTCAGAACTCTTAGATGTCATACACACTTGCCGTGAAACATACCGGCATTCGTTTCGATTATGGTTGGGACCACAACTGTGGGTATTTCTTCACAGTCCACAGGAGACGCGCGATGCCCTAAATGACGCCACATTAAAAAAGGCCGACTCTTTTCAAATGTTAAATATTTTCATTGGAAATGGATTGTTGATTAGCGAAGGCAAAGAATGGGAACTACATCGAAAAGCATTGGGTCCAGCCTTTCATCCGAATATATTAAATGGATTTACACATACAATAATACAACATGTTAATATACTAGTGGATAGATTACGGGATTTGAATTCTCAACCAATAGAAGTATCGGATTATTTATTTGCCTGTATAATGGATACAATTATTGGTAAGTACATTGAAATATAATTTGAATATGGAAGTTAAATTAAAATATTCTTCAATTATTTATAATTTTCAGACACATTAATGGGGAAAAATTTGGAGACGCAGAAAAATCAGAATCATCCCTACACACATGCATTCCATAGGTAATTCTCATAGCACTGTAACCTATTCGAATATATCGCAAAAATATTAATTACTTCATTTTCAAATTCCAGAACAAGTGAATTACTATTTGAGCGCATGGTAAATCCATTACTCTTTCCCGATTTCATTTACAACAACACCCAAAGATATAAAGACTTAGTGAAATATATAAACGTAATACACAATCTTATGGACTCTGTGATTTTGGAACGCCAAAAGTTTCTGGAGCAGGAGGAAAATCAAACAATATTGGCAACACAAAAACAAAGATGTCTCTTGGATACATTGCTCACTGCTACCATTGAAGGAAACCCACTTAGTCTAAAAGAGATACGAGATGAAGTGAATACCTTTGTATTTGCGGTATGTAAAAATAGCCCCATACACATCGAATATAAATCTAAAATAAAAATTTATTTCAGGGTGTAGATACCACCACCGCAGCCATGTGTTTTGTTCTCTATTGTCTGGGAAAATATCCACAAGAGCAACAAAAACTTCTTGAAGAAATCCAAAGCATTCGTAGAGAATCGGATGAGGGATTTCCCAATACCTCAGATCTCAATAAATTGGAATATTTAGATATGTTCATTAAGGAATGTTTACGCCTCTATACAATTGTACCAATGACTGGACGTCAGACAACAAAGACCACCAAAATTGGTGGACGTTTATATCCTCCAGGTGTTACATTGTGGATCAACATGTATGGCTTGTGTCACGACAGTCAATTGTATGAGGAACCTTTCATATTTAAACCTTCACGTTTCACTCGAATGGAATATCAACGATTGCCTAAATTTTCTTATATACCCTTTTCGGGTGGTCCACATGTGTGTATTGGTCGAAAATATTCACTGCTGATAATGAAAATTATGTGTGTTCGGCTATTGGAAAATTTTGAAGTGACGCTAAAAGATCCCAATGAAAAATTGATATTGATGTCACAAATGACTTTGAAATCAAAGAATGGTATTAATGTCATATTTAGGGAAAGATGATGAGAGGTAATATCTCGAATTTTGTACTTAATTTTTAAGAATTTAGAGCTATAAATATTTTAAATAAAAAGTTAAAACATGTAACAAAATTATTTTTGAATATACAAAGTGAAGTGTAAAATTGCAGTGGTAAGGACGTTATACAGCATTTACATTAGAACTTTTTACCGGGTTAACCTACTTTATAAGGGTTTATTTGACATATATTCAAAGGAATAGACAATTTAAACCCACTATAGGAACTTAACATCCCATACCTGAAGTCCTCTTATGTGTTTCTCCCTTTAGTCGTAAATTACACCACCGTTGAAGTTCAAATTTTTGAGGAGTTTTCGGTGTGGCATTTCCACATATGGCACTGCCCACTGGGCAGTGCCCAGGCTTATCAGATAATTTCGCGCTTTATTATAGATGCTATGAAACAAGACATGAATTTGACTGCAGATTTATGGTTAACAGGAGAATAAAAAACCTCGTCTCCAGATTTACTCCAGTAGATTAGGGAATCGCTATAATCCCTATAAAATCGAAGTTATTCCACATCAGTCAGTTCTTCTACATCAGTTATTTGCGCCAATGCTCCGACGGAAGACAAAGCTGAACCGACCAAAGACATATTTTATGAGCGCCTGGAAACAGCATATGACCGCTGCCCTGGTCATGACATTAAAATGCTGCTAGGAGATCTTTATGCAAAAATTGAAGCCAATGGTCAATGCGGCTTCAGCGTGGCAATCCACTATAGACCAGATTTTCACACTGTGCCGAATCCTGGAAAAGAGCCACGAAAAATACATCGAAACATTCCAACTTTACGTGGACTCCAAAGCCACATTCGACAGCTCAACCCGCTCAGTGGTGTTTAAAGCAATGTCTGCGTTAGGCATTCCCGCAAAATTAATACGATTATGCAGGATAACTTTAACTGGCACAAGGTCAGCAGTTATGTTCGGAAAGGACCTCGCGGAGACCTTCAATGCCGAACGAGGATTCAGACAAGGTGACAGTTTGGCGTGTGACCTTTTTAACAACCTGTTGGAAAAGGTCATACGAGATGCAAACGTGAACAGATGGTACTTTGTACATCAAACAACATATTTAACTCACATACGCCGTCGAAATCGACATAATGGGTCGAACATTGCGAGCGGTAACCTTTGAACAATGTGAGATGGAGTCGGCCAAAGTGGGACTGGAAGTAAATGCGAGAAGGCCTACTACAGATTCGATTTTATACACCTCGGTATCACCATAAACAAAACTAATAACGGAGAAGAACAGTGTTACCCAGCAGATGCTACTATGGTATTTGTAAGCCCCATCACAAAAGGTATATAAATGCGACCCAACTAATAATTCACGCTGAAGGGGAATGTCACGAGTTTGATGGAATGATCAGGTGGAAGACAACATTTCGAAATATGGTCTTTGAAATTGGAAGAGCACAAGAACGACGCACCTTGAAATCTTTTTCTTATGGAACAAATGTTCTGTTACAAGCCAGCTAAGAAAGTTAGTAATACTCCAAAGAGAGATTCCTCGGAGAAACCGTTCACAATTTTTAATCCCCAACCTTCTGGGCTTTTGGTAGGTGACAATTCAATAATTTATTATTTCCGTTTTTATTTTTAAAAGTTTTTTAAAAATTCTTAGAACTTTCTGATTCTGGCATTTTCGCATTCCCCTAAAAGATGCCAACATCGTTCGATCTGATTTTCGATTTTCAAAGTCAGATAGCTATTATTAAAAATCGGCACGACAACGAATCAAAAGATGGCATTCTTGTTTACCACTTTTACTCGGCCAAATGTCTCGAACAAAAAGTTTTAGTTAGTATTCTCTTAAAGTTTTACTAGTTGAAAAAAAAAACTTATAAGCTGCAAATCTTATCAAAATATTAAATTCTCTCAGGAACGAAATATGACACTACAGAAATGATTTTTCTTAAACTAATTCCATCTTCTTATTGCATCATACCTATATTCATCATTTCTTAAATAATGATCTGTTCCAAGACCTAAAATAATCTTCTTTTAATCGAGATTGTTTTGAATTGTATCTTTATAAATTTAAAAAAACACTTGAGTGTTTTTTACGGGAACACAGCCCAATTAGAAAAACACTCTCTTTTGTTGAGACATATAAACTTATTTAAGCGCAAGTTCTATTGAACATGTTTTTTATGTATTAATTTATTATTTATATTAAATAAAATATTATACGTAAATATATACCAATATTAAAATAAACAAATATCACAAAAAAACTATTTTGTTTGGATTTAGACAGTGAACACAACTTATATATCAGCTGAAATGTGTCATTACCAACCGACCCCATTAACTGCTGACATACGTTTGTATTAAAGTACTACTCTATTACGACATGCAACAACAAAATGCATGACAAATCCAAATGTCAACAATAACTGACAGTTTTGCTCTGTTATTGACGTGTTAAGGAGAAAAGTACATAAATATTAGTTAAATCTTATTATTTTTGTGCATAAAAATATCAGAAAAATACAAATTCACGGCTCCCAACGGAGGTAATGATGTGGGGAATCGTTAAATGGAAATATGGAACTGAGTCATTGGGCATTTTCCAATTGCCAACTTAACAAAATGTCCTACGCAGTGAGGGTGGTGTTGTGTTTTTGGGCGGATGAAAAGATGTCCTGGAACAAAAAAATACCATATCCCTCCTTTTGATTATTATTATAGATATGAAACGTAAAAACAAAAAGAATAACATTTTGTTTTGTTTATTTTTAATATGAAAATTACGTAGATTACCGACAGCCTTTGTGCAGCAGCTTTATATGTTTTATTTAATAACCTTTTTACTTTTAGGTAAATCAGCAAAATGTCTGAAGACTTGTTACAATTCAAAGACTACAGTAATACACCCAGCACTAGTAGTCCACCAGCCCAAATAAATGTCAATTCTCCAACACATTCATCCGGCTCTGGACAGAGTGGTCGTCAACGTGGAGATCCATTGTCCGATTTAATTTACGACATGAGTAATTCGGCAAATATACTATCCGGTGGCATGTCATCGAGTGGCGGAGGAGGTGGTGGCGGAAAAGCTACAGGCTTGCCTGAACCTGCTACAGCAACACCGAGCAAAACATCTTTCCTAACAATTGAATATTATCAAAAATTCTTTGATGTCGATACATATATGGTATTGGAACGCATAGCCAATTCGATGATACCCAAAAGAGCACCAAGTAACTATCTTAAATCACATATTGGTCTAAATCCCGATTTGTATGGACCATTTTGGATAACAACGACATTGGTAAGATTGACAACGCAATAGCTTTCAGATATGTTGTTAACCAAAAGTTATTGTTTTGTAGATTTTCAGTATTGCCATCAGTGGTAATATAGCCAATTATCTGCAGCACCAAAGCGATAACTATCAATGGCGTTACAATTTCCATTTGGTATCTTATGCAGCCACCTGTATATTTATTTATGTGAATTTCTTGCCTGGTGCTTTATGGGCTGTGTTCAAGTACAGCCTAAAGCCATTGCAGGAGGGACTTGAAACGGAAAATGTAAGTAAAATAAATAATAAAGGATTTAAATTCGGCTTTCTCATATGAAAAACTCGAAACATTAGAAAATCAATCATCAATTTTATGTGATTTTGCGAAGAGGTATCTAACCCAGTGAGAAACATAAGTGGAGAATATTTGCTGACAAATTGTATATGGGCTATTCCAAAACATGGAAAAATACTTTTAATTTCTCTAAAGATTGGAACTTCAAAATAAGAAAACGACACGACAAGGTTATATGGAAACTGGAACAAATATGGTCCTTGGAACATACCGAAAAATTTATTAAACTGTCATAAGGGCCATTACCAAAAACTAGAACTGACACTTGCAGACTACTTGAATAATAATTGCATGTACACAAAATTAGATTTTACTACTATTTGGAAGCGGCACTAATAATTGGACCGATAACGCCCATAATAGAAAATTAACTAAATGACAAACGATAAATGTGTACATAATGGTTAATGTTTTTTTGTATGGAATGGTTATTTCAATTTAATTTTGTTAAATATAAATTTACTACAAGTTATTATTACATTCCAAAATTTCCATTTTGTATTTCTTTCCAGGCTGATTATACACCATCCCTTCTAAGTTTAATGTGCGTTTATGGCTACTCTTTGGCCATCTACATTCCTGTTTCCATTCTATGGGTTATTCAGGTATATAACGATATAATCCAATTCAACTTTATATATAGAAATAATAATTTTTATTCTTATCATACAGCTTTCCATACTTCAGTGGCTACTGGTAATAACTGCTGCATTGTTGTCCGGTTCAGTTTTAATTGCTGTTCTTACACCAGCTTTGAGAAATTCTAAATATTCCCTATTTCTAATAATTGGCATACTCGGTGCCCATTTCCTATTGGCCGCCGGTTTTATGTTATATTTCTTCCATGTTCCCAGTAATGGAGCCGCTGCCGTACATTCCACCATGGAAGCCCTTAAACAACCTGTTGTGGCGACCACAAAAGCTGTTATAGGCAACATAACCAAAATGTAAAATTCTACGGTGTTCTTTTAGGAGTACTTTTCTATATTTTAAGTATTATATCAGTAGACGCAAATATTTGAAATAAATAAATAGATGAAAAAATAAATTTTTAAAGATTTCCAATTCAGAGTTCCCATTGTTCCATTAAAATCAATAAAACAACTGCAATTGTGAAGTGGACAAAAGTGCATACAAAATTTATTTTGTTTATACATAAGATAATACATTCTCTTATCTCGCGGTTTTTTACAATTTTCCACTAAAAACACTTAAGCCAACTTCCTCCTCCCGCGTAACGTCCTTTACTGTTCTTTTTTCTTGTTACAAAAAATACAAATATTATAAATTAATGTTCTCCACCCCGCTTAATTTGTTGGCAAATAAGTCAATTTCTCATTCAATTGCAGTTGTGTCTTAATAAGATTGGATAGAGTGATGACCATCAACAAATCACGAACATTGGCATTGAACATCTGGGTGAATTGTTCATGGGTCATGTGTGGCACCGAATGGATGAGATCCAACAATTGGCGACCGACAGCATTATCTGGTGGCTGTTTGTGAGCAATAACATCTTCAACATACTTCAGAATGAGTTCCAAAAGGCCTTGCAATTTGGTGGAGGCTTCAGAGATTTGTGCCAAGTCCAACATAGGCGATACTGTCTTGCTACGGTGTGGTGCAGAGCTGCCAATGGTCTTTTGCAACAGTTTTAATCCCACAGTCTCGGGTTCGTAGCAGGTCATTTCAACGGGGATAGGGGTGAACATACAACCGGTCTTACCACCAGGAACACCCAATGGAATGCAGACATAGGCACAGAGACCCATACGACCACCTTGCAAAGAAGTATCAACGGTCAAGTGAACGGGGTTGTTGCACTCACGGGCATAGTATTCGTGAATGACGGAGCTGTGATTGGTAACTTCGTTGCCAGTTGCCCACCAACCTGAAATCGAAATTAGTGACGTTAAACATTCGTTGTTTTTATATGCGCACAAATTGAGGTTATGTTTACTTACCCACAACATTTTCATTGGGATTTACTTTACGATTCAAGTCATACAAATCCAAAGCATAACTAAGTTCAGCCTCGACTTGGTCATCGTGTTCCTTGTGAGGTACACAGAAGCAATTCGTCACTTCGACAACGCCTTTGTCGACAGAGCCTGCAAAGAAAACAGCGTGTTTACACCCTTCACAATTTCACACTTTTTCCCTCAATCCTTACCCAATAAGGTGCCAATAACACGATGGGAATCTGCATTACGTCTTTCATAGGCATCCACAACTTGGAAGAGCACTACAGGATGCACTTTTACTGTTAAATTAAGACCCGACATTGCGTGGCGTTGCAAAAATATTTTCGATGCGAATTGCAAGAGGAAGAAGAACAAGCAGCATTTAGGGATCTAGAAATCAAAACGACTTATCGATATTTATCGATGGTTAAACATTTGATTTTGTAAAGACACATCGATATTTTTATATGGGAAGATGTTTTTGTTGAATTCAACATTTCATTGCATCGGAAATACATTACTCTGGAAGGTATTCCCTTATATATGCTAATATTTTCTCATACAGACAAAAAGGAATGAATTTTGATAGCGTATGTTCAGATGCTGTACTCAAAAATTTGAAATTTTTTTTTAATTTATAGAGATAAACCATTAAGATACATCTGTTTTTGAATAATCCCCACCTAAACAGAATGTTCGCGTTGAGCGTTTTTTGTTATCGCGTTAGCGCACGCAAAAAGTTAAAATATATTTAACTCCGAAGCGCAGCGCACATCAACATCGAGCGTTTTTGTTATCGTTTCCTTGTGGTTGTTGTATTTTCGATAACACATAACGCAACGGATGGCTCAACGCGAGCATTCTGCTTAGCCCTTTATTACCCTTATTCATATACCATATTTCAACCATCTGTCTAAATATAGACCAAATAAATATCAAAAATGTTGAACTAAAAAATTTATAAATGAAAATCTCCGAATTTCGAAGAGCTTGTTTGGCAATACTTTTATTAACATTTTCTACAAGAATTTGTGTAAAAAATTTTGTGAATCTGTTTGTTTTGGCAAATTATTGTATATCTACCTTGATATAGACCTTATTAATATCCCTTAGTTATCGAAAACTCTCTCTTATCGATAAAAACATATGTTTTTATAGCCGTGCGGGCATTATAGGTTACAAAACACCTAAACAGTAAGGACTGTGAAATAAAAAAATATATACATAGGAAACTTGTAAAGTTATTTTCCAAGATGCAAAAGAAACGTATTGGTGGACGAGGTATACTCGATAAACTTCACCGTGGCGCCGTTTACGCCTGCCTTGGTGTCACTTTATATGGAACATTTTTACTTGGCATGAGAGGCTGGAGATACTACACCGTTGTCCGGCCCGAAAGACAAAAACAACTTTTGGAAGAAGGGGCATCAACCCGAACTGAACAGCAGGACACAGCAAAAGAATTGAAATGTTAAAGTTATTTTATTTTTTGGTTGTTTCTTAATCGTTAAACAATAATATAATTAATTATGATTACTTTAATATAAAGTACAGTAAAATTAAACTAAATCGAATGGTCGACGGACGATGCCGAAGTTTGTTTTTTGAGATATTGGGAGTCTACCTTTCAGGTTAAAATTATTTTGCGGAACTTGATTCTTCTGTGATTAGGGGAAGTAATATGGTTAACAATTCTATTGAAGCTGTAGGTCCTATATTATATTTACTAAGCCAATTTAGTACTTTCTGGTGCAGTGTTTGAGTGCCGGCGGGGGATGGTGTGGATGAAGAGGTTTGTGGCTGGCGTTCAGGAACTGTGTTATTTATTAGTGCTGAATTTATAATTGGTTTTATATCTTCCGGTTCGACTTCGTTTGCCTCCAACACATGCCCGTGACCAGTAATCAGGGGTTTAATGTCAAACGAGTGGTCGTTTTGGTCATAGGAAAAATTGCTATCTTGTTTGCTTTGATCATATTCGTCATCCATTTGTTCATCATCATCGGTACCATAACAGGTCTCTGGTATATGAGCCTCATTCGACATATAAGGGTTGTCGTCCGGGTTGGGTACATACAGTGGTACTTTACGCTGTAGAACATGATTTTCATTAAAGTCCATGTTCATTCGAACTTTCCATTTCTCCAGCCAACCGGTGGATGCCTTAAAGTCAATGTTTAAACGTTCGGCAATTTCTTTAGCTTTATTCTTAATTTGAGTGCGGGTAAGTGTTTCACCTTCATCGATTTTCTGCAAAACCCAAGTGTTGAGTTCGGCTTCCCCGCCTTTAAAGATACCACCTCGTATACGTTTCATTTGCAAGTTTTGGCCTATTGCTGCCAGTTTGAGTATCTTCTTTTCATCATTCACAATTTGTGACATTGCCGATTGTGATAGTCTGTACTCGATAACTAAATCATTTCTCTTTTCTCCGTTCTTGAGACGTTGTAAAATTTCCAATTTTTGAAGTAGTGTAAGAAAAGTTTTTTCTTTACGATATCTTCCCGTTCGGGTGAGAACATAAACTGGTTCATAGCTGTATGGAACTTTTTTTGCCGAGGAGGGTATAGAACCGTCAGGAAATGTTGGCGGTTCCTGCATTTCGCACTTATCACTGTCTTTAATGTCACAATCTATTGAATTATTGTGATGTACATAGCCTTCAGCATTGTATCTTTGCAAGCCTATTGGCATTTGAATTTCGGATTCCGTTTTATTTTGCGGTAACTGATTGCTCTCCTGATGTAAGTCATTTCTTACAAGCAATCCCTTCAAAATATCATCCGTTCCGTATGACGTTTCGATTTGTTCAGATTCCCTTGGTCTTTTTGCAAATTGATAATTCTCACGTTCTTGCCACTTGAACAACCATTCAGCTGAGGGCACAAATTCTTGTCCCATTTCTCTAGCTATCTCCTCCGCCTTTTCCTTTGCCATTGTGGCGGTAATCATTATGTTTTTATCCCTCATTTCTTGGGCCCACTTGCTGATGGCATCTTCAATATCATTATAATTCGCCGATGCCATTACACTATTGCTCTAAATTTAGAATAGTTGACTAAGATAACCACACGAGTCTGATGAATAGTCAGGTGCAATCAAAAATCCTCAAAGGGCGAAACTACTTTCAATGTAACAAACAATTCCTGGAATGAGTAGGCTGCTTTCACCGAACGAACTAAGGTTTTTAAATCCAGCTGTAATTAACAGATTGTTTAACAAAC
This sequence comes from Musca vetustissima, assembly GCF_032173495.1. Classification (NCBI taxonomy): domain Eukaryota; kingdom Metazoa; phylum Arthropoda; class Insecta; order Diptera; family Muscidae; genus Musca; species Musca vetustissima. The sequence goes on from NW_026883972.1 coordinate 200,895, forward strand.
GAACATATTAATCCGAAACTAATATCAGTTTACCTGTCTTATGTGCATTCTATAGAGGAAAATCTGGAAAATATCCTATTTTTTTTCTTTATTGGCAAAAATTATTCTGTAAACAAAATGAAGAGACAAGACCTTTTCTAATGAAATGTCATTCACTGCGAAGTGATAACATTTGATACATGGTTGTATAGACAATTAATTAAAATCAAATAAAAAATTTAATAAATTAATAATCATATATATTTTAAATTTAAATTAAATAATCATGAGATTTAATCAATATAAATTTTATTTTACACGTTAAATATGTCTGGGACGTGTCATTTGTTACGCTTTGGTATGCCATACGTTGTCGTTGAAGTTACCACTCAACTGCTAGAGGGACGAATCATTTCTCTATACGAATGTATTTTTTTCTCTACACAGAAAAATGACAAATCAACAAAACTAGATTTTTCTATAGAAAAACATCATCAGACACCCACAGCCAGCACATGCGCTCTGATGAATTATGACTTGAATTATGTCGCAATCATTTGAAAATTGCAATCGTTATCTTTTTGAAATAACTTTCGCAAATTACGAGTCCGTCATTTTCAATTCCATAGAATATTTATAATTTTGAATTCTTATTAAAAAATAGACCTCATATAACTGAATTGACTGTAATTTGGTACTTTTAGTTCCAACTAGAGAAACTGCTAATTTTCTCCTAAAGGATAAACATTAAAGTGCGCACAAATTCAAGCAAAAGCTAAGGAAATAGCGGTTAGGTTAAAAAATTAATTTAAAGGCCTCCAGGGGATTACTGAAAACACCTCTCGAAATTGCTGTGTAATGGAAACTACGAACTTCAACCGGAAGTGTTCCCAACATTCTGGGATATTGCAAGTCTGATTATGAAAGTAACACCAATATCACTGTCATAGGACAGTACCAATAGTGTGGAGCACAAAGCGAAAACTGGTCAAGTACGCTTGTTGATAAACTACTCAAAATAATAATTACTATGTATAATAAATCAAGTAAAATGTTAAATGTAAATTAAGTAAAAAAATAACAATATAAAATTTATTTTGACCAATTTAATTAATTATATTCAAAAAGGGTTGTTAAACTGCTCAAACAATATTATAATATAAATATATAAAATTTAAAAATATTATTTATACAATTTCGGTTTGTTAGTACCCAATTAATAATAATAGAACTAAAATTAATGTAAAAGGGAGGGATTGAATCTAGTCATACTTTTTAAATATTAATATTGGGCAATACAATTTATGCAAATGTGAGGGGTCGGGGTTTCTTAACATATTTATTTTTTATTGGGAATATTAATAATTTAGGAATCGGAACTATTGTGTACCAGTTAAGCCCGAAACCTTGGTGGAAAACTATTCAGAGTTGTTAGAACGGTGCACCATAATAACACCTGTGGAATATTTTAATAAGGAGGCGAAGATTTTCTTGTGCATAGTATACCCCTTTACGAATTTATGACTTTTGAAAAAACGAATTTAATTACACATATACAAAGGGGTTCATGATGTATAGTGTGTGGGACCCTTAAAAAATTAATTTACAATTCAGAGAATTCAATTTGAAATTTATAACATTTCACTTGTAATTCATAACTTTCAGTTGTAATTCATAACATTAAAATTAAATGTTATGAATAACAAATGAAATGTTATTTATTTCTAATCAAATGTTATGAACTTCAAATGGAATTTTTCATTGCAGTATTTGCTTGGTTATATCTAGAGTGAGGTAGTCGCATTTTTCAACTTGGAGATTGATGCAGAACCCGATAATGAAAATACAAAAACAAAGTTCTTGCATTTCCCCTGAGACAAGGAGAAAATATAGATTCAATAAAAGGTACTGGGAACCTTTAGACTCCCAGTATTAATCAGTATTGAAATGGACTAATATCTTGAAAATCACATTCTCTAGTTGTTAGGCAACCAGATCAAGGTTTTGGATTTGGACATGTTTTCCATGACAAGATCAAAGACAAGACGGCCAATTGGAAAAAAGGGTGTGGTGAATTGCTAGAAATATTTTGTGAAATGCGAAAAAGCGATTTTCTTTTCCGAAAGTAATTAATCGAAATAAATAATGAAAACTGCGATGTGTTTATTTTCGATTATATTTTATTTTAATATATATTTAGTTTTACATTCCAATATATTTTTGTCTAAAACACGTACATACATATAAAATATTCTTATGGCATAAATAAATAACTTATTAACTCACATTTATGTATTGAAACGATACCTGTTTTGTTTTAATATATTAATACATATTTTTAAAAATATATTTCATATTTTATTTTTATTTATATGTATATTTATTCTTGTTCTTAAATATGTAAGTACACAATTACAGTATTTTAGTGGTAATGTTTGATTGTTATTTTGTATTTGCCAATTATTGTCTTATGACTAAAAACAAAAAACGTTTTTTGTGTGTGGTTATGGACGTTGGTTATTATAATAACATTAAATATTGTATCTTAGTATAGAAATATATTTATTTGCTCTTGTTTTTTATGTATAAAATAGTAGCGTTTATTTTTTGGCATCGGGGATTTGTCTTCACATAGGAAACATTCAAACATATAAAAATGCTTTTGCTTGTTTTGGGGCTAAATTACACCTTTTACAAAATAAATTCCTTATTCCAATAGTTTATAAAGTAATTGTAATTTAATATGTGGTGATTCCACATTCAAAATCGGCTGACCAAATTCATCAACATATTTATTGTAATATTGTTCCAATAGTACCTCAAAACCATTTGATTTTAATATTTTTTGGGAGAAAATTCCGGTGGCATCAGCTTTCATTAGCTATTTGTGGAGAAGAGAAATCAAAAAAGGAATATTATATTTGTTGAAATCTAAATTTAGATTACAGCTTACCTTAAATCCACATTCTTTGGCTATGTCTTGACTGTGTCTCACCAAATGCTTGGCTATACCCTGTCCCCGATATTGGCTATCCACTGATAGTATGCGAACATCAAATGCCTTATCTACATTGAATTTTTGAAAGATATCATCTTTTAGGTTTATTGTGTACAAAAGTCGAAATATTTTCTTAAACTTTTCATCATCGTTCAATTCCAATTTCTTTTGTGATGTCTCAATATCTCCCGGATGTAAAATACCATTTAATATGACCCCAGCAATCTGTTAGATTTTCGTTTTGAAAATAAATTTATTTAATTTGATTTAAAATTATTTTTTAATTACCTCATTGTTATCTGTGACAGCCATTAAACTTAAATTATCCTCCAATGTTTCCAAGCTGTGATGTTCCAAATCACGATGACCATAGCCACGTCGACAGAGACCAGCTGCTTTATTCAATGGCTCGTCGGCAAAGAAATTATCCCTTAAATGTCGTATGACATCGTCGTAACGATCTTCTGTTATTAGTTTGTACTCCATTTTAATAAAGAATTTGATGAGAACTGCAAATAGAGAAGATACATTTTTAGTATATATATATAGTTTTCCTATTAAATAGTTATATGGTTAGAATCTCTATACTATTGTGCCTATGAAGTCGGTCGGACGGAGACTTGTTTGTTTGAAATCTGGTTAATTTTGAGGTTAAAGTCAAATGATTAAAGCCTCCAAAGATGTAGAATCTTGGGAGACATCTGGGATGATAGATACCAAGCAAAGGCTCTGATTGGCTTTAACATGGAAAGCCCAGGCTTACCTTGGTCCCTCTTTCATCTCAATTGTGGACACGGACACTACGCCGCGAGGTCACCCATAAGAACTATAAATAAATGGGCTGCGCCCATGCTCCGACAGAAGATAAAGATGAACATACCAAAGACATTTTTTACAAGCGTTTAGAAACTGCATATGACCGGTTCTCTGGCCATGACATTAAAATTCTGCTAGAAAGTTTTAATGCAAAAATCGGAAGGGAAAATATTTTTGGTCCCACCATCGGAAAATTCGGCCTCCATGAGGAAACATCCGACAACGGCATGAGGTTGATTGACTTCGCGGCAGCAAAAAACATGGTAGTTAACAGCACCAGATTCCCGCATCTCGATATACACAGGACTACCTGCATTTCCTCTGATCAAGCAACAAAAATCAAGTTGATCATGTTGTGATGGACGGAAGGAATTCATACAGTGTATTAGACGTTTGACATGGATAAGGAAACCTGGTGACAGACACAGGCAATGTTTTGAGGATCTGGAAGGAGCATTTTGAAAAGCTTCTGGTATCAAATAGTGGCAGCGAAGAAGATACCCCAGAACCAATAAGAGATAACGGTATAAAGTGTATACCACCTAGCCAAAATGAGGCTAGAATAACAATTAATCGGCTGAAGAACAATAAAGCAACAGAAGCCGATCGGTTACAAGCCGAACTATTCAAGACTGGTGGTTAGATGCTGGTCAGGAGCATGCCAGCTGATTAGTACAATTTGACATGCCCAATGATTGGAACCTCAGCATCCTGTGCCACGTGCACAAAAAAGTGGATAAGACGATATATGCCAACTATAGAGGAATTAGTCATCTTCCCATTGCATATAAAGTGCTATCCAGTGTGCTGTGTGAACAACTGAAGCCAACGTTCAATGACATTATTGGACCATAATAATGCGGCTTCAGGCCTGGCCATTGACCAGATTTTCACTCTGCGTCAAATCCTGGAAAACACCCACGAAAACACATCGACACATACCACCTACCCGTCGACTATAAAGCCGCATTCGACAGCGCTATCCGTTCAGAGGTGTTTAAAGCCATGTCTGCGTTCGGCATTCCTGCAAAATTAATACGGCTATGCAGGATATCTTTAAGTGGCACAAGATCAGCAATTAATGTCGGAAAGGACCTCTCGGAGCATTTTAATACCGAACGAGGATTCAGACAAGTTGACAGCTTGTCGTGTAACCTTTCTAGCATCCTGCTGGAAAATGTCATATGAGAGGCAAAGGTGAACAGAAATGAAATTCGGTACAGCAAACAACACATGTTAATCGTCATAATGGGTCAAACTTTGCGAGTGGTAACAGCCACCTTTGAAGAAGTTGAGAAGGAGTCTGCCAAAGTGGATCTGACTGTAAACGGCGAGAAGACCAAGCTGATGGTATCAACGCGCAAGACGTTCAGTAGACTCGGATCAACTGTGGGACTTGAGAACTACAGCATCGTGGTAGTGAACGATTTTATATACCTTTGTACCACCACTAGTGACATTAGTTTTGAAATTCGCAGATGGATAGTGTTGGCCAAAAGATGCTACTATGGTATGAGTAAGCAATTTAGGAACAGGGCCTCTCGCCAGACAAAATTCACACTCTACAAGACGCTGATACTACCCGTGCTGATGTATGGATCGGAACCATGGGTACTTGCGCAACCAGATGAGACAGCTCTTGGAGTGTTTCTGAGAAAAATTCTCCGAAAGATCTATGGGCCGATCTGCTGTCGAATGAACCATGAGTTGTACCATCTATTCTCGGATATCGACATAGTCAGACGTATCGAGCAGCTGCGACTACGTTGGCTAGGTCATGTTGTGAGAATGAATGAGTATGCCCCAACTCAAAAGGCATATAAAAGCCAGCCAAATGATATTTCAAATTGGAAGAGCTGCGCACAAGACCGACGCGCTTGGAAATCTTTTTAAAGCTCGGCTTATGGAACAAATGTTCTGTCATAAGCCATAAGTACGAATTTTACGTGAATTTCCGCTTTCGAAAAATTGTGCAGGGTACTGGGTACATGTATATATAATCAACATCCGTAATTTTTGTATTATCCTGTAAGAATTCTCTATTCATCGAAATTTTTTTCGATTTTCTATTTTTAAATTTGAAAAGTAGAATCACTTTTTGAGTATTGGTACATTTCAAATATGTATATTCAAAATTTCAATTTTCTAAAAACAAATTTCGCTTTTCTACAACAGTGGTTTTAGCTGTTATTTTAGTGTTTCGAAATGCAAATTACAAATTGTATAGAGTAACTTCGGGTAATGTGGACCAGGCGTCTAATGTGGACCACCCCCCCATATCTAAGAAAATGCTTGAAATATGTCAATGCCGCCTTGATAAATGTTTTCCTAATTAGTGAAAACAAACATCAAACTTGGTTTTTAATAAATAATTGCAATGTTGAAAATTTAGTAGTAGAAAATGTAGCTCTGATTGTGAAAGTGTGATTTGAAATTTTTTTTAGTACAATAGTCGAACGTTTTTGCAAAATAGTCGAACACTTGTTTTTTCTCGAATATAAAGAACTTATGTGGTTTTCTTGTTTTCTTTAACAAAAATCTACGTTTTAGCTGTAATTACAATCGGTGATTTTTAATCATTTTTGAAGCCGATAATTATTTTTAAATAAAAATATTCAATGTCGGGTAATGTGGACCACTATAAAAATTGGGACCTTTTTATGAGGACGAGTTCGAAACATGGGCGCATTTAATATGCGAGTAGGTATTCTATCCTCTGAAAACTCGATATGCGAAATTACAGGTGCTTCGTTTGGATAATGAAGCAAGGACCTTCAAAATATTGGGACTATGGGGACTATTCCAAAACATAAACCCATATATATTTACATTCATTGTTACCCAAGAGTGCAATACATTGAAATTTATCACAACCAATCTACAACATACCTTTAACTTGCTGATCCTCATTACCCACATATACTGGTCCACATTAACCGCCAAGTAATTTTTATTCGCAGTTTAGAGTTTTTTGAAATATAATGCAATAACATTTTTATAGATAAATATAAATATTATTTAACCTGGAATATATTTAGCCAACAAATCTACTATGTTGTGAAAACAATTTGTTTTTATTTTTTACCGTTGTTACGCCCGCAATATCAAAAAGAGAAAATGGTGGTCCACATTACACGAAGTTACTCTATGGCTATTAAAATTAATAATAATTTCCAAACCATAACAATGTCTAAAGTTCATTGTCACCGGGCAACAACCAGAAAAACAAAAACTCTCAACACACACAAGTTTAACGGCAAAAACAATAAAAAATCTAATTATACCAAACAAATAAGTATTTACAAATCAAATTTTACGATTTTTTGCCGTGACCAAATTTAGCGCCTATTGTTGGCGTATACGTAATATGTGTACATATATAATTATTATATATATTACGTATACGTTAGACGGGGGTATTGGTGGGAGAATGAGTCTTGCGAGAAATAATTAGTTGTAGTCGTTTAATTAATATTGGGATATATTTGTTATAAATGTCTACATGAAAAAAGTGGGACTATTAGTACAAGTGAAGTGATTGAAATTATAACCTGTGTTTGAATATTATTATTTAATAGCTGTGTTTATATTGTCGAAAATTTTAATTGTCAAAATTATAAGCCAACGTTTATAGATAATTTTCGTTATTTTTGTCGCTAATTAGTTACAGAAATCCACTAAATATACCCAACTTTCTACATTTTGTATGAAATTAAATTCTAGGTGACAAAAATTGTATGCCAAATAATTTTTTCAAAATACCCAACTCCACTTATCCAGTCATGGTCTATCTACTATAATTGTCATAATTTGTGAATTTTTTTTCTTCTATATACCTATGAATTAAATTTTCTGCTAGCAGTTGCCTAAAAAGCTTTTCCAAATGTTTAAAAATTATAAAAATATGTATGTAGATTTCAAAAAATATATACGTAGATATATATTCCAACGAGAAGCCCAACAACACTGTATCATCATTAATGTTATTGTTATTATTGTTAATTGACTAATTTATTAGGCAATTCTATTCTATTTCATTTTCTTGGTTGTTGTTGCTGCTGTTTGTGGCTTCCAAATCGCTTGTTTACAAACAACAAAACCATTATTAATTGGTTTTTAACATTCGGGCAATAATTCTTAAACAATTTACAATAAATGTCGAATATTATGGTCGTTGGGCTGAAATATGGGATGCACTGAATGGGATACGATGCATGTGTTACATCGGCATTGGTATCGACCGCCCAACCGACCGACAAACAGACAAACCAACTAACGGCATAAAATATGACGATAATTGATTTAAGCGACAGTTTATCGTTATGTCGGCCACGATACAACTTTTACATACGAGTATACATTTTAATTGAGGTGGCGAATTGTGGTGTTCGAGTGTTAATTGCATTTTTATTACATGACATAAATTCAATTCGCCATCAGGGGGGAATTTTATTTGGCATAAAAGTGGAACATTTAACGTTTATCGAAAACATGAAGAGGCTGTGGGAAAGTGTTGAGTTAAAAAGCAGAACCAGCATTAGAATAGTTATATGTCGCTTCCAGAACCTGCAAGAATGTAAAATGTTTTTCTAAGATGATAATTTTTCCATTATGATATAAAAGAAAACAGTAAAATTTAGTAGATTCATGCAGACAGACAATATATTTCATTATTTTTAAATAGTTTTTGTCCTATGTAAAACTTCTGAATATTGAAGAGGAAAATTTGCACTCTTTTAAGATGTCAAATTGTTGGATCATATTCAGTTAGCAGAACTGAACTGAAATCACTGAATTTCTTTAGAAAATATATTATCCTGGCTCAATATTAATTTCTATCATAATTTTTATATTCAGCTTGGCTGATCAATCTAAGAATATTTTGTTCAGTGTGGCGGAACATGAATTTTAATAAATTGTTTATTCAGCACGGCTGAATAGGCTATAGGAATGGGTATTTTCAATTCAATCAGCTTGAATATCAATTTCTATAAGAATATTCTGTTCAACAATGCCGAATATCAAACTTCAATTTTGTAAATCTTTTATCCAGCCTAGCTGAATATCTATTTCTATAGGAAAGCATCTATTTCACCTCGCTGAATTTCTATTATTATAGGAAATCTTCTATAAATATTCAATTCAGCCAAGCTAGAATGTTCAGAATTGAAAATAGGATATATTGGCACACGTTTAGCCGCATTTTACCGCATTGTTTTCGGTATTTTGAATGCGAAGAGGAGAGTTCTTGGAGGGTAAAACTTTGAATAAAACTTCAATATATGATATAGCGCCCCATTTAGAGTACTTTTATTGTTGGGATGAATATTATTGGGATGAATTGGGAATCTTCTGTTAATCACCGGTAAATATTTAATTGTATAGGAAATATTCAATTCAGCTGTGCAAAATATAGATTTCGTTGATAACTTTTCTATTCAGCCGTGATAAATACAGATTTCATCGAGAAATGTTCTATTCGGGAATCTTCTGTTAATCACCGGTAAATATTAAATTGTATAGGAAATATTCAATTCAGCTGTGGTAAATATAGATTTCGTTGATAACTTTTCTATTCAGCCGTGATAAATATAGATTTCATCGGGAAATGCTCTATTCGGCTGAGTCAAATACAGATTTCGTTGGAAAATATTTTATTAAACTGGACTAAATGCTGATTTCGTTGAAAAAATTTCTATTCAGCCATGCTAAAAATGGATTTCGTTGGGAAATCTTCCATTCTGCCTTGTCAAATATAGATTTTATTGGGAAATATTCTATTCAGCAGCGCCAGATAGAGATTTCGTTTGAAAATCTTCTATTCAGCTGGGCTAAATACAGATTTCGTTGAGAAATATTCTATTCAGCTGGGCTAAATACAGATTTTGTTGGGAAATATTCTATTCAGCTAGACTAAATATAGATTTTAATCGGAAATGTTCTATTTATATAGACTAAATATAGATTTTGTTGGGAAATATTCTATTCAGCTGGGCCAAATACCGATTTCTTTGGGAAATATTCTATTCAGCTGGACTAAATATAAATTTCAATGGAGAATCAGCTGAGCTAAATATATATTTCGTTAGGAAATATTCTATTTGGCTGGACTAAATAGATATTTCGTTGGGAAATATTCTATTCAGCTGGACTAAATACAGATTTCGTTGGGAAATATTCTATTCAGCTGGACTAAATACAAATTTCGTTAGGAAATCTTCTATCCAGTCTTGCTAAATATAGATTTCATAGAAAAATCTATTCAGCCTGGCTGAATATTAGTTTCATTAAGAAATCTTCTATTCAGCCCGACTGAATATTAGTTTCATTGGAAACATTTCTATTCAACCTGGCTAAATAAAAATTTCATTGAGAATTCTTCTATTCAGCCTGGCTAAATATAAATTTCATTGAGAATTATTCTATTCAGCCCGGCTGAATATTAGTTTAATGGCGAAATCTTCTATTCAGCCCGACTGAATATTGATTTCACTGACTGATTATTAGTTTCATTGAAAAATCTTATATTCAGCCCTGCTGAATATTGATTTCATTGATCTTCGGCTCGGATGAACTTAACCCTAGTTGAAATATTCTATTCAGCCCGGTTGAATATTAGTTTAATTTGAAAATCTTCTATTCAGTCCGGCTAAATATTATTTTTATGGGAAAATTTTATATTCATATTGATTTCATTGGGATATCTTCGACCAGGTCGAACTTAAGCGTGTTTCTAGTCGATCAATTTTTTAAAGAGACTTTAATAATCTGCACTTCACGAGATCTTTTGTTTATCTTGGCAGAGTATTATTTTTATTATTGAACAGAAGTTCATCCTGGTAAATATTAAATTCTATAGGATATATCCTATTAAATCGGGAAATCATCAGCCTAACTAAATTTTGATTTAATTGGAATAAAAAAACTTGTATTCCGTTCAAATGAATGTCGTTATCTATTGGAAATATTCTATTTATTCCGGCTTAATATATAACCGTGTATTCGATTTCTATATGAAATCATTTATGCAGCCTTATTTAATATCAATAAAAATGTTTAGTTTTCTAAAAAGTTGAGTAGAAAATAAATTAAATTAAATACCAATTCAAATGTTCATTCATATGCCCAAGTAATATAAATGCGTGTATATTTGCAATTAACATTGCTCTAAATGTTCAATTACAAGTTCTTAAGAACACTTCGCCATGCAATTAGCAATCAACACCCTCTCATGGATCCTGGCAGGCAGCACTCAGCACTCACAATACAAATACTCACAACCCAAACAGCAACAACAAAACACATAAAAGTCAAAACAACCACCTGTCGCCATATCTTGGCGTCGGCATCTTACGGTTATTGCATACCAATACACACTTATATATAAAAATACGTGATGACTCCTAGAGGCTTGTGTATGTGTACACAACATTTAATAACAAGAGTTTCTAATGACAATTCTCTTTGACAATTGAGTTTATAGTTGTTGTTGTAGGTAATAGCCACTAGTCTCTCGATACAGCAAAGTATGACACAAGTTCATAATATTTAGTGTTAGTGACTCTGCTGCTGCTACTTCTGTTGATGTTTTTTGTAGGACACTTCTTTATAAAATGTCATTATAATCATCTCTTCAATATATAAAGTCATTAAATAAAATGGCTTTTAAAGTTTATGGCCCGGTGGTGCGTTAGATGGGACACTTCAATTGCACTCAAATAAATGTTGATGTGTTGAACAACAACAACAACAGCAGCAACAACTACTTTAAGGACAATTACAAAATGTCATCAACCGCGACATACATATATACATAATAATAAATCCTACAGTAATTGGTGCATGTGACACACACGCACACAAACAAATGTATTTTTCAGGTGTTCTCTCTCAGTTTTTTTTTTTGTGCAGGAAACAACAAGTGTTTTCAGCAAGGCACACATACACACATAATTCAATATATTGTTTATTGTTGTTTTAATAACATATTATATATTTTTTTTTAATTGTTTATATTCTTACATTTTAATTTTCACAAATTAATATATTTTTTTATTTTATTGTCTAAAACAGACTCCTAGTATGAACTTGTTGTTTTTATTTATTCCGCTATATTTGTGCAATAGACCGTTCTATTTGAATTTTGCGACTATACTAAAAGTTAAAACAGTAAATGTCACAAAACCTAGAGAAAATTCTCCCAAATCACCCAACGCCAATAGCTGCGGCTGCTGCCGCCACCGAGTAAAAGTGATGCTGACTGTGGCATAGAGGACAGAATGGATGTGTTTGTATTCGGGGGTGTGTTTGTTGACCATACACACGTACACACTCACAAATAAACCTTGTAATACTCTTGGCAGAGATGAAAAATTAGCATTGGAGGGAAATTTATCAGAACGGTTGTACTTTTGTGAAAAAACAGAGAATCATTAATAGCATTCGAAGTTATCGTTTATATTTCATGTTCAGCCAGCTGACTATCATTTTTTATAGAAAATCTTAGATCCAGTCTGAGAAAATACCGATTTTTATAATTAATCAGCCTGGCTGAATATAAACTTTTACATGAAATTTTCTTCTATGCGGCCTGACTGAATGTCAATTTCTATAGGAAATCTTCTATGTAGACTGGCTGAATATAAATTTCTACTATAAATGTTCTATTCATACTGGCTGAATATCAAATTATACAAGAAATTTTCTATTCAGCCTGGCTTAATTTCAATTTTTATAGGAAATCTTATATTCCGTCTAGCTGAATATCAAATTCTATAGGAAATATTCGATGCAGACTGGCTGAATATAATTTTCTATAGGAAATCTTCCATTCAGCCTGGCTGAATATCAATTTCTACTGGAGATTTTCTATTCAACCAGGCTGAATATCAATTTCTTTAAGACATCTTCTATTCAGCCTGGCTGAATATCATTAACTAGTGGAAATCTTTTATTGAGTGAGGCTGAATAGAAGAAATCTTCTATTCAACATGGCTTAATATCAATTTCTATAGGAAATCTAATATTCAGCCTTGCTGAATATCAATTTCTACTGGAAATCTTCTACTCATTCCGGCTGAATAAAAATTTATATTGAAAATCTTCTAGTCAGGTAGGCTGAATATCCATTTCTACAGGAAATCTTATATTCAGCTTTTTTATTTTAACAAAATATATATTTGACATTTATCTTTTGTTAATATATAAAAAAAAACTTAATCGAATTTTTATCAAATAAACAACAACTTTTCCATATGTTGGAAATGTGCCAATGCAATGGCCATTAAACAAATGAAACGAATTATTTCAGTTTTATTATGAAAAAATTGTCACCGCTCAAAAAAGAAAACATTTTATGGTGTTTATTTTCACACCTTGTTGTTGTTTTTCACTGAGGGGAAATGTGACTAATGTGAAATAACGATGTGTTCCAGTATTTATTTTTATATTTTTAAATTAAAACTAGTAAAAGAACGTAATGTCGAAATATCTCAGAAGACATCAGTAAATAAAAATAATATATATGGAATATTTTTTCTGTATACCAGAGCTAAAAATTACCATAATATTTTAGCATCAGAGTTAAGCGTTATAAGTCACTATTCTAAATTGTTTCTAGAAATTATTTTTTTATAATTCAATTTGTCAAACCTACAGATTTTCTATTTTCTTTGTATTTACTCAAACAAATTTTTCCACCATCTAAGTACAAATAACACATTTTCTTGCATATACACTGGTGACCAAAACTAAAATTGCAAATTGAATAAATTACCTGTAACCTTCTTGAAAATAAAGGTCCAATGAAAGATTTTTTCAGAAATAAATAGGTTATTCATTCATTTTTAAAAAAACAAAAATATAAACGTAAAATTTATTTTGAAATAAAAACTATTCTACGGAAAACTAAGTTAACCCAATTTTTGCTTGGTCTTCCTGACCAACAACATTTTTATTTTTTTTCTTAGAAATAAGATATTACAAATATATACACAATATATATCAAATATTACATTTTATTAATATTGAATTTATAAACATTGAAAATATTGACCCATAGTTTGGGAAATACCGGAAGGAGTGGACCAATGGGTTCTATCTTCGGACTTGATCTAGTCTTGATAAAGATAATAGGTTGGGCAAAGTTTATTTCAAATCGGATAGTCCGTTCGCATAATATCACAAAAATAATTTTCAGCAAACGGGCATTTGGAAATCAACTCCAAATTATTTAACACCGATTTGGTCCAAAGAAACATAGGGTCTAAACCTAATATTTCTCTCAGACACATTTTTTGCCCTATTAAAGTGTATATATCCTCATTACCCATGAGACTGAGTGTATAAAAAGTCACCTGAGTCAGGTTTATGGAAAGCTATAGTGTATTAATGAGTAAGCTGGAGTGTTATAGATGGTCTGTTCGCGTTCTCAAAAAACAAATTTTTGAAATGGTTTATATTGAAGTATTGGAAAAATACTGGGTGAAAATCAGTATGAAGTTCTCAAAATGCTGCCCAAAATATGCTAGAGGTGTGTTATGGAATGCTGGTCACAATATTATGACCTTACCTAGACGTGTGTTATATTTGGACATTTGGGAGACATAGACCTGGTGCTTTATGCGGGAAGGGTGTAATGAAAGAAAAATAAGAAGAAGCATAACCATGCAGCTGACTGTTAACATAACCAATGGTTCTTTTTATTAAATTATACCTAAACAAGTTGTTGAAAATATGGAGACATTTCGCCATAATTATCGACAAAATTGATACAATTGAACATTATATACGGCTTATATCAAAACAAGGACCTTTATTGAAGCAATCTATTCATAGAGAACCCAAACACTTAAAATCGGTTGAAATTTACCAATAAGTGGTATTTTTTATAAAGGGACAATCGAAAGTATTTTCGATTAATGTTAGTCGTATACAAAGCGTGGAAGCGTTCAGTAAATGTTCGATTTGGGCACTGAATATAAAAGTCCAGATAAACTGTAAGTATTTTGTAAGTCCATCTCATGGTAGATAGTATAAAAAAGTTTGGCTCGATCGATTTTATAGACGTTTTTACTTATAATCATTTTACTATGGTTTTATTATTTGTAATATTTTGAAAGAGGTTTTATTTTTTATTTTAAATTTTCTTTATTTTAATTTCCAATATTTCGATTGACATCGTCAATAATCTTCACGGAAAAAGTTTTGTGAGAAAAGCCACTGGGTACTTGCGTCTTTAGAGTATAGCTCTACCAAAAATCTTTTTTTATAATTTTCATTGAATACATTATATTTTGATCAAATTAAGAGCTATTACACAACTTATTAAATTTTCGTATACCCTAGCGTATACACTATTTGCGTACAAATAATACGAATACGCCACCATGCTCACTATGGAGAATGAAATAAAGTCCCTGGCGTTTACAAAAAGACAAAAGATTGAAAATGAAAGTATGCCATCACTGATTTGCACACACACACACACACTATCAGGCACATATATGTATTTACTTCGAGAATATGTTGCCAGCTGGCTGGTATGGAAAACCGGGATGTATTTGAAAATGGGGATATACTTTCAAAATATCTAAAAATGTGGACGTATTTTTTCAAAAATGTTCTAAAGGCATGGAAGTTAATGTAAATGCCTTGTGGGACAATAGAACTACATATATTATAATAAATTCCAATAAAATCCAAAATATTACCAGGCAATAAAGGGGAAAACATAAAAGGACCTCAGGCTTGCCATGCTAAATTGGCTTATTTAATTGTAAAAAAAATATGGGAGAACAAAAACAACTCTGATATTCCTTTATAAATTGACATTTCATAGAAAACCAACATAACAGGGTAGGCCTGATTCTTCATATGTGTTTTCCCTCTTAAAAATGTTATTTTGTAATTCCCCCAATCCCCAATATAATATCTGGCAACCACCGAATTTTGTTTTTATAGCTTTTGTGGGCATGCCCCATTACTATTTGCCCGAAGGAAATTTATGCGGTTATCTATAACTGGGTTAGATTTGTGAGTAAGAAAATTCCTAAGAGGATAAATTGATGATGACTGAATGTCACTGCTGTGGCGTTTATGGATGGCATACGAGTATTTGTATTGTGCGGGCATCATCAGCTGTATGTGTGTGTTTGTGTGCATGTTTGTGATATCTTCAAGAGTTCTCCTTTTTCATTATGTGTATTTGTTGTTGGTAATTGTCTTGTTCTTTGTATTGGTTTTGTAGTACTACGAACATTACTATTGTGAAATATTCAAACAAAACTTTCTGTGGCAAGGGGAAAGGGATACGAAAGGGCATGCGAAAAAATCAAATTAAGTTAAAGTGGTATTAAGTGAGGGGGAATATTAGTGTTCCAAGTTAATACTGAAAATAAATATGGATTTTTTTGTCATAGAAGTAATTTAAAGGGTTGGTTGGTAAAAAAATGTGAATGTAAGGTTAAAAAAGATCTTAAAAATTAAAAAAAAAAAAAACAGAATATATTTCAAAATTTTAAAAACTAAAAATCTTTGACTAGTTTTTAATTTGACAAACTTTAATTTCACTCAGATCCATATATGTATATATTAAAAATTATATATTCGATTAAGAACAACAAAACCCTCCGATATATGGGTCAAGAGACTAACGTTGGAATATTATGTATTTTTTTAACGATATCTGACTTCGACCAACCACAAATGTTTTCGAAGATCTTCGATAGACGACACATTAACTGTCACAGTCTTGGTGTTACTGGTCTATATAATGAGACCTATATCAGATGAGGCAATATCAACATTCATAATTCTATATATCTTTTTAAAAATTTAATTTCGAATTTCTACAGAATTTTATTAAATTTTATTTATTATTTATTAAATTCTATCGGAAAAGTAATAAATATTCAATTTGTATTTCTCTCGATTTTAATAAACTGTCCATTTAACCTTCATTTTCTTTTGTGATTGTTTTTATATATTTTCTTCTCGTCTTTATTCCCTCCTTCGTCTACCACGCTTCTGTTATTTATCCATTTCCACAATCAAATAAGAAAGTCATTTCCCTTTTCAATTGATTTTTTTATTTGACCTGTTAAGGCCAACTGTTGCTTTCACAAAGGATTTCATCTGTTGGCTGTTGTCGTCTTCGGCGTTGTTATTGTTGTTGCCATAAACTTCTACAGAGTTGTCAATAAAAATACACACACAAGAATATTTTCGTATGTATGGGTGTGTGTTTGAAAGACAGTGGTTTCAATAGATTGTTTCTTCATTGGAGAAATACTTCTTAAAAATCAGTCTGAAGTTCTCAAAATGCGAGGACTTTCTCAGGTGGTTGGTTGGTGGAGAAGGCTGCTTAAAATATTCTGATCTTACCTAGATGTGTTATGGAATCCTGGTCACAATGTTATTACCTTACCTAGAGGTGTGTTATATTTGGACATTTGGGAGTTAGAAACCTAGACCTGGTGCTTTAGGCGGGAAAGGTGATTTGTAATAAAAGATAAATAAGAAGAAGCATAATCATGCTCAGCTGGCTGTTAACATAATCAATGCTTCTTCTTATTATTATTAAATGATTCCTAGACAATTTGTTGAAAATATGGAGACATACCTATGGACCTATATTGAATATTATATAGGAGTTATATCAAAACAAGGACCTATATTCAAGCAATCTATTCACGGAGAACCCGAACACCTAAACCCGGTTGAAATTTACCCCTAGTTGGTATTTGCAATACCCTTAGCATAATGTTTAATGAGGGTATATACACTTTGATACTGCAAAATGGTGTCTCATCGAAATATTTTCTTTAGACCCCATGTTTCTTTGGACCAAATCCCTTACACTTTGATTTGTAATAAAAGAAAAATAAAAATAAGCATAACCATGCTCAGCTGGCTGTTAACATAACCAATTCTTCTTCTTCTTATTAAATGATTCCAGACAAATTGTTTAAAATATGGAGACATGTCCCCATAATTGTCGACAAAAATGATATAACACCCCACAATTCCTTCAAGGTTCCTATAAATTTATATTGAACATTATATAGGGTTTTCATCAAAACAAGGAACAATATTCAAGCAAACTATTCTCGGAGAACCCAAACATCTAAACTTGGTTGAAATTTACCCCTAGGTGATATTTGTATACCATTAGCCTAATGGCTAACGAGGGTATATACACTTTGATAGGTAAATATGTGCCTCATCGAAATATTGGCTTTAGACCCCACATTGCAACAAATCCGTTACAGACAATTTGAGTCGATTTACAAATGCCCGTCCGTCTGTCTGTCTGACAGGCTGGTGTGCATAATAACTCTCGAAGGGAGTAAACGATTTCATCCAAACTTTGCCGTAATGTTTCTTCCAAACTCAGTTCAAGTTCAAAGATGGGGAATATCGGTCTACACCTTCTGATACCTCCCCCACAAAATGGTCAAAATTGTGCAAAAAAACAATTTTATAGTATCATGCAAACGGAATATCCTGATTTGAACCAAACACAATCCATTATCTTTACCAAGCCAAGAGCAAGTACGAAGATGGGACCCGTTGATCTATTCCTTCTGGTACCTCCCCTACAAACTGTAAAAAATTTCAATATTTACAAATCCAATATCAGGCGAATGGAATATCAAAATTTGAACCAAAATTTCCAGAACCTATTATCTTTACTAAGCCTAGACCAAGTCCGAAGATCCTCTCTTTCTGGTCAAAATTGTGCAAAAAAATATGTTATAATATCATACGAACGGAGTATCCGATTTGAACCAAACTTTCCACAATCTATTATCTTTACCAAGCCTAGATCAAGTCCGAAGGGACCCATTGGTCCAATCCTTCTGCTACCTAAATCCAATCCATAAATCCAATATCAGGGGAATGGAATGTGGTATTTGAACAAAACTTTGTACAACATATTATCTTTACCAATACTAGATCCAGTTCGAAGGTGGGACCCATCGGTCCTCTCCTTCTGGTACCTCCCACACAAGGGGTCAACATTTTCAATATTTATAAATCCAATGTCCCGCGAAAGGAATGTCCGATTTGGGCCAAACTTTGCTCAACTTAGTTACTTTACAAAGCCTAGATCGAGTTCGAAGATGGGACCCATAGGTTCAATCCTTCTGGTACCTCCCCCACAAAGGGACAATATTTTAAAACCGTGTGAATTAAATTTGAAGTGAGTTGAATAATCGATTTGATCAACATTAAATCCGAAACTTCTTTAATAAAAACATATACCACATATAAAGCCAAAAATGAAACCTGTGTGTAATTCCGATGACCTCCGCAAACCTTAAGCTGAAGTTGGAAAGAATCCGTCCTGCTCCCACTGAGTTTTTATGAAACACTACGAGCTCCTAGTTGGAATCGAATTTATTTAAAGATATGCGAAGGGAGATATTCCCAGAAGAGTTCTGATTACAATGCATTGTCTTTCAGGGTTTCTATAAGATTCCTCAGTTTAATTTAATTTTCCTTCTTTTCATTTTTTTTAATTATTTGAAATTATTCCAACCACTGTTATTTAAGGCGTATAACTGACTATCAATTTCGAATACGTACACCGAACATTGTACATACATACTACTACCAAGCATCCAAACCCATGAAATATAAAATATCTGAAATGAGTCGCAGTAGCAGAAGACCTAAACAATGTACGATGATTACCATTCCTATCATAGTATATGTTAGAGCTTACATTGAACTCCAGTCAAGCTATCGGCGTCAACGATTAAGACATACACACATACTCATGTTTATAAAATGTCCTAACACAGCAAACACAATGACTTGACGACGATATAGCATCTACACATTTATTTTCAAACTCTTTGTTCTAGGTTATCATTTCACACCCTCTTCCGTCGCCCTTTTCTTAAAGCATTTGTCTTCTTTATTATAAATGTTTTGATTTTCGGTACGTGTTAAATTGTTGGTTTTGTCCTTTAAAATCGTTGATACGTTGACAAACATCTACTGCGAATAAAAAAGAAAAACAAGTGGCAGTCAGGAACATGAAGAGTACCGTTACGCTCCCCTAATGAACGTGCGTATATTTTTCTTAGCGCATGGAACGTAAGGAATTTGACACCAAATTATAATAACCAAATACATTTTTATTTGTCTGGTGTTCATGAACGTTTGCGAGCAGTCAAGAACTTGACCTCCATTTGGTGTGTACATATGATGGATATAAGGCAATGCAATTTATGATTTTAAAGTTTTTTTGGAAGAAAATGGAGAGAATATTTTAATATTTAACTGTCTTAACTTAAAAATAATTTAGAATTTTTCCTCATTCGAAGGGTCTATTTTAAATGTTTTCTATGTTGGTAGCAATAAAACATTAAAAAAGTCATGGTAAACTAAAGGTATTAGGTTTTCACTCTCTATTCAAATCGATGAGGAAAATCAAAAACAATTTCGTTTAATAAAAGTATCTTGTAGACTATAAATCAAATTATTATCCACTATATAACCAAAACAAATTTCATGTTGTCAGTTTTCAATACAAATTTACATATATATTACAATTCTTTATGCAAACGCTTCGACTGCCCATTTCTTTGTTATAAAATTAAGTTATTAACAATTTCTTCTAATTTTCTTTTTTACAAAAACATTGAAATAAATCTATACTACATTCGAAAAAAACATCATCATTTGTTCTTAAAATTAAATAACTTGGGTATAACATCACCACACTTGGCCGACAACTTCAAATCGGCTAAATGATCAGCCCTTGTCTCGCCAATATTTACAATAGCCACAGGTAATTTTAAATCTTTTGCCTGCAATACCATACGATATCCGGAGAATACCAGCAAACTGGAACCCAACACCAGAAGACCATCTCCAGCATAAATCATTTCAGCTATACTATTGACCCGAGTTTTCGGTACATTATCACCGAAAAATACAATTTCCGGTTTCAAACGATTATCATCGCATTGCGGACAATTTGGTATACGGAAATTGTCAATGTACTCTTGTGGAATTTCAACATCACCATCGGGGCGTATCATATCGGGAGCATCTTTAAATTCTGGATTTAGATCGTTGAGGATTAGCTGAAAGTCATGACGATCGATTTTATAGTCACACGAGAGACATTTAACCACATAACCGGAACCATGAAGTTCTGTTACATTTTTGCTACCCGCCTTGGTATGCAGACGATCAACATTTTGTGTGACCACACATTGTATGCGGCCTTCACGTTCGAATCGTGCCAGAGAGTAATGGGTGCTATTCGGTTCGGTTGAGGAAAATTTAGGCCAGCCCACAAAATTTCTAGCCCAATAACGTTGTCGTACACTGGGCGAACGTACAAATTCCATATGTTGTATGGGCTTGTGATTGCTGCGGGCATATAAACCAACACCTTCGGAACGGTAATCTGGGATGCCTGTGAAAATAGAAATAAAATAAATAAAATATGTATTACCTTTAATTTTAGAAATATATTATATAAGAGTTTTTAATTTCCGATTAAAGGCTGGAGCAGGGATCAAAATTCCGAATCTTGAGTCAAAATTGATCATTATTTATCTGGAGATATTCTAACCCACAAGGATCCAAATAGTAAATTACAGACGATTTGGTTAAAAAACGTGCCCAAACTTCCCAAAATACCGAAATCTGTGAGGTTCCATTATTAGGGCGCTACCCTAAAAAGTAAATCAATATTAATCTTTTCTGATAAAAAAGCTTTATAATCAAATATAATCCAAAATACTAAGTTACTGGCACTTTGGTTGAAAAACGTACCCAAATACCCAACATTGGGGGTATCGTTATCTTAAATATTGTGTGCTCGATCGTGGTTTCAACTGACGGACATGGATAAATTGATATAGAATATTATTCTATATATACTATATGGTATTACTTATGGATATTTGGAGGTTCGCAGGGTATACAAAAGATAATATAGTGGGTGCTCCCGTATGGAAATAAATTTTAGATTCCTGCAGATTCTGAAACAGAGAATTAGGTTAGCATTTTCAAAGTACTGGCTTTGTAAAGTAACCATAAAATATTTATCATTTAGTTTAGGCAAAAACCAAACAATGTTATCGATTAATTCATCGCTAAAACATGGCATCGCTCTAACTCATATTATTTCTTCTCAATATGGCAACATTGTCTAATGGCCTTAACATTGACATCCGCAACTAGAGAAAAACATTGTAATTACCTTCCATTAGAAACATATATTTTTTTCCTATAATTTCCTTATCTAATTAGAGAAACACTATTATTTCCCATTCCCTAGTAAGAAATAACTCTACTCATGATAAATTTATCACTTCTCACCTGATTCCGTTGATATACCCGCACCCGTTAACACCACTATCTTCGGTTTGTCCATTAGAAAATCTTCCAGATTTTTTATGTCTTTTTCGACGGCTGGTTGATGTTTGGGCACATATTGTTGTTTAGCGGCCGTTAATTCGGGACACTTGATTCGTATACGTAAAATTTGTGTGAAACGCATTTTATTTTATTAATTTGTGTTTTTGTATAGCACCCAAAATAGTTTCCGTGTTGTTTTCGATCACTCACATAACAAATAAAACTATAAATGGCCAGCATAGAACAAAAACGATATCAGCTGTTGTTTAGCTGTTAACTGTTATCAAACATCAGTGAATTGCAATCATTCAATAAAGTAACGTTTGTGACATTTGAAAGTTTGCTTTAAAATTGCATTAATATTAATATTAAAAAATTGCAGTAGAACAAATAGCTATTAAATAAAAATTAAAAATGTAAATTTTAAGATCCGGGAATAGAAAATCCTTAAATATCAACACAGTAGTCAACCAGTTGTGCTATCCTGTAACTGTTTTATGACAGAATTACCGACGATAACGGAAAATTTTCATTTGCTTATAATTTACGAAATATACGGTATTAGTCATGTATTAACGAAAATATACGGTAAGTTAGTCCTAATTTAAATTTGTCAATTTTATTTTCTCAATTAAGTACGGTCATCCATAAGGAGAATTCCGATTAAAATATACCATACTGATCACGGTACAATAATTACAAGGTAGGCCAAAGTTCACATCTGTTTAAATTTTTTCATACCAAGGCCTATTCTGTCAAACCGTCAGAGTTGAATTTTTTTGATTGGTGAGTTTTTTATGTGTTTGTCAAACACGTTAATTTAAAAAAATCTATGTTGCAACAAAAAGTCGAAATCTTTTAAAAAACATTAGAAAGTTGAAATATAAAAATGAGAACCTGCGTGTTATATGAGAAATATGTGTGTGAACAAAATAAACGAAAGATGAAATGGTCCGCAGCTTATGGTGTTACATTTACATCGAAAGACAGAATTTGTGAATACCATTTCATGATGCCGAATGCAGTTCCAGTTCCTCCACATAAGAAGATCAAGTAGTGAGTATAATAATATGTCTAAAAATAAAAATCACAGTGTTTTTTTAGAATGAAAATATTCAAATGTACAAACCAATGCGATTTTGGATCCCATACAGAGTAAATTTGGAAAATAACGACTTTGCGGTCATATTCATCATTCTTTTTTACAGTGGATGTATCAAATTTAACAGAGTTACAGGACGAAATGGAAACACAAACAGAGTGTTCCAATGGTATATTTACTTGGGATATGAGTTAAAAGGTAATTCTTTCACGGGGCTAGGAGAGGAGGGACCATGATGTCCCTCTGCGAAATTGTAAGTCATTATACTGTTTGCTAACATTTATAAGTAACTAGCAAAGTACCCGCTACTTCGTATGCGGAAAGGGAATAAAAAAATATTTCATATGGAAATCGTGAATGCCGTATAATTAGTTGTACTATTGTTCTGAATTCCACCTTTGTTCCTACATTTAATATCAAGTTTATTACCATTAAGTACTCTTCATATACATAAGCACTATTTTCCGAAATCCACACTTTAGCAAAAACGTACAGGTTCCACATGTAATTCCATTTAGAACTTTTTGAACACATAATTATACATTTTCAAGACTACCTCTATACCGTCACCTCCACTAAATTTAGTACCAAAAACCCTTTGGTCCTTCTTTCTAACTCTCTGTCAATGGCCAACATTCTAAATTTTAGTTTTCCAGCTCTCTCCGTTACCCAAATTCAAAATATTCCAAATTTAGTGAATTTTCTTCCACCATAGTCCAAATTGTTCCAAATTTAGTGATTTTCGTACTCATAAGTACAAATTTCCCAATGTACCTCAATCCTTCTTTCAAATAGTCCAAATTTAAGAATTTCAGCTCTGTGTGAAACCATTCCGCACTTTTCGTACCCATATGCCAAACCAATCTCAATATTCCAAACCTGCTTTCAATCGTAAGTCCAAATTTAAGAATTTCAGCTCTATCTGTTCACTAAACTGTACCATATTTGGTACCATTCTGTACTTTTCCTACACTCCCAGAGTAACCTAAGTTGCAACATTCAGGATTCGAGTTCTACCCGTTCACCGAAGTCCAAATTGTACCAAATTTTTTGGTTGTCGTACCTAAAGTACAAATTTCCAAAAATACCTCAGTCATGCACTTCAATAACAACCTTAGGTCCACATTTAAAGATTCCAGCTCTATTCGTTCACCAACATCCAAATTGTTCCATTTATTACTTTTCGTAGACGTAAGTATGAGTTTCTAAAACTGTCTCAATTTCCCACTGAAACAGTAATTTTATTCATTAATTTCAGGATAGATTCAAATTCACATAGATCCAAATTGTACCATATTTAGTACTTTTCGTACTCATGAGTTCGAATTTCCAACACTGTCACAATCCTTTGCTATAAGAGTAATTTTATTTTCAAATCCATCCATCTCTATCCTTTCACTCAAATCTAAATTGTATTAACTTAGCACCATTTAGTACAGATATTTACGTATTTTTAAAACTACCTCATCCTACACTCCAACCTTATTTTTAAGTCCAAATATTAAGATTCCCACTCACACAAAACGAATTGTACCATATTTAGTACCAATCCAATCCATTCTCGTATCCATAAGTACGAAATTCCAATACTTCCTTACAGCCTGTTTTTGTAAATGTAAAATGTCCATTCGTTCGTCGAAAAAACGAACGATTACTCATTTTGGTTTTCGCAAACAAATTACCGGTTGTAGTGAGTGAGAAATAGGAAAGAGCTTTTGGTATTCGTATTTTTTTGGTTTTTGTTATACAAAACGGTGCGTTATTTACGAACAAAAATGTCAAAAACAAACGAAGAGAAAATACCATTCGTTTAAAAAATAATAATAAAGAAAACTATTTGTTCATTACAATTTGTGTGTTGTTAGTGAAAAGAACGTAACAAATATGGAAAATTCTGATGAAATATATAAGAAGAAATGGTTTGTAAAAAATTATATATCCCTATGAAATGTAAAAAATTATATTGAATTGTTTGAACCCCTAGCAGCAAAAGGACAACGATTGCCCAATTCCAAAAATTGGTTGATCTCATGGAACTTTACCCACAATTAGCAACTGGCCGTCCTGTTTTCGGATCCAATAAATTTGAAGTGGATAACAAGTGGAATAATGTTGCTGTATCATTAAATGCCATAGGTATTCTCCTTTGGGGAATATTTTGCTTTTCTTTATAATTAAAATTAATTGCAATCGTACCAAACATTTTGAATTTTCTATTTTGACACTTATGTATGTAAAAAAAAACTGTTTGTAAACAATAAACAGAGTTACCCTCATTTTGCAATAATTCTATTGGAAAATTTGCAACAAGATACCAAAAGAAACACTTTGGCACTAATGGTTAAAAACGAATGAAAAAGCTCAATCGTTTCTAGACGAAAGCTTTTACAATTATTACAAAAACCAAATTTTCGACGTATACGTTTTAATACGAACGATGCGTGTGACTGCCGGAACAAATTACAAAAACAGGCTGTTAATCTTGTAATTTTAATTCCAAATTTACGTTTACTATCTCTATCCGTTAACTCGAATCAAAATTGTACCAAATTTTTTTACCATTTACCATAATGACGAATTTTAAAAAATTACCGACATATCTCAATTCTGCACTCAAACTGTAATATTAATTCAAAATTTCAGAATACAGCCCTATTCGTTCACACATTTCTAAGTTTTTTGGTACCATTTAGTACTTTTTGTTTCTATAATTAAACATTTCCTAAACTATGTCAATCCTACACTCCAACAGTAATTTTAATTAAAAAATTCGGGAGTCCAGCTCTATCCGGTCAACATGTAATCATGTTGTACCAAATATAGTACTATTTAGTAGTAGGTAGGTGGTATGCTTCCATATCTCAATTCTATATTCAAACATCAACCATTAGTCCAAATTATTGGTTTCCAGCTCTCTCCGTTCACCCAAATCCATCTAGTGCCGTTTAGTACTTTTCGTACACATAAATACGAGTTTCCAAAGATGTCTCTATAGCTCAATCTTCAACAGAAATCTTAATTCCAAATTTCAGGGTTTCAGTTCTATCCTTTCAAGCAACATCCAAATTGTACTAAATTTAGTACCATATATACCTTTCGTACCAAAAAGTAAGAATTTCATAATCTACCTCAGTCGTACACTCCAACAGTTATTTTAATTCCCAATTTGAAGACGGTTCACCTAAATCCAACTTCCACCAAACTTAGTACCAATTAAGTACTTTTCATACCAATAAGTACGATTTTTTAAAGCTAATTCCGATTATCAAGATTCCATCTCTACACACTCAACTGAAGGTAAATAGTACGGAATTTAGTACTATTTTACACTTTTTATACACATAAGTACGAATGTCTTAAACCATTTCCGTACATCAACAACACTTCCCAACATGTTTTCTATTTAAAATGTCAAGATTCCAGCTATATATGTTCAATATATATACAATAGGAAATAAATTCAGTAAAGTTTAGTACCTTTAGTACACTTATAGGTCGAATTTCCAAAAACCCTTTTGCACATCTTTCTAACTTTCCATCAGTGACCAACATTCCAAATTTCAGAATTCTAGCTCTTCCCGTTCGCTAATAAAAAGGGCACCATATTTGGTACATTGTAGTACTTTTCGTACCCTTCTACTTCCAACAAAACTTCCTGCATACCCCGAACCTACACCCGCATAATGATTCCAAATTCAAATATAAATGTACTAAATTTAGTACACAGTAGTACGAATTTCCAATACTTCTTACTAAACCCACACCCCCATAGTTATCCTAAATCCAAGTTTCAGAATTCCAACTCTATCGGTTCATCCACAATTCAATTTGTACCAAATTTAGTACACAGTAGTACGAATTTCCAAAACTTCCTACTTAACCCAAACCTACACTCCACAGTGATCCTAATTCCAAGTTTCAGAATTCCAACGCTATCGGTTCACTCACAATCCAAATTGTACCAAATTTAGTACACAGTAGTACGAATTTCCAAAACCTTCAACTTACCCTAACCCTACAACCCCACAGTGACCCTAAATCCAAGTTTCAGGATTACAATTCTATCGGTTCACTCACAATTCAATTTGTACCAAATTTAGTACACTGCAGTACGAATTTCCAAAACTTCCTACAGACCCCAATCATACACCCTCACAGTGATCCTAACTCCAAGTTTCAGGATTCCAACTCTATCGGTTCACCCTCAATTCAAATTGTACCAAATTTAGTACATAGTTGTACCAATTTCCAAAACATCCTAAATATCCCAATCCTACACCCCCACAGTGATCATAAATCCAAGTTTCAGGATTTCAACTCTATCGGTTCACCTACAGTTCAAATTGTACGATATTAAGTACACAGTAGTACGAATTTCGAAAACTTCTTACTTACCCAAACATAGATGCTAAATCCAAGTTTCAGGATTACAACTCTTTCTGTTCACTCACAATTCAAATTGTACCAAATTTAGTACACGGTAGTACGAATTTCCAAAACGTCCCACTGAACCCAAACTTTCACCCCCAGAGTGATCCTAAATCCAAGATTTAGGATTCCAACTCTATCGGTTGACCCACAATGCAAATTGTACCAAATTTAGTACATATTAGTAAAAATTTTTAAAACTTCCTACATATCTCGATCTTACACCCCAACAGTGATCCTGACTACAAATTTCATGATTCTAGCTCTATTGGTTTGCATAAAATTCAAATTGTACCAAATTTAGTACCATTTAGTACCCATGAATAAAAATTACTGAAACTGGGTAAAAAATCCAAAACTACGTACATTCCCAATCCTACACTCCGACGGTAATGTTAATTTCAAATTTCAGGATTCCAGCTCGATTTTTATCTCCAAATTAAATTTGTACCAAATATAGTATCATATAGTACTTTTCGTACACATGAGTACACGCTTCCAAAACCATCTCCTTAAATGGACTCTACATCTCATCCCTAATTCGCATTCCAAATTTCAAGTTTTTAGCTTTATCAATTCACATGGTACGAAATTGTACAAAATTAAGTACATTTTAGTACTTTTCGGATATTTATAGTTCGAATTTCCAAAAACCCGTTGATACATATATCCTACACTCAGCGACCACCAATCCAAATTTCAGAGTTCTAGCTCTACCGGTTCGTCAAATACAAATGGTATCACATTTAGTACTTTTTAGTACTTTTCGTACCGTTCTAGTACGAATTTCCAAAAACGCTTTTGTACATCTTCCTAACTTTACATCAGTGACTTAAGAATTCTAGCTCTTCCCGTTCGCCTAATACAAAGGGTACCATTTTTGGTACATTTTAGTACTTTTCGTACCCTTCTAGTTCGAATTTCCAAAAACCCAGCCTTATCTCACGCCTACACACCAACACCAACCCACACTCAAAATTTCAAGCTTCTAGCTTTAGCCGTTTCGTCTGGGCGATGATCTGTCAGTCACTCACTCAATCACTTAACACTAAGCTCTTTTATATATAGATAATTCAAGGGCTCTGTTAGTAGGTAGAGAAGATATACATAAAGTTTGTAGTGGTGTTTTTCAATGTTTTTATTCATATAAAATAATAAAACTAAATTTTGAAGTACAATTACATTAAAACTACACATACATTAGAACTTTTTACCGGGTTAACCTACTTTTTGAGGATTTAGTTGACATATATGCAAAGGAACCGACAATTGAAACCCACTGGGTTAACGAAATCCGGTTAAATGTAAATGTACTATAACTTGTATTTTAAACTTTGTTGTAAAAATAAAGTTTTCCACCTATATAAAAGTCTCCTTTTCATATTTTTTTGTTTTCTCTTTTGAAATTTTCGCTTGCTTTTCAACTAGCGAATTTTTCTTTGCTAAATTTGCGAAATAGAATACAAAAGAAAGAAACGTCAAAATTTTTACATTTGAAAGAATTTTGAAATATTTTGTTTATTTTTTATATATTTTATTATATAAATTGCAAAAATTAAAAATTAAATTTCACTTTCAAACATTAAAGCAACAGGTTTGTAAACAAAAGCCGGCTGTGTTTCAGTAAAACGAATAGGTTTAAGAACGAAATGTCAACAAAATTGTTCTCATCGAACAGAGCAAAGCAGAATTTACGTGTACCGCAAATTCTGAACAGGCAAAGTTTTGTTTTTCCTCCTCGTACCCCTCTCGCCAACAAACTCAGAATTTGCGAAATAAAAATTAGCCTGTGGAAAAGGGGACTAACCAAATATGATAAATTATGCCAAGATCGCCGAAGAGGTTGTAAAAATAATTATAATTAATTTAAAGAAAATATATAAGTAAATTAAATACATATATATAGTATAAAAATCAACTTCCTTGAAGAATCTATTCTATTAAATAAAAAGAATATACTTTATAAAATCAACTCTGAAAAATATTGTTTTTACCTCTGCCTAACCATTAGAGATATTTTTATAATATTTTAAAAAGTCTACGGCTATAATTGTTCAACGAAAAAATATTTTTTTTAAAAAATACATTTCTGTTTTAGGTCTTAAAAAAATAAAATTCCACCCTTATTTGTGGTTATTGAACAAAAATTTAGAAAGCCCACCCCTATTTATGGTCCTTAAAAAAAGTCCAATTCTTTTTGTCCTTGGTCCTTGAAAAAATATTTTTAAAAATCCACTCACATTTGTATTCTCTGATATTTTTAAATAAGGTGTATACAATCTAAATATTCCTTCAGGCTTAATTTTTTCTTCAAGTGCCGATTTCTTCAAGTAAGATTTTCGAGAAAAATTCGAGCAGTCACAGTTTCTTTACCATCAGTCGGCAAAAATGTTCCCCATCAAAATATTAGTTTTAGACCTCATATCACTTTGGACCAAATCCATTTCAGACAATTTGGAATAGATTTACAGATTTCCTCCCGTCACGATAGTTTTCGAAGTGAGTAACCGATTTCATCGAAATTTTACTGAAGGAATTGACCGATATTCCCCATCTTTGAAGATGAACTGAGGTTTGAAAATATTAAGATTTCCAAAGTTTGTGCGCGCCAGCCGGCCAGACAGACGACTCAAAATTGTCTGAAACGGACTTGGTTCAAAGAAACATGGGGTCTAAAGCCAATATTTCTATGAAGCCCATGTTTGCCATATCAAAGTGTTTGTATCCTCATTAGCCATAAGGCTGAGCCATAAGGCGTAGAACTGTCATTGTTCGCAGCATTATTCAGAATTTTGTCTTTTAATCCATTCACTTTTTGCTCGTATTTTGGTATTGGGACAATTATACTTTGAAGATTGGCTGCATTACATTGAATTTGAATAAAATTAAATAGATCAATCGGCAGTGAAGGAGATCGACCGAAACGACACGAGAGTTACTCGGCCAACGTCTGTCACCTCAGCCCGTTGTGTAAAAGCATCAAGGCTGCTACAAAAATGTAAATATATTATTCTATTCTCGTGCTAATAAATAAGGAAAACTTCTCACATTTATAAAGCTTTTGAAGATTTTTACCCGTACATTACTGTTTAAATCCAATGGATTTAAATTGTCAATTTGATTACATGTATGTCAAATAAATCCCCATAGAGGAGTTTACACCGACAAAAAGTTATATAATAAAAGTGGCATGTAGTTTTAAATTTTATTGCATTAAGAAAATGTTGTCCAAATTAACCAAATGTCGTTTCCTTCCAATGCACAGAAATTCTTTCCCCAAGATTTTTTATTAAAACTAAGTTGTAAAATATTTTTAAATCCGTCTTTTTTATTTTCAAACAATACAATACAAATTTAAGGCATTTTTTGACAGAAAATGGCATTTAAAAGCAAAAGCATGTATTGAAATGTAGCTTGTTATTGTATCATGGTTTAAATGACTTGGAGGCAGAGTTGTATTTCCACACAATTTCGTGTGAACATTCCTATGTCAAATATCTGCTAGTCAACGCCGCCTGTAATAGCACTCCGGCGTTACGATACAAATTTCTAGCGCCTTTACAACTGCTGAGCAACTATTAAATTTCATTTCATAATAGTGCGATTTGTTGAATTAGTTGATGATTTTTTCGACTAATGCAATTTAATTTGTAAGATTACAGCTGATCGTTTTACGTCAGCAAACTTCTGCGTTGTCAACATGCATATAACAACGCCGTCACACATTAACATTAAAGGTTCTGTGACTGCAGCTGCTGTGAGTGTGTGTTGTAAACAATGCGGCTCTCTTTAGTCTCCATCCCACCTCATTCGTAATCTTTCGCGTTATACCGTTTTGAGTTTATCTTCATCGGTCATTTTGTCTTCTCCTTCCATTCGTTAGCAGGTGGAACGTTTTTCAATTTTTCTTCTTTCAGATAAAAAAGAAATATTTTCAAATTCCCTAGTTCATAACAGTGCGATAAGTCGATGAGAACGGACGGAATTTTTGTTTGGTTTTTGTTTTAAATTCTTGTAGAAGAGCAAACGCTGTCTGAATACATAAACCGAATGAAAGCCGGTCAATAGAGTTTTTTTGTTTTACCAAAAAAATTAAAGAAGACGAAAAAAGAAAATCGAATTGTAGGTGTTGACAGTTTTATGTGCTGTGAGAAAAGCGGAAAGAATAACCATAATTCAGTGTTTTAGTTCCCATTTTTCGTTTTTATTTGTTCGACGATTTATGTTTAGTGTTAACAAATAATAATCATAACAAAGTACAAGGAAGCCAAGCTAACAAATTCAAAAAAAGAAAATTCAACTTATTTGTCGATAAGACGAGACGGAAAAGAAATTGTGTGGAGTGTGTGTCATCACGGTGCGGTTTGCATTGCATTTTTTGTGTTAATAAAAAAATAAATTTAGTTGTTGGCTGTTTCGCTTCTTTTTGTGTTTGGAGTTCTGTCGGCAAAGTTAAGCAAACAGCGAGTGAGTGCTGTAGTTGGTGTGGCCCCATATATATATATTTTGCCTTTCATTTATTCGGTGTATTTGTGTTGTGTGGAGCATTTCAAAACGAATTAAGCAAAATTTACAACAAGAACAAAGACGCTTTTCAAAAAAGCACAGAAGAATTACATTGGCTGTGCATTGCATTATTTACCGTTTGTTTTAACAGTGAACATTACATTTTTCCAAATAGAAGAAGCAATTTGTATTTGACGTCTTTGCTACAGAAAGCAACATCAACAAAAGAGGAAAACCATCCAACATCCAATAACGAAGAAAAAATACTTGGAACTTCCACAAAATGTCAGAAACAAAAAGTGTAAGTATTTATGGGCATTTCATTATTGTTTACTTTTTCCAATTTGTGTTTCAACATCTGTTTTAAATTTCCTTGCCAAAATGTTTTATTATCAAGGGCGCGGTTGTTTGACTTCTGGCTCACTGTTGCATCGTCGTTGTGATATTTCGGGTGTGTTTGTGTGCGCGAATGGCTGGATGGTTGGCTGTGTGTTGTGATTTGTAAGGGTATCAGTGTGTTTTTTGCTGGTAAAGTGAAACTCCTGTTTCATTTTGTTGCTTTTGCTTATTCTTGAAATTTGTTGTTGTTGTTTTTCTGGTTTGACTCATATTTCTTTTTGGTGAATTTTAGTTTGTACATATATGTATATGCATACATATCCAGCCAGCCATCTACATATGTTATGTATGTTCTCTTGCTCTCCTTGGATACAACTCTGTGTTGTTAATTATCTCGCTCTCTCATATCTGTGTACAAGGATCATATTGGCAAAGCATAAAAAAGTCGGCGGCGGCTAAAAGTCGACTGCAGCCGAAAGAAAATCGGCGGCGGCGGCTAAAGCAATATACGGCCGGCGGCGGCTAAAAGTCGGCTACAGACGACGACTTTAACGTGAACAAATAATTTCGGTTGTTTTAATAACTGTCAATTCATTTAATTTAAAATAAAAATGAAAATATAAGTTTATATGCACATTTGTTGCTTATAGCACATTAAAAATTAATAAAAATACTTTAATTTGATAAAAATGGTTCGACGACTGCCTTGTTATCGTGAACAAACAATTGTTTCTTTACTGTTGCCGGATGCAGGCTGCTTCTCTTTGCATTTACACAATTCCCGGCATATGAAAATGCTTGCTCTGAAGATGCTGATGTGGCTGGAATTCCAAAGCACATATTTGCTACAGCAGCAACATTTGGAAAGATCTATAAAAAGTAAATGGTCAAAACGTAACCTGCTTAAAATAAGTTTAAGATGTGAATCTTTAACGTACTTGTTTGTTCTGTCGCCACCAATCTAGAGGCTCAACCGCCTCGACTTTCATTTCCAAATATTTTCTTATTTCTAACTCTACGTTATTTTGTACATTAGAAGGCGATGGTCCCATAAATTCCAACATTCTTTGACGACTAGCTGATATTTTCTGCAAGTAAAATATACGTTAGTTAAGTTTACCTTTACATTTATTAAAACATAATACCTGTTTTTTTGCATTTGGTTCAGTGCTCGTTGATGGCTCATTTAATAATGTGTCATCGATTTCCTTTAATTTTTCAATTTCTTCCATAATCAAGTTCTCCTTGGAAATTGGAGACAGAACATCATGCACAAGTTCCAAGGAGTTTGGCGATTGTTTGCGTATCTGTAGTATATATTTATCTAAAACAGGCCAGTTTTTTTGGCATGGGTCCATAAGCGCAGCTACAACATACATTCTATATACTTTGAATCGCTTCGTAAAGTTTTGCACAGCGAAATTGCATAAATTGATTGTTAGTTCAAAAGACGCTTTTTCTTCTTCTTTCTTCAATGAGGACATAATGGATTCCTGAAAATAAATACACGAAGATATCGTCGGATAATCTTGGCCTTGAAGGTGTTTTGTGGCGTCCTCAAAAATTTTTAAAAACGTGCCAAATTCCGTTATAATTTGCATTTCCATTGTCCCAATCACTAACAGTTCCTTTTTAGCTTTAACTAATGCTATATTTATAGTGGATATATTATTCGTATAGCTTTGAATCATTGCAAGCAGAGAGTTCCAACGTGTTGCAACGGAATTTTTCAAAGAGGTGTGGTGCTTGACGTTTAAAGTTGCTTCATATTGTTCAGTAAAATAGTCATCTCCATGTGGAAATTGTTCGCAACTATCCAAACTCTCCAAAATTATTTCAACCTCTGTAAATATTTTTACTAAATCGTTTTGTTCCTCCATATTTTGAATATTTGATATTTCTTCATAGCTATACATTAAGCTGCCATAAATTTTTTTTAATTTTGATATTATGTTATTAATATTTTCAAATGACTTGTTGTTTAGTATATCTTCCATCAAAAATCTGTGTAAAACATGAGCCATACAACCATATCTTGGTATATTTTTAATTTTTAAAGCTGAAACGATGTTGCTTCCACCATCAGTAACAGCACATATGTTTTTTTCCAACAGATTAAATTCACATAAAGCTTCTTCAATTTTTTCTACAACTGCTAGTCCAGTGTGAGGTCGTGGAAAGATCTCTGTCTTGAGCGTTACAATTTGCATTTGAAAATTTTGGCAGAAATGCACTTTTATGTTTATGTAAGACAAGTGCTTATGTTTATCTGACCACATATCCAATACAAGTGTAACATTTTCGGGCGACTCTTTAAGGCTTGTTTTTACGTGGTCCAAATATATGTTATAAACATCGTTTAAAGCCGTTGTAGCTATTGTCCTATCTGTGGGGAACATAGCCTTTGGGTTTAAGAAAGATACCAATTTCTTAAATCCTGGCCTTTCAACAATTTTAAACGGTTGCAAATCCCAACAGCACATTTCGGCGACCCGGCGAGCATTTTGTTGTTTGTTGTTACAACTTGTTGAGGATTTCAATGCATTTTGTGTCATTGTTGAACTTTTCAGGTTATTTAAAGATTTCACGTCCAAGTTATGTACAGCTCGTAGATGGTTCATATAATTTGTGGTTGATGTTGATTTTCCAAAACTAAAATCATAAACAATTACACACATGCGAATGGAAAAAATTAGAAATTCTTACCTTTTTAAATTAGTCTTTTCATCCAAACACAATTTGCAAAATTTATATTTTTGAAGTATATGCCTCTTTTTAAAATAGAGATCACCAAAATATTTCCAACACAATGATATACCACCTTAATTTACAACAACCTTTGCCAAATTTTTAAATTCATTTTTCTTTTTAAAAAGATCTTCATATTGAGATACATCTGCATATTGAGAAATATTGATTTCAGTATCAACAGATTCGTCAGAATCGGATTCTGATTTAGTCAAAACTGTTTGACCCTTTCGGTTAGCGGAAAAATAATTTTTAATATTCCTTTGGCACATTTTGCATTCTTTTCTTTGAACAAGCAAAAACACAACGAATCTTTGGCAAACAATATGGTTGCCACTCCATCAAAATTCGTAAGTTACAAAAGGTTGCCAAAGGTTTTGTGATAAAAAAAAACAAATCTACAAAGACATAATACCCTTACCACTATGTGCTGTAGGGTATAATTAATATAAATAGCCTACACGTTTTTGCCTCTCGAAGACGAGTGCACAATGTAAATTATCGTCCAATAATGAGCATTATAATATGTTAATTTATCGATAAGATTAAAAGACATATTTATACAAATTTGCTGTATAAATTTATATTTTTCAACGGCTTAGCCGACTCAGTCGGCTAAAAATTTGAGCCGATGAGAGCCGCATACATCAGCGGCGGCTCAGATCACTTAAAAAAAGTCGGCGGCGGCTGCACGCCGACTGCGAGCCGATCGGCTTCGTGCTCTGTTGGCAAATCAAGACATTGGCTGACAGTTCATGCACTTCCGTACATTGTTTTGTTGTTGTTGGGAAAGAAGGGGGGCGTACAGTGGGTATTATTATTGTTGTGTAGTGCACTTTGCTGCAATGTTAAGTAGGTCAAGGAGAGGGTGTCTATTTCTTTTTTTGATGTCACTGAAGAAGAAGAAAAAAATGAAAGAAAACAGGAAATGAAAATGTCAGTTAATTTTTTTATTTCTGCAAAGTATATTTGTGTGTTTTTTGTTTTCGTACTGACAACAATAACATTGAACAGTTGTTAGTAGTGCCGTGTAATCCCTATTAAGATACGAATGGTTGATTGCAGTAAAATAAATGTAAATAAATGAAACCACTAATAAAAGAAATGTGCTGACAAACAATTGTATTATTTAATACCTATAATAGATAAAAAATCATGTCATTAACCACAATATAAAAATTGAAGCAGGCCAATTTTAACTCAAGGCAGCTTAACGCTAGTTTAGATAAAAGCGAAACGATTTGACTTAGAATTTTCGGGGACGAAAAAATGTTCCCAGAATTTTTCAATGATTCTAAAGCCTAGAAAGAATAACTCCACGACCCGTTGGGCGTAGAAACCTTAACTGAAGTGGTAAACATTTGCAAGGACCACTTATGTTAGCAAATTTTCAAATGGAATCAGTATAATTCTGTAGCGATTTGGGTTTTGAAGGGCTTTTGATAGTTGAGAACATGTAATAAATTATTGTTTTTGACCATCTGCATGGACAAGTTATCAGTACGACTGCTATTGTTCTTCCTCCTAAATGGGTGAACCAAACTGGGTTTGCGGTTTCATACTTCTCCACTATATTTGATATTGAACTTCTGGAGACATTATATTCTCAGGACATCTCTCTTAGTCGTAATCCAATCGTATAATCGCCAACAATGAGTTTTTCTAATTGCCCAAAATGCGTTTTATTAACCCCAACCCGAATTTATCGTTTGTCACTTATAATTGACTGTTTGTGATTACAATTATTATTATTTATTATAGTCAGGCTGAATTCCAGTTTGTTGTTTTTATAAAAAACAACTATTTATTAGTGGGGAATGTATGGCATTGTTTGCCGAGGGGTAAGGCAGGGAAGACTATAGCTCCGTATCACGCCACTGATCCTTATCAGTTCCCTTAGTTTTTGTGTTGGGATATTCTCCCCAGAAGCTATTGCTTCTATACAAAAAAAAACCTTTCATACCCAAATGTCTCTTGTAACAAAGCGAAGTACTTAGCTGACCAACGAAATGAACTGCATGAGAATTTCGCTGGTGCCTCACTTCGAGGTTAACAAGGCATTTACAATCAATACCATACCTTTCCCACTGTTGTGTGTTGTCACATCGCGACAATTGCACACAACGACTTTGTTGGTGTTGTTAGTATACAGCAACAAATCAAACAGTTTAACCGTGTTGGCGGAATCCGTATTTAATTTACTCAATCTGCCTGCTGGGAAAGTTTGAGAAAGTGATTTTTATTTTGAGAATTCGAAAATATTACATTTTCAAAATAAATATAATTTGTTGATAATTTGTTTACATTTTTCTGTCCAATGACGTTGTTGACACTAGTATAACTTACAACAAAAAATGTCCATGTAGTTTTTTTCCATAAGAGATTACAGATTATGCACCATCATATTCCTCAGACCGAAAACCATGACTACGAACTGTCTGTAGAAGTGTGAATTTGTAGATTTTCACTTTAATCGCAGTAATGAGATTTATTTTTTTCTCGTTACGAAAGTCTTATCTGAGCCTTTTTCCATGATTTTTGTTTTACTTAAACTAGGGGTGCTGGGAATTACTCAAAAAAATCAAATTCAAATAATTAATATTATATTTAGAACGCCTGAAAAATACCAATAATAGTCCTCAAAATCTTCTTTTTCTTCTTGTGCTAGAAATTGCCACCTGTATTATTCTTCGTCAAAGAAATAACTTCCTGTAAAAGACCTTAAAATAATTAGTTCATAATCTACCCAGACTTCCTCGCTAATTATGAAAAACAAAAACAATATTTAACGCCTATTAAGTCTTTTGTTGCGTTGTGCTATTATGCCGTGTTAATCAGCATTAAGAGCCCTCAAGATAAAACGCGGCAGCATTGTTGTCATTCCAGCAAAAAAAAAAATGTTATTAAAAATTTATAATACTCCTTCTCATTTTTTTGGGAGTTTAATAGACTTTTCTTTGCTTCTTTTTGATATACACGTATTAAACAACAAGGAACTCATTTTCGAATTTAAATTATGAAGTTCGCCCCCCTTCTCCATTTATAGCTTGTGTTGTTGATGCATCATGACACTTGCTCTCTCTTTTTTTAATTTATAATTCACTGTACTGTGTTTACAATTTACATCACTCTCAGCAAACAATAGCCCCTCAAACTTACTCTCATCACTTGGCTCTTTCCATTGTTTTTTTTTATTTACACAATTTTTGTGCATCAATTGCTTTGTTGTTACACATTTATGGAGGGCGGTTGGTCGTTCGGTCGTTGTAGCCTATAATATTACTCCTGATTGTTGTCTATCTGTCTGTATGCCTTGCAGACTAACTGCCTTGCCTGCCTGATTGTGTTCGGTAAAAATTCTACATCCTACATCAGTAGAAGTTATTGTTGTTGTTTTGTGTTATTTATATTTTGTGAACGTTTGATTGTGTGTGGTGTATTAAACCCTTAAGTCATAACGGTTTTATTACATGGTTCATCCACATAAGCGTGTCCCTCCTATTCTCCCACTCTCTCTCCCCCTCTCATCTACTCTGGTATGTATGGGGGAAACAACAGTTCAAAACATTGTTTGTAATTTGAATAAAGAGTTCAATTGACTTCTGAGAGGGAGTAATGGTTGCGTTGTTTTACATTTGGAGAGGCAGTATATTTTGGTCGATGCTGTTTATATTGCCGCCACCGTTGTCTTAAGTCTGAAATGTTTTTTTTTTTTATTTTGTTGAAATTTCCTTTGTGTGTTGTTGGGATTTTTCTGAACTTTATCACAATATTCATATGGAGGAGTATGGGAAGAATGTGGTTGGGTTTGGGGGGTCATGCACAGTGCAGTACGAAAAATGAAAACAAACGCACAAAAATGTGTATTACGTACATATGTATGTATATGCATACGTACTGCATGTGAAGTAAAATTGACTTTGTTTACATTATAACTGGGAAACATGTGGATGTGTGGTTGGTGGTGGTGTGTTGATAACAGCTCCCAACCTCCTGCTCCTCCTCCCCCTTTCATACATTGATGTATGTTTGGATAGCAGCGCGTCAAATAAATTTGAAAAATCTAAACAAAAGAATGCATGAATCACTTGAAATTTAAAAATTTTATGCTGCTTACTTACTCTTTGAGTGTGATAAGTATACTTGAAGGCACTTTTTAAATATAAATAGTACATTCCAATTTAGATATGCAGCTATTCAAATTTCACTGCCATAAATGAATCGGTACCAAGCTAATTATCATCAGTAGATTTTTATCTCCTAATATTTTTAGTAAACATGTGGTATTTATAACTCAACGGCTTAAATTGCATTCT
Source organism: Musca vetustissima (assembly GCF_032173495.1). Taxonomy (NCBI): domain Eukaryota; kingdom Metazoa; phylum Arthropoda; class Insecta; order Diptera; family Muscidae; genus Musca; species Musca vetustissima. The sequence continues at coordinate 240,517 of NW_026883972.1, forward strand.
GACCAAAAGTATTATCCCAACGGCTACACCGATAAGAAATTATCACAGTGTAACGGAGGTCCATTGACTTCCAAGATCAAGTCACCTTTTGTTGAATTGTCTGGACAAGGGTATAACATTCTCCATAAAGTTGAAAATTTCATTACTATTTATTATTCCTTTGTACAGTGTGAGGGATACCAGGGCATGAATAAACAATGCAGTTAGATAACAATCCTTTTGTTATTGATTTTAGACCCTATGTTTCTTTGGCCCAAATCTGTTTCAGACAATTTGGAGTCGATTTATAAATGTCCGTTCGTCTGTGTGTCTGTCTGGCTGGTACGCATGATAACTTTCGAAGAGAGTACCCGATTTCGTCCAAAATATGCACATCGTAATATTTCGTCCAAACTTATATCAAATTCGAAGATGGGGAATGCCCCTGAGAAATGTTCCTTCTCGGACCACAGAGAAAGATATATAGGTACTTGGGTACACCATATACATTAAATCGGACGGAACTATATATGGGATTTCAATGAATCTTTACACACAGTAGGTTATACGAACTTCAGTACGTTGTCCAAAATTTTGGTCAATCAGCCATATTTTGGAGCTTTGGTGCACCATTTACTGAAAATCGAAAACTATATATGGGAGCTATATCTAAATCTGAACCGACTTTAGCGAAACTTTCCACACCGTATGTAGTAGTAAATAACAGAAATCTTATAGGAACTCTCGGAAGACAAACTGGGATAAGCTAAAACAGCATCCACAACCTTTGGTCGCATGGCAGGAAATTTCAGCCGCTATGGTGGTCAAAAGAACCTGGCACCCTTGAGGAAGGCTGCTAGGAAATCTTATAATAACTCTTGTAGGACGAATCTTTGTACAGATGGAGACGGTTACAGAGAGCAAGATCCAAAATCTATGTTAGTATTAGGCGAAGCTACGGAACGTGGACTAACTCCGACAGAGAGACTCTTGATCTTCTATCATCAACCCACTTCCCTGATTGTATGGACCACAACGGTGAAATACGATGTGCACATCAACATACGGTTCGAACCAAGGAAGAGAAGAAGCTGATAGAGAACACTATAGGCAAACCAAAGCTGGTTTGGGCAATAAAAAGCTTTCGTGCTAGGTAGGTTGCCAACAAGACGACGTGCCCTGTAGGATTTGAGGCGATTGCACAATTCTCATCACATATCGGTAAGACCACTGATATGTATTTATTGCTATTGAGTCTTTGAGCCTCTAAGTACAATATTCATATGGTACTGTTTTGTGACTGCACTGGTATAAAATCTATTAAATGCTATCTGGAAGTTTTGTCAATCTAGAGAAAAAATATCAACATGGTTTGGTTTCTTATTTTTTACCTCTCTCTGTATATAAATATATACTCCCAGGGCGGCGTCGCATTGTGGAAATTAATTCTCTGTTTGCTTCCTTATTAAATATAATTATGCCCCTTGTTGAAACGGTCGTCAATTTGTGATACTTGAGTCGTAAATATCTAGTCATCAAACCTGCCATCAATAGAGCTGGAGAATATTGTTGAAAATTGTAGAATTCTAGCACAAGTCATTTCCATTCCAAAATAGATTTAGATATGAATTTCATTAGGAAATGTCTATATCATTTGTATTATTATCTCGATTTTTAAAAAAACATGCTTTTAAGACCATTTAAAGCTTTACAAAGAATCGGTCGGTTGGACTTTATTACATCTACCATCACCCAGAGGCTGACAATCGTTTTGTTTTCGCACAAATGAAAGGAGAACCCTTTATGTAAAATTTTAATTTAACTGACAAACAGACAGACGGACATTGTCACTTTAACAGCAGCACATTCATGCTGTTTTGTTTTTATTCTTATGTATGGAGCACCACTCCCCTTTCATACAATTGATGTGTTGTTGGTCTGATGCAAATAATACTCATAAACGTAACTCCTCGTTATGACCGACCGGCCGTCTGACTGACGACTGTGAATGTAACTGACATTTTTGTCACTTTTTGCAGCATATCCAATCGTTATGTAAATACAAACATTGACACTTACCGGCTGTCTCCTTTTTATGTGTGTATGTGTTGTTGATTTTTTGTAGCGCTAAGCGTGGTTTTATATTTGTCGGGATCGGGATCGGTGTTGAGAGTTTCTCTCTCTTGAGAGAGTAATTAGAGTTGCGCTATTTTTAATTTTGTAACAAGCGTACTTTTTGTTCACAAAAGGTACGAATTGACTTAAACGTACCAAAACAAAAATTATATTTTTTATTATTCGTGGATACATTTACGCTTAAATTATAACATATATTATTTATGCAAACAACTGGTATAAATATTGGCCAATATTTCTCGATAATTATGATTTATTATCATTTGAAGTAGAATTTTAGGTACCTTTTCGTACTTTTTTGTTCCTACCTGTGGCAATGTTTTCCAACACAATTCACAATTTACCACTGAGAGAGAGAAAGACTCTCAACACCGATCCCGATCCCGGCAAATATAAAACCACGCTAAGGGATTTCACCAACAGGGTTGGTTTTTGTTGCGGTGGTGTGTTGGTGGTTACCATGGAAAATGTTGCGGTACAAGAGGTGCAATAACCTGGTGTTATATTGTCTGTATAAATTTAATTACCATTTTCAAGTGGTCTCAAAACAAATTGGGGTAGGAAATAAATTTTCGTTAGCAGAAAATATCAAGTTTCCACAGGTGAACATATTTCGTGGAAATTCGGATAATTATTACAAATACGACATAATATAATTATGTCAAATTCTATGATCGGGGAGCAGAGTTGAATGCTAACGGACGGTGCCACAGATTGCGGATAGTGGGAGGCCCAATAATATTCTTTTGGGTAGCTGTGAATATCAAATTAACAGTCGCAGACAATCTGCTGGTCCTGGGTCCCAGGACTGACTAGGCGAGAATCGCGCTTTCAAATATCCATCTCAAAGATCTTAAGTCGTGACCTCTCTGTGGTGCCCATTAGTGTTCTACGGTTTGCAGTAAGATTCCCGACTGTGTTGAACGGAGCTTTGTTGATACCTGGGCGCATCAACATTTTTTTCTGCCTTAGTTGCCGAGTCCTTGCCATGGTAAGAGGCTATGTCATGGCTGACCTCAAATCTTCACCAAATTTAAATCCTTAAAAAATTTAATAACAATTTATGCGACCTCAGTCTCGAACTCTACAAGTTCAGATTTCAATCAACCCCCACAAATGTTGACAACCCAGGCTATTCCACTGGACCACTCTTTTGCCTCAACCCCCGTTACTCTCGACGACGTAAACGAAAGCCTGGAGAGGCAGAAGGATCTACTCCTCGACTTTATAGAGGAAACCGGCTCCTTCCGCCGTAATCAGGAGAGAATCCTGAATCAACTCTGGGGCGACTCACCGTTGACAGAAGAGGAAGACGTCATGAAAACTACTGCGACTAGCACTACAGTGACAAATACAATAGCTATCCTGATGACTCCTCCAAATCAAGGTGGGTCCTCCCAGATGATGAGTAGGGACGTAAACCCTGGCGAGGAAGAGGTTCCAATGATGATGGATGAATCATCAGAACGGTAAACGACTAAAGGAGCAAATGTCAAAGAGATCTCTGACAAGAAGATTTACCACAGAGCGATTAACTACTGCAACCGGTTTATCGGACGGGACAGAGACTCGATAACGGATAAGGAGTTTCTTCTAATTAAGAGGAACCTCAAATTCATCCGGAAGTTCTCCACGAACTATCCGAAGTAGTCGTTGGATACAAGAAATACTGCATCGTACGTGCGGTAGTGTCGATATAGAATTCTGAAAAGAGTGGTAAGCGTGTGGCGAAAGCCAAACCCACCGTCTCAAAGCAGGAAGCCCAGAAACCGGTGTCTAGCGGCCCTGCCAGTCTACCAGAGGTACCCGAGGATCTGCAAGTAGCAATCATGGATCGAGATGACCCCAATGGGATTAACAGCGATGAAAAATGATTGGTGGAGAGATTCAATTTTACAGTCAAAGACTTACAAAAAAGGTCTATGTCCTTATTTCTGGAATCCTAAACAGATGGGGAATTTTTATCCATATAGCTATTTCTAATTAAACCCGCACTTGAGGTTGGTCAGCGTATTGACTTCAAAAATTAAAAATAGAAAAATGTTTTTTTCCAAATTAGGCTTTGCGCTTTCATTCACCAAGGGAAAGTAAATTCCAAATAAAATTCCACCAAAAATGCATTTTTTCGATGTCGTGACCACCAAATATGAGCAAGTAAAGTAATTCGCTCCTGCCCAGACCTCAACAAATTTTAATAAAAAAAACAAAATTTTTTTATTAACAATTGAAAGTTATGTTCAAATCGTAATGATGTGTGCCTAGCATTTCAATTAAAAAATATTATTGTTGTGCTGAATTCTCTTCTGGTTCACGTCCCCAAAACAAACCGAGGTGCGGTGGAGCGGGTAAAGAGACACAACACTTAGGCGATAAAGACCGACTTTCTATTGTTTGTTTAGTGGCGGTGGTGATGGTACTACATAATCGACACAATATTTTTATTGTCGTCATTGTTGTTGTTATTGTTATTTGGAACAAAGAATTACAACAACAAGAAAAACACACACACAACAAAAATATAATTGACTGATTGCCGTCTGTCCGTCTGGAAATTTTGTATTTTTTTGGTTGGGGGCTGCCAGGCCACACAAAATACCCATCAGACATACCACACAACTCACACATACATACTTCTATAGATGAGAAATCACTTCAGATTCTTTTTTTGTTTAATTTTTATTTAAATGTTAGTACCAAAAGAGGCATAAATCAATTAATACCACAAAAAAGCAGAAGCATACCATCACCACCACCACCAATTCCCAATCGCTGCCTCCACCAAACCAACAGAAGCGTTTTAATAATGCCATCATCATTTACGCTAACATTTGATGATAAAGGCAACAGCCAGCCAGTCAGCCCACAACAGCAGGCAGTGGTGAGGATTGCACTCATTCACTCACCATCCATCCATTCATTCATTTATTGAATCATACATTAGGATTGCCAGCCAGCCAAGCCAGTCGCCGCCAGAAGAATGCACATTTCTTCTTCTCTTCATTTGATTTTCATGCATGTTTGGCTTTAATTTAAAATCGTTGAGGCAGCTTTCTTTGGATTTTCTTTACCCCGGCTGGGCATTTAAATTTACAGTTTTTCATGAACTGCTCTGCTTGGTTATGGGGTGTGCTTTGTTGTGGACTTGACTGTTATTGTTACAGTTAAGATAAAATCTAATGCATTGTCTGTATATCGGACCTTCTTTAATTCCTTAATCTTGATGGAGTTTGAATGATGTTGCAAAATTCCAAAGAAACATTTTTCTTCTATTAAAAAATCGTTTTTTGATAGAAGAACAGATACACTATTTTTTATTATTGGTTATTTTATGGCGCCAACATAATCAAGTTTGTAGTCCAAATACTCGGGAATCAACAAACAAATGGGTATCGAATGTTGTGCAGTTTGCTCTTCTCCTCATATTGTATTTGTTATATCGACAGAAATAGAATATTCTACTTACTGAAAGAAATTGGATACATTTGGATAAATACTCAAATCTCGATGGAAAATTCATGGTTCCAAGTAGACTTCAATTGAAAAGTACTGAGAGCTCTGATAAAGTTCATATTCCGTTCATAATACAACTCTTGAGAACTTAAGTAGTATTACCACTGGAAGCTATTCCTCCTCAATACATATAGCAATTAAAAGGATGTGCTCGACGGAGGAACATCAACTATCTGTTAAGAAGCCCTTGCTGATGAAAGCAGCTTAGCCGCGGAAGCAGTCAGAAAGGATAGGCTATGAATAGATAAACGAAAGTCGAACCTGTTGACAAGTTTTCACAGGAACCTTCAGTGTCTCCTCGAAAAATGGCTTTAGCATTGGAAGTTGGATGACAAAAGTCGGGTCTAATGACAAAACATCACATCAACTTTTAAAACCCGCTACTACCATATGTCCAGAGAGTAGCCATCATTCTTCTCCAAATTTCCTGGATTTGTTTTTATTTATTTTTCTTTCGAGATGAGCTACATGATCGAAGTTGCAATGAAAAGGAAAGCCGGAGAGATACTAAATCCCCGGATTATGCGATGCGTTTCGCCGTTGATTAAGCGGCTCATAAGGCATATTGGCCAATGTGGCGCCGGACAACAATCAGGAGATACCATAAGAACCAGGGTTCAAATCCCAGCCGGACTCAAGCTAATTTTTTTGAGTTTTAAGCTTTTTTAAGCTTTCATGTAAATGTTTTTATTTATTTTTTTTCGATATGAGCTACATGATCGAAGTTGCATTTTCATTTCTCGATGAAAAGGAATTTTCGAACGGCGGATAACAGAGGTCCAGAGAGATTGTTCAGATTCAAAATTTAAACTTGCGGTAGTAGTTACACCGTTATTAAAATTGTAACACAAAGTTTAAGATAGATTTACTTTTCCCGTTAGGGGGAAAAGTTGTATGGAAGATTATAGAAGAAACAGGAAAGGTTTTGGAAAAGCCATAATATGGAGCTCTATTTATGCTTCCGAGGGAACCGATGGTATCAGATGACCAGACTGTAGCATCCTGATGCTAGGATCAGTGAAAGTAATTAGTCACTAATCGAGATGATCTTCATACTATCATGATTGGTTGTTTATCACGATTGTTTGCAGTCATAAATTGGTGAAATAAGGAGTCCGCCGACTACCTTATTAAGGCAGTAAATGACCTTGAACTCCTTTGGGAGGGTGAGAAATCCTCGGCTGTATCGTGAATGAGATCCCGTGCTGTATGATAACCTCTGTATGGTTCAATCCCCCTCTCTTGGAACTAGGTCAGATGCAGAGGATCGTCGAACAGAAACAAAACACCGGTCTTAATATGGAGAACGGCGGTCTGGTGTTCAAATACGCCACGGACAATCAGGAGTGGAATACTTGAGGCGTAGAAGGGGCACTTTGATGTATCGATTGGGAAGTATTCCCTTCCGTCTCTCCTCATCGCAGAAGCCCTTATGGTATCTCAACAATTAATTCTGATGCCACTTTATATTAATTCCTTTAATGACTCAATAAGGAAGCCACCAGACACTTTATTTTCATAGCCTTGTGGCTTATTGTGTTGGGGTAACGGACATCAAATAATCGAATAAAATTGATAATTTCCACGAAATTTATGGTCTACGAACTAATTGTTATACGAATGGAATTTCCGATTTGAACCAAATTTTGCACAGCCTATTATCTTTTACTACGCCTGCTCCAAAATATCAAACCTAGATCACGTCCGAAGATGGGACCTATTGGTCTACTCCATAAACTTGTAAATTTAGTTTGAAGCGAATTGAATAACCGATTTGATCAACATTAAATCTGAAACATTACAAAACAAATTGTACTATTAATTCAAACTGCCCTATTTACAAATAATAGCTTCTTCGATTTAGCATTTGTACATATATTTGAAAATGTTGAGTACATTAAACAAATTTTGGATTGATATTTTTAATATTTCTTTGCCCATTATTACTTAGAGCGTTGATACAAATGCTTAATGGTATTATTGACACTGTCAATGAACTTTATTGCCTTAGTTTTCAAATACCCAAAAGTGGTCATAAGTTTCTTTTTTTCCTGCGCTTCACTTGCTCTTAATTATTAAAACGAACAAAAAATGTATGTGTGTTGGTTTTTATCGTCTTCCATTATTAGTAATTTGCAATTATGTGCTGGTATGTGAATGTTTTTCCCTTCTTTTATCCCCCCATACACTTGTGATAAATATGATTTTGGAAATTTAATGTACATACTTGCATAGATAGGTGTAGAAAACGAATACATATTATATGTATGGAGGTACATGGTTCATTACTGGAGGTATTGACAATAAGCTTTTCACCATTATTTCGTTTTACGCCTCTTTTCCACAAACATTTTGAACATTAGTTTGTTGTAATTTTCTGTGTTATTGATTTTTGATGGCATATCTCTCTATATCACGTTTACAATATGTGAACCCTTAAAAATATATAGAAAAACAAAAATCAATATTGATTTATTGTAATTCCTCATGAAACTAAAGAGTATGCATATACCAATAAACGTCTGCCATGGCAATTAGTTTGCAACTGAAATCAATTTCATTGCAATTTCATTACTGGCATTGAAAAACAATTTATTTCGTATTTTTTTGAACAAAGCCCAAGTCAGTCAAAGTAATAAAACATCATTTTTTTGTTTTTGCTTGACTCAGCTGTGAAAATTAAGTGCAATCACTTATCACATTCAGACATACAGAGTTTTGTTTTCATGCTCGATAGAACTTTGAATAATACAACAAATTCGAATCGAATGACCAATACATTGAGAATTGTTTTTTTAGTATTATATGGACCTTATTCGTTCAAATGTCCATTTGAGTTAAATGTTGGAACACAATCGATTAATGTTTTGCTCAGTCTCCATTTAAAATCAGCAGATTCTAACCAAATAAGTAGCTTTGAAGATTTATAATATAAGTTCCATTTGTCATTTAATATCAATCGAAGATTTTAGATTGGGCATTCAAAATCACATCAATAGCAAGAGCCGTAGACTTGATATCTACAGATCAGGTTACGAGTCACCTTGCATGCATACCGTGTGATATATCACCTATTTATACGCTCTTCTCTTCCATGTTTATCGGTAGTTATTAATGACAAGGTATTTGATCGATATTCCACACAAAACTGATTTACATTACTCATGTCCCGAATTTCCTGGAATTTAATTCTTCGATGGGAAGGAATTTTCGAATGGGTGATAGGCAGAGTTCAAGAGTATTGGTAATAATTACACAATTATTAAAATTGTATCACAGAGTAAAAGTTAGATTTACTTTTCCTGTTAGGGATGTCGAAAGAAGAATGAGGAAAAGGCTGGGCAGTAGCCTTAAGATGTTGCTCTATTTATGCTTCGAAGGGATGCGAAAGTTATTTCCCACTAAAATACTTCAATTATCATTTTTTTTATATTCTCAGCCTTATGGCTAATGACGGTATATACACTTTGCTACGGCAAAAATGTTCGTCATCGAAATATTGGTTTAAGACACCATATTTCTTTTGACAAAATCCGTTTCAGTCAATTTGGAGTCGATTTACAAGTGGCCATTTGTCTAGCTGGTGTCCTCGATAACCCTCGAAAAGAGTAACCGATGTCATCTAAACTTTGCACATCGTAATATTTCTTCCAAACATTAATCAAGTTCGGAAATGGGAAATATCGGCCCACTCCTTCTGGTAACTCCCACACAAATGGTCAAAATTGTGCTGAAAATGAATTTTATAATATCATACGAACATAGCATCCGATTCTCACCAATCTTTGTGCAACCTAATATTTTAATCATGCCTGTATATTGATGGGTGATGAGACTTAACGGTCCACTCCTTCTAGTACCTCCCTCACAAAGGATCAACAGTTTGCAAATTTCTACATCTCCATTTGATGCGAACAGAATATCCGATTGCATCGAAACTTTGCACGCCTTAATATTTTTTACATATACAGATCACGTTCGAAAATGGGACCCATCGGTCCACTGGTTCTAGTACCTCCGGCACAAAGTGTCAATATTTTGAAAATTTGTAAATTCAATATCAAAAGAATGGAATGTCCGATTTGATCCAATCTTTGCAAATCGTAATACATTTATCAAACCTAGATCATGACCGAAAATGGGACCCATAGATCCCCTCCTTTGGTACCTCTCCACAGATGGTCAACTATTTTATAAAAACATATACCTTATATAAAGCGAATAATAAAATCAGTGTATAGTTTGTTCCTTTGACCTCCGCAAATCATATGCTGAGTGTATACATCTGTCGGCAACATTGACTGACACTTTTTTACTTGTTTAAATACACTGATCAAAACTAGAAAAAACCAGAAATAAATAAGTAATTTATTCGTCAAAATAATATAAACGCAAAATTTATTTTGAAATAAAAAAAAATATTCCATGGAAAACAAAATTGACATATTTTTTTTTTCTTTGTCAAAACTAAAGCCACTTTTTTATTTTTTCTTATAAATAAGCAAATTTTGCAAGTAGTCGACAGCATAACCACTATTTTTCATTACGGCAGCACACATATAAAGCATTGAATCAATAAAATGCTCAATTTGATCCCGGGATAATACTATTCCTTGCATCCTGAACCTTTGGGAAGAGGTTATGTCTGTTTGTAAAACTCTTTTAATTTTGATATCTATGATACTCCAAAGATTTTTCTATAGGGTAAAGATCTGATGATTTTAATTTATTTAATTTTAATTTATCCGAGAGCATTGAAGAGAATTATTGAACTCAAAAATGGGTTGTCATAGCAGTATGACAATTTCTTTTGCAGCCTTCCTACATGCTGAACTCCTTTAGTTTTGGCCAGCAGTGTATATTTAGAGGAAAGTGAGGGGAACAAAGAAAAAAAAATCGTTTTTCTCAACCTGCTACAACAACAAACCTAATTAGAATTTCTTCGAATATTTGGACTAGTAGATATATAGTGGTTTTAGGAACCGATCATGGGCTTGTGGCTAGGTTCCCATTTATGAAAAAAATAAATAAATTGAATATTGCTGTACTGCTCTGATCAACTTCGTCCTGACAGAAGGTGGTCATGAGAAGTACGCTCCGCTACCAATGACTGGCTGATCCAACATATTTTGGGTAGAAAAGTGACCCTATATCGGTTTGTTTCTTTTAGGTCGATGGGGAATCACGTTGGTGGGCCCTCCTCTTGTCTTCTTATTCTTCACGTATATTTTCAATATGTTTACTATTTCTTCCATCACAGTACATGTTTTCCGTTTTCAAGGCAATTTGTTTACCACAGACGAAAAGCCGATTATAAGCTTAGGCATATTCTCAAGGGCATGATGATGTGTATAAACAGCTGTTCTAGTATTTTTCAAAATAGAAACTATTTTTTTTTTAAATTTTATTCAACATTTGATATACAATTTTTATTATCACTTAGCTTCATATTGTTTCTTTTTTTAATTTCACTCTCAATGTGGATTTGAAATAATTGAATTAACCTTTGGTTGCTTTACATTTGTAATGAGGTATTAAACATTTATTTCAAATCATTTAAATTGCTAATACGATTAATACAAAACCCGCCACAGTTTTCCTTCCCACCACTAACTGCTGCTTCGTATCGTATTTAGTTTTGCAAACAGTGCAAAAATAATTGGGGAAGGAATTCTTCTCATTGTTTGTCATGTATTGATCGACAAAAGTGCCATTTGCAATGAGTAATTAAACACTGTGTGGATATACGTCATGAGGTTATCCTTCTCTCAAGATATTCACTTACAATCTTCATTCATACAATGTGTGTGTTGTTTTTTTTTTATTATTATTATTTTCCTCGATTAACATTTATGATTATTCATTCATTTCAATGGTTGTTATTACTACGAAATGAATCATTTAGAAGAACGCTTAAAGCGTATGGATTTTTATCTTGAAGTATAGAGCAATGTGGCACCAGCCGACAGTGGGTTAAATTGGGTTATTGGTAACACATTTTTGCGCTAATATTATCAATATATTATATTTAAATGTCATAATCCGGATCATAATTGGAAGTCATGTCCGAGGAAGCCATTAAATAGTCATGTACTTTAAATTTTCCTACATTTTTATTTATTAACTGGTTTCCTTTTACACCACTGTCCCAATTGGCCAGTCCACCCAACCACTTGTCTATTTAGAATGCATCTCCAAGCCATTCATTAACAACACCGCTGGGGTTTGAAAGACAAAGAATAACACAAACTAGAATGAAATTAAATGGAAATGCCAGCCAAAAGCCATAATAGTGTCATTTTGAAAAAGTGTGTCACATACACAAAATTGCATTACAAAATGCAATTGCTCATAATTTGTCAAAAGGTGAAATAGTTACTAGTAAAAATGTATAGTCAAGTATATCATAGTGTTTCGGCAAATCGAATCACAAACACCGTGGAATAAATCGTAGTATATTTTTATCTTTATCCACAGGTGTCTGATGTAAACAATTTGTGTGTTTGATGACTTGGTTTTATTGGCAGGCTTTACATTCCATACAATACGAATCAATGTTTTGGATAAAAGACCTAAGTCGGTATGAATTAAAAGAGTTCCGTGGACCAATATGTGGACAAAGATTAATATTAATATTTATCGATCACATCAGTAATCAGATACGAAGACCCACTTTGATTTAAGTCCGATGCAACAAATAAAATTCATGAAGCCTTAGAATAATCTACGTTGTAATAAGTTAGGGAATTTCTAAAGTGTTGTTCTCCTAAAATGTATTGTTTTCTACAAGAAAGGACGTAATCGATGTGAAGACTCCAAATGTTAATGTTATGTAGTATATGCGGTGTTCTATCGGCCCACTTCCTTACTCATCCACACATACCTATAAAGAGTCTACATTTATTGTTCTGATAGTATATTCGCATCAGTGATCTGATACGAAGACCTGTAGCTGGTCTAACTGAGTCCGATAATACAACAAATAAAATTGATGAAGCCTTAGAATAATCTACGTTGCTAAAAGTTTGGGTATTCTGAAAGTATTGGTCCTCTAATTTTTTTTTAATATTCTGCAAGCAAAAAAGTAAACGATGTGAAGACTCACAATTTTACAGTTTGGGAGTATATGAGATGTTCTACTGCTTCACTCTCTTACTAATCTACACATAACCATCAAAAATCTACGTTTATTTGGAAGACAGCGGAATTGCAAAAAAGTCTGGATGCAGAGATGGTTGAACCGGTGACTATCTTTGTGGATAGTCAGGCGGCTCTTAAAGCCATCAAATCTTGTAATATCAAATCTGAGTTCGTCCTCGAGTGTAGAGCAGTTTTGGAAACACTCACTTACAGCTATCGGCTGTGTTGGATACCAGGACACTGTGACATCATGGGTAATGAAATACAGACGAGTTAGCTATACGAGGATGTCAATCTACAGATCCAGCAATCGATTGCTCAATCAAACCAACCATCTGTCATCTTTTTTCGGAACTTTGAGGCGTTCTTCGACGAACGAGCCAATGAACTTTGGCACAACGAACCTAGGTGCAATGTGTCAAGATCTATCTGACCGACTCTGTCAACTAAGAGAACAAACTCACTGTTGAACCTGAGCAAAGCTGAAATCAGAATAATGACAGGAGTCATTACTGACCATTGCATTATTAGGGCCTTTACCATTCGATCATGATATTACTGATTACTGCAGACTCTGTGCTGACCAGGAGGAGACGGACACAATTGAGCATCTCCTGAGTCGCTGTCCAGTTCCTACAGACGGCACAGACTAGTGGGTGCTCACTTTCCGCCTTCTCTAAGCTTCTTTTCAACTATGGAACCTGATTTAATATACAGCATCATTAGAAACCTAAAGTGGTTAGGAAAGTGCAACCTTTGCACGTAATATATGTTCTGTCTAATTTCTGTAGCCATCGAAAGGATTCCCACCTTCCTCCTAATACTTCTTGTTAGCTTATTATCCGTTGCAAAGGTTTACGGAATTACTAAACACTGGTTTTATTATTCGCTTTGTAGAAGGTATATGTTTTTATCAAATTGTCGATCATCTGTGGAGAGGTATCAGAAGGGGTTGCTCTATAGAAATATATGCTTTAATGTTTTTGGGGAAGGTACCAGTAGGAGTGAACCGACGGGGTTCCCATCTAGATTTTGAAAAATTATTACGATTTTCAAAATTTTGATTAAATCGGGCATCCTTTTGACAAATTTTCAAAATGTTGACACATTGTAAGGGAAAGTAGGTACCAAAAGGAGTCGTCCGATGGGTCCGTCTTTGGACTTGATCTAGCCAAGGTAAAATTATTATTATTATGTGCAAATTTTGGATCATATTGAATCAAAAATTTGACTAGAAGGAGTGGACGGATGGGTTCCATCTTCGAACATGATCTAGGTTTGGAAAAAGTATTACAATTTGCAAATTTTTAATCAAATCAGACATTCGTTTCATATTTAATTGGACCGATGGGTCCCGTCTTTGGACTTGATCTACCCAAGGTTAAAATATAACAATGTGTAAATTTTGGATCAAATCGGACATTCCATTTGTTTGATATTGAATAGACAGATTTTCAAAATGTTGACACTTTGTGGGGGAGGTACCAGAAGGAGTGGACCGATGGGTCCCATATTCGAAAAAGTATTACGATTTGCAAAAAGTATTACGTTTTTCCAGCAAAATTTTGACTATGTGCCCCGATGTGCCCCATCTTTCAACATGAATTAAGTTTGAAAGAAATATTACGATGTGCACATTTGACATCAAATCGGAATTCCATACTATGATTATTGGATTAACAAATTTTCATAATTTTGACCCATTGTGAGGGTGGTACCAAAATAAGTGGACCGATGGGTCCCAATTTCGAATTCAATTAAGGCTTGTTACAAATATTACGATGTGAAATTTTTGGATGAAATTTGAATATTCCGTTCGATTCATAATATATGATTTACAAAGTTTTAAAATGTTGACCCTTTATGGGGGAGGTACTAGAAGGAGCCCCATCTCCTTCATTTGAGCTTGAGAGAAATGTTACGATGTACACAAATTGGATCAAATTGGTTATTGTATTAGCCTTACATTGAATTTGTAAATATTGAAAATATTATTTTTTTAGCACCTTTTTCTATATGAAGGAGTTGCCAGATAGAAACAAAATTTAACATGTGTTTCCAAAAGTTTCAGTTTCCAAAGTTTCCAAAACACAACTTTTTTCTGTTTATATCGCGCTTTTTGTGCAAAGCTAAGAACTTTCCGAACTGACCTCATATATTACCCTCATTCATTACCCAATAGACTTACGTACGACTACATACAAAAGGCTGACAGAAATGATTCCGATACCCTCATCTATTACTTTTTGGACCAGCAACTTCATGTTGGAACCTTTCTGCATTTTGAAAACAATTAAATATGAATTGGGTATTTTAGATGCTACAACAACAAAGGTACATTTTATCCAGCTTCTTTTTGTTCCAAATTCTCTCAGAGATCTTCAGCGGAATAAAAAAGCTTCTGTTATATATTCTACGTATAGAAAATATTTTCTCTATATGTAGAACCATTTTTAGATAAAATTGTATCTTATGATGGCCTTGTTAAAAAAAACTAAAACATCTGGAAATTCCCAAGATTTCAAATGGAATTTTTTAAATATTTATTTAAATCATCGATTCTGACACTGTCTTGAATTTTGTGTGTGTGTGTTTATGTAGTGAACACGTCTTTTTCTTTGCATTTCTTATTTAAAACAATACCCTCAATTATGGTCATACAACTACCACTCGCATCATTCGTCGCCAAGTCTACATGATGATAATGATGATGATGCGATGCAAACTGATATTCTTCTTCTTTCTTGCTCTTGTTTTGATTTCCACACCATACAGAGCACAAATTGAAAAGCGCACGTTCGCATAGGCATTCTTCGCCTCACAGCTCAGCTCAGTTCAGTTCCCAGTAGTCATTTAAGAAAATATAACAAGAAGAAGAAGAAACAAACAAGCTGCAACAACATGATGGGAGAATGAGGAGTAAAATCATTACAATCATTAAATTTTTGTCAGTGGATACGTCATTTACACTTGAGTTTTTGCTTCAAAGGAGCGAGCTGCTGTCTGTTCGACGGTGCGCCGATGGAAGTAAAAATGTTGTTGCAGTTTATAAAAACTGAGCCCACAGCAATGTGTTATTGCATACGCAGTGTGGCCACAAAAGCCACCAAAAGAATCATAACCACATGTGGTGGGGCCGGCCCACCCTACATACATACATGTAGGCAAACTAATACTGAATGCACTGTACACTGCACTGCACTCCTCACTCATAGTCGCCACAAGTATGCAGGCAGACGGGCAAGCAATTGTTCTGCTATGACGATTTACATTTGAAGTGGCATCACGTTTCTGTTGCATTTCATATTTGTTCGAACAGCAATCGCGTCTAAGGGGCTGCATTTATAGCAACAACAACAGAAGGCAGCAAGCTACGGGTGTGTCACCATCATCACCTGCCTGAATTTCCGTATGAGGAGGAATAGTAGTAGTAGCAATTGATATTGCATACCATGAAGGTGCAAAACAACACACATTTTTTCTCTGTTCTCTGTGTGCTTTATTTTCCATAGCAATTTTTTGTTTGAAATCCATTAAATTCTTATATTTTACTTTTCCTGCTTTCTTTCTCTCTCTTTGCAGTTTTCCAGCATTGAAACTCCCGGCTATGTGGGTTTTGCCAATCTACCCAATCAGGTGCACCGCAAATCAGTGAAAAAAGGTTTCGAATTCACTCTTATGGTTGTGGGCGAATCTGGTTTGGGTAAATCAACACTGGTCAACAGTTTGTTTCTCACAGATTTATATCCGGAACGCATCATACCCGATGCCGTGGAGAAACAAAAGCAAACCGTCAAGCTGGAAGCCTCCACTGTGGAGATTGAGGAGCGTGGTGTTAAGTTGCGTTTAACGGTTGTGGACACACCCGGTTTCGGTGATGCCATCGATAATTCGGATAGTTTTAGTGCCATATTGGAATACATCGATGAACAGTATGAACGTTTCCTGCGCGATGAAAGCGGTTTGAATCGTCGCAATATTGTCGATAATCGTATACATTGTTGTTTTTATTTTATATCGCCATTTGGTCATGGGTAAGTGAAACAACGGCGCAATTTCAACTCCCATCTAATATCCGTTTGATGATATGAATTATGTATGTTTTTTTATTTCGTTTTTAGTCTCAAACCCCTCGATGTGGAATTCATGAAAAAACTACATTCCAAAGTCAATATTGTGCCTGTGATTGCCAAAGCCGATTGCCTTACAAAAAAGGAAATTCTGCGTTTAAAATGTCGCATCATGCAAGAAATCGAAGATCATGGCATTAAAATCTATCCCTTGCCCGATTGTGACTCCGACGAGGATGAAGACTACAAGGAACAGGTGAAACAATTGAAAGCAGCAGTGCCATTTGCCGTCTGCGGTGCCAATACTCTACTCGAAGTTAAGGGTAAAAAAGTCCGTGGTCGTTTATATCCATGGGGTGTGGTCGAAGTGGAGAATCCAGAACATTGCGATTTTATTAAACTAAGAACAATGTTGATGTAAGTAAAAATTGTGTGTGAGAAATTTAGAAATTTTAAAATTTGCATCCGTAATTTATAAAAAAATATTCGGAGAGATGGTGCTTTGCCATTGACTCCCTTAACTAGGTCATATGGGTCAGAATTGAATTTAACTAAATTTATTATGACTGTAATGTGGAAGTATACTGATGTGAGAATTAACCAGTCTTTATAATGTTTGAACAGATGATAACTAATTCTAAAAATTGCATCTTTATAAACTTAGGCTTCTTTTTGAATTTATAAAATACGGAGTGAAAAAATGGAGTAACACTCATATTAGCGCGCTATACAAACGGCCTACCAATAGAGTGGATTTGAAGTTTTTTTTTTCAATAACCTACCAATGGCGTGGATTTTTTAAAAATATTTTTTTAGGGCATGTATTTTTTAAAAATATTTTTTCATATTTTTTTTTTCAAAGGTCTATACATGGTGTGGTGTTTTAAAAATATTTTTTTAAAGCCGTGGATTTTTTAAAAATATGTTTTCAAAAAATTAATTACCTACCAAAGACTTCGATTTTTTTAAAAATATTTTTCAAGTTCACAAGGCGTGGATTTTTTTAAAATATTTTTTTCAAGACGTAGATTTTTAAAAATAGTTTTTTCAATGCGTAGATTTTTAAAAATAGTTTTTTTCAAGGCGTTGTTAACCTGGCAAAAAGTTCGAATGTAAATGCCGTTTTATTGTTTTAGCCGTTTTATTAACCAACGGCGAAACGCGTCGCATAATGGTGGGTACGTAGGTTCTTCTCCTGGCTTTCCTTTTCATTGCAAAAACTTAGATCATCAAGCTCGACTCGAAAGAGTATAAATAACCACTTAAAAAAAAGACAAAAAAAAAGAAAAAAAAACACGTAAAATTGAGAATATCCCATTAAAACCTTTTGTACATTAGATGTTTACCTTTAAGTTTATATTGTTATATTTACTATATGTATACTACACTCATTTAAATAATATTTTTAATTTATTTGTATTTGTTTGCTTCTTTGTTACAGCACCCACATGCAAGACCTTCAAGAGGTTACACAGGAAGTCCACTATGAGAACTATCGTTCCGATCGTTTAGCCAAGGGTATTAAAAACAAAGAGAATGGCATAATTAAACCTGAACGTGATTCTATGGTGCCCACACAAATTGTGCTGACAGAAAAGGACCGGATACTGCAGGAAAAGGAAGCTGAACTGAGACGTATGCAGGAAATGTTGGCACAAATGCAGGCTAAAATGCAAGCGCAACAATAAGTCTTTGAGTTTTCCAAACAACAAAAACCCTACCAACCACTCACCACCCATTCTCAAGGTGGAGAGTAAACACAAAAAATACACTCACAGACCGACATCCACGTTTTTTTGTAACTCTAGGTATATAAACCAGACAGACAGTTTTTTTTATAATTTAACACAAAAAATAATGGTGCCGAATTTCAAATGATTCTTTTTTTTCTATTATTTTAAAATATGTATGTATGTAGAATATTTTTTTATATCTCTTTTATGTTTTGTGTAGTAATTTTTAGATGTTCTTTTTCTTTCTTTTGTGTGTGTGTAAAATAGTTTGCGCTAATGACCCACACAAAGAAAACGAACTTTTAAAGAAATATTTGAAATTCCAAAAAAAGAAAATCACGTTACAAATCTCGACCTAATTATTATTATTACTATAAAAATAATCATTATTTATATAAGTATTATTGAAAAACAAAATTTGTATTAAAAGAAACCACAATATATGTAACACTTTAAAGTGTAAATTTTAGATTACACCATTTCCAAATGAAACTATGAATCTATTGATATTTGAAAAAGAATTTCTTAAATTGACAGACAGTTGAAGATTTCCACTTTCAACACAATTATGCGGATAGATATTGACCCAGGCATTGCAGACAATGACGAGTCATATTAATGATTCCGGTTTGTCAACTATTTTGTGGTTCTCCTAACTCCCATGATATTTCATATCGCGTTACCGTAAGTGGAGTCAATATAGAACTTGACATTATAAAAGACTCCAGTTTCGACTAAGTTAGCGGCTTTTTGAAAGGCAAAATTGTACCACGAAGCATATTGTAACTTATAGCACTCGTTGTTTAAATAATAACTACGGTGATTACTCACAAGGTTCGCATTCTTCCGGCCTATAAAATGTTGACCTCTGTTTCTGTCAAACATAAAATTATCTTTTTGACGCGTATTTTCATTTGGAAATTGTGTAATTATTGTTTTATTATTTTCTTTTCATACGAAACAAGGCCAGGCCCTCCTTTTTGACACAAATGAAATACATACCACACTCAACAACACACATCTACAATACAAACAAATTCAAACATTTTATAGTGCATATTTTTAGGCGTAACTAGGTGACGCATAAATAGTATTCACCTCACCATACATTAAAAGAAAACTAAATGGAAAAGAGAAACAAAACGAAATTCTTGTTTGTTAAACAACAATTGTTATATTAGATTAAAAAAAATCATACACTCACACGTACACATCCAAACATATAAAAGAAGTGAAACTCCTAATTGAAACACAGAAAACATGATTGATTATGTATATTTAATCATTTTGTCATTAACCTCAAATTTTTCTGCAACACCACGTCCTAAACCTAATTCCTAAATGAAGTTAAACTAATTGAAAAACGAAATATATGCTCAAACTACAATCAAATTAATAAAAAAATGGAATTTATTTAAAGTAGAAATTCCAAAAAAAGATAATATTTTAAAAAAGAAATAAAAAATTAATTTGGACATAGCAATTTTTCATTTGTTTACTGTAGCTATATACAAAATTGTTTTGAATAAAAAAAAGAAATCGAATACATCAGATTGGCACAACTTATTCCTAATAACTCTTGTCTTGTGAGATTGTTCAATTATGGTTCTTTTAATAACTCAAAATAAAAAAAATTATTGATTATAATTATTATAAAGAAAAAACCAAAATTATATTTCACACTAACTAAACAATTTGGCATAATTTTTATATTTTATTTTTGTTTAATTTGCTATAAGCTTTTTAGTATTCTAAGGTATGTTAATCAACAACAAAAAATCTCTTTACTTATATTTAATATTTCATTGGCCCTTAACACTTCTCAAAAAAATCAACTTATTTTTATTATCAATTTTTTTACTTTATTTCTATATACTAAATTTATATACCTGTAATAATTATATCTTATATACATACCAAACACAACATATATATACAATGTCTTCGTGTATAAGTAACTATCATCCTTTTTAATATACATCTAAACAAAAAATACACATGATAATCTATATATATATATATATATATATATTATTGACATATTTAAGATTTCTTTTCGGATATATACATAATAAAATTAATTCTTATAGTTACTTAAATGAAAAACATGAAAAAAACAATGAGAACAAATTATATATTAAATATATGCGCTTTTTTATACATATATCAAACAAAAATAATTGAATGTGTTTTATTTTTAATGGATTCTTTGGCTAGGTTAGGTTAGAAACAAAACATAAAGAAAATATTAAATTTTTAAAAATAATGTGAAATATTTGGTAATTTTTTAAGTTTTTTTAATTTTGTTTCGCGATTTTGTTTACTTCTCAAAGAGATGTTGATTCGACGTATTTGGGTAATACGGCCGTACAAAACATTTTGCCATAGTGGGGAAGTTGAATATTTTTGAACGCCTAAAAAATATACCAATTTATTTTAATCGGTTCCGTATAACCGGGCACCCCTTTGACCCAAAATTCTGAGTCAAAACCAGGTACGTCCACCCAAGAAAAAAATATATACCCATAATTAGGGTAATAATATCTACCTCTCTGGAAAAAATTTAAAAAATCTAATCGTTTTTTTTTTCTAAAATAGCACAGAGTCTGCAATAATCAGTAACATAATTGTCTCATTTACTGGTAAGGGTCCTGATATTGCAATGACCAGTAATGACTTTCTGCTTTGCTCAGGTTCAACAGTGAGTTTGTTCTCTTGGTTGACGGAGTCGACCATATAGATCTTGATACATTGCACATAGGTTCGTTGTGCGAGAGTTCATTGGCTCGTTCGTCGAATAACGCCTCAAAGTTCGGAAAAAGATGACAGATGGTTGGTTTGATCGATTGCTAGATCTGTATATTGAGATCCTCGTCTGGCTAATTCGTCTGCTTTTTCATTACCAATGATGTCACGGTGTCCTTGTACCCCACTTATAGCCGATAGCTGTAAGTGGGTGTTTCCAAAACTGCTATACACTCGAGGACGACCTCAAATTTGCTATTACAGGATTTGATGGCTTTAAGAGCCGCCGGTTCAACGATCTATCCATTCAGACTTTTTATCAATTCCGCTGCCTTCCAAATAGCGAAGATTTCAGCTTGGAAAATACTACAGTTGCTATCCAGCTTGTAGGTAAGCTCAAGGCCTAGCCTTTCACAGTAGACGCCAGCTCCTGTACCTTCTTCCATCTTGGATCCGTCCAGACCACCCAGAGGAGGGTTGCTACAGTTCCAATTGTCTCTACTAGGAATAACGACATCTATATCGTCAAATCTCAGGACTGGTGATATTTAGTCGCTTAGTTTTCCGCGTTGGTCCAATGTCATACCTAGTTCGTTCATGATAGGTACAATTTCGCCATAGATTTTGTTAAAATGGTAACGAAGATTAGAGTTAAACAACAAAAGTATTGAAATATTATTTAGGCAGTTGATGATGATGGCATTCATCTAGTGTTTTAGACGTTCGATCGATTCGAGGAGCGAAAATCGATTCGGATCATTACCTTGTAGCAGCCAAGGTTCGCACTAGTCTTAATGTAGCAGCAAAGGTGCGATCTAATGTAAAACGAAAATTCGATGTCGAAAAAGCTGCAATTACAACAGATAGCAGAAGCCTTGCCGAAAGCACTCATTGTCCCAATAATAGTATAGAAGGACAATTACAAAGAATTGCCCACTTCCTACAAACTGCAGCAAATGCAACACTTGGGTACAAAAGAGCACCATCAAGAAACCCGTGGTATGATCAGGAGCGTCGTAATGTTTTGGAAAATTCCATCATCCTCCTCCACCTGGTGACAGATACAGATCTGAAAGCATTTTGCAAAGCTTCTGGTATCAAATTGTGGCGGTGAAGAAGATACCAAGATAAGGTCAGAACCGCAATTAATCAGCTGAAGAATAATAAAGCAGCAGGTGTTGATGGATTACCAGCCGAGCCGGTGGTCAGATGCTGGTCAGGAGCATGCACCAGCTGATTAGTACAATTTGGCTAGAGGAATGCGTGTCCAATGATTGGAACCTCGTGCACAAAAAGGAGACAAGTACTATCCAGCGTGCTGTGTGAACGTCTGAAGCCAATGGTCACGAAAAAAGCCAACGGACCATACCAATGCGGCTTCAGACCTGACAAATCAACCATAGACCAAATTTTCACACTGCGACAAATCCTGGAAAATACCCACGAAAAATACGTTGACACATTCTACCTACTCGTCGACTACAAAACCGCATCCGTTCAGAGGTGTTTAGAGTCATGTCTGCGTTCGGCATTCCTGCAGCATTAATACGGCTATGCAGGATAACTTTAACTGGCACAAGGTCAGCAGCTAAAGTCGGAAAGGACCTCTCGAAGCCCTTCAATACCGAACGTGGATTCAGACAATGTGACAGATTGTCGTATGGCCTTTTTAACATCCTGTTGAAAAAGGTCATACGAGCTGCAAATGTAAACAGAAATGGTACTCTGTACAGCAAAGGACATATGTTACTCGCCTACGCCGTTGACATCGACTTAATTGATCGAACATTGAGAGTGGTAACAGCCACGTTTGAACAAATTGAGAAGGAGTCGGTCAAAGTGGATCGGGCAGTAAATGGCGAGTTGACCAAGCTGATGGTATAAACGCGCAAAACGTCCAGTAGACTCGGACCAAGTGTGGAACTTGAAAACTACTTGAAAACTGACATCAGTTTTGAAATTTGGAGAAGGATAGTGTTGGCCAACAGATGCTACTATGGTCTAAATAATGAGTTTAGAAACAAGGCCACCTTTCGCCAGACCAAACTCACACTCTACAGGACGCTGATACTACCCGTGCTCTTGTTGGGATCTGGGGGGCTACTCTGTATTGCGATGCGTGAGAAAAATTGTAACGCATCGCGTAATTGGTACTCTCTAATTCGTTTTCGTATCTCCTTTCGCATCTACTTTACGCAAATGTGGCATCACCGCACTCTGTAATACGAAAACGCATGTCAAACTCGTTCGTTAAGCGCAAATATCTTGCGTTAACAAAATAGCAAACGCAAAGGAAGCGAAACATATAAGTAAGCTCCATTAAAGGTTTTATTTATATATAAATTGTAAATTATTTTAAGTAAAAGGCAAAAAAGTCACAGTTACAGACTCAGCAACGTCAGTTCCTAACTTCAGTAGATTTTATGGGGCAACACAGTGATTTGGCAAAGGGACAGTTGCAGAGTTCAAATGCGAAACAACGCGCCAACAATTTGTGGACAAAACTGTCTGATGACCTCAATTCAAATTGACCTCCTGTAAAAGATGTCGGTGGTTGGAAAAAGTAAAATATTATTTTTTTATATAAAATGTGAAACTATGTGTGCATATTTATAGGTTGGTGTTGATAACCACCTTGTCCAAGCAATTTCAAAGCAGCGGCCTCTTTTATTGGAGTTGGAATTGTTGTGGATCTATTTGAAACGACGAGCGTTTGAAAAATACATAAACGAATCTTAATTGAGACATTATATATAAATCTATAAAAATTAAATATTTGAAAACATTTGTCACATAATTCGTACTTATATTTTCATACCCGTGGTCACTTAGGGAGAGTATATTTGATAGATCTCATAAAATTCTTTTTTTTTAATTCGTTCATCATTTTTGTTTAAAAAAAACACTCGTACCACACAAAAATATGTTTTCATTTACAATTTTTTGACGTTTCCTTTTGTCATCTTCGTTATTGTTTACTTTGTGGCGACAGTGTTGCCCCATTTTCAATTCAGTTTGCGAATGCGTTTGCGTGAACGTTACAGAGTACCAAATTGTACTCTTAACGCATTTAGCTTTCGCATCGCACTTGCTTTCGCAACGCAATACAGAGTAACCCCCCTGAAGTATGGGTAGTTGCGAAAGCAGCTGAGGCTGCTCTTGGGGTGTTTGAAAGAAAAATTCTCCGAAAGATCCATGAAGGGAAACGAGGAAATCTTATAAATCAAAACTTAGAACAGATTGGAACACTAGAGAGTAAGTATAAAAGTGAGATTAAGAAAGATATGAAATAGTCTTGGATATGCTTTAGTAAGTCGATAAAGGGAGTAATTTTCGGAAAATAACATGGAAAGACCCTAAATCCATTGGTCGTATTAAAAGAAATGATTCCACGTAGACAAATTCTGATTTAGAGACTCTGGATCGGATACTCATTTTCCAGTTAGCACATAATTGGGTACGGATGAGCAATTGCTGCATCATATTCAACCTCGGATCATGATAAATAAAGCTCTGATAGAAGACCCAACAAGCTATTCAAAACTGGTATGAGCGATTAACACTTTTCGATACTACAAATCTGCTGGACCACAAGGCCGGGTGCTATCGCCCCCGCTTCGACTTTTTGTGATAAACGAGATTATTGTTAACTTTGACCAATTGCGAACGAATGTAGTGTTTTTCCCCGTTTTGTCAAAATTTGTTATCGTAGTAAAAACGTCGTAGATTATTGCAATCCGGGAACAGACCAATTATAAAAAAAATATTTAAGAATTTGTGTTGTTTTTTTATTATTTTTATGTATAATGTATAACAAATCATGTTAAGGTAATTATTATATAATTCAAATCCTATTATGTACACTCTACACCCATATTATTTCTTATATATATGGGCAGTGGGTAAATACCCAAAGGGTAAATACCCGGTAAATTGGGTAAATACCCGGTAAATTGGGTAAATACCCATTTGTGGGTATTTATTTGGGTATTTACTATATTGAATCGGTAATACAATATCTTACACCCTATTTCCGGGTTTATGTTATCACATCGATTAAGAATGGATAGTTTTACGATACTTTAAAGACGTGGGTAAAAACTTGGGTAAATACCCGAGTTTTTACCCAAAAATTGGGTATAAACTCATTAACTGCAGAACCACTTGACATAGGCGGCCAAAATTTTGCACACATGTTTCTAATGTCAAAGCAAATACAGAAATCCAACATGGGGTCCCTGGGTCCAAGTTTTGATATAGCCCCCATATAACCATATTTCCCGATTTAAGGTATTTTTTGTCTATTAGACACATTTTACAACCAAATTGGCTGTAAGTTGGCACAGAGTGTTCTTTTTGAGTACAAAATGTCCATGCAAAAATTTATGTATGTAGGTCCACGTTTACTGGTAGCCCCCATACAAAGGTACCCCTATTTTGAGTATTTACCCAAAAATAGGGTATAAACTCATTAACTGCCGAACCACTTGACACAAGCGGCCAAAATTTTGCACACATGTTTCTAATGTCAAAGCAAATATAAAAATCCAACATGGGGTCCCTGAGTCCAAGTTTTGATATAGCCCCACATAACCGTACCTACCGATTTAAGGTGGTTTTTGACACAAATGGTTCAAAATCAACATTATTTCCTGTATGGGAATTGGGGTCTTCCAAACACACGTCAATTAGTTCGGCTGTTAAATATATATAAATATGTTAAATATATATAAATACCCAAAATCAGGACCGTTATATAGGACAGAAAACGTGGACCAGAGTAAACAATTGGTACTCATTGAGAACTCTTTACCTAAAATCGGGAGCTACGGTTACATGAGGGCTATATCAGAACTTGGACCCAGAGACCCCATTTCCCACACCAGTATTTGTATTGATATTAAAACCATCTGAACCAATTTTTGACCGCCTATGTCAAGTGGTTCTGCAGTTAATGAGTTTATACGCATTTTTTGGGTAAATACTCAAAATAGGGGTACCTTTGTATGGGGGCTGCCAGTAAACGTGGACCTACATACATACATTTTTGCATGGACATTTGGTACCCAAAGAGAACACTCTGTGCCAAATTACGGCCAATTTGGTGTCTAATAGACAAAAAATACCTAAAATCGGGAGATATGGTTATATGGGGGCTATATCAAAACTTGGACCCAGGGACCCCATGTTGGATTTTTATATTTGCTTTGACATTAGAAACATGTGTGCAAAATTTTGGCCGCCTATGTCAAGTGGTTCGGCAGTTAATGAGTTTATACCCTATTTTTGGGTAAATACTCAAAATAAGGGTACCTTTGTATGGGGGCTACCAGTAAACGTGGACCTACATACATACAATTTTGCATGGACATTTTGTACTCAAAAAGAACACTCTGTGCCAAATTACAGCCAATTTGGTTGTAAAATGTGTCTAATAGACAAAAAATACCTTAATTCGGGAAATATGGTTATATGGGGGCTATATCAAAACTTGGACCCAGGGACCCCATGTTGGATTTCTATATTTCCTTTGTCATTAGAAACATGTGTGCAAAATTTTGGCCGCCTATGTCAAGTGGTTCGGCAGTTAATGAGTTTATACCCTATTTTTGGGTAAATACTCAAAATAAGGGTACCTTTGTATGGGGGCTACCAGTAAACATACAATTTTGCATGGACATTTTGTACTCAAAAAGAACACTCTGTGCCAAATTACAGCCAATTTGGTTGTAAAATGTGTCTAATAGACAAAAAATACCTTAATTCGGGAAATATGGTTATATGGGGGCTATATCAAAACTTGGACCCAGGGACCCCATGTTGGATTTCTGTATTTGCTTTGACATTAGAAACATGTGTGCAAAATTTTGGCCGCCTATGTCAAGTGGTTCTGCAGTTAATGAGTTTATACCCAATTTTTGGGTAAAAACTCGGGTATTTACCCAAGTTTTTACCCACGTCTTTAAAGTATCGTAAAACTATCCATTCTAAATCGATTTGATACAGAAACCCGGAAATAGGGTGTAAGATGTTGTATTACCGATTCAATGTAGTAAATACCCAAATAAATACCCGCAAATGGGTATTTATATAATTCAAATCCTATGGGTATTTACCGGGTAAATACCCGGTAAATACCATCTCTACTTATATATATTACAGTACATATTTAAAGATTATCATTATTTTGAATTTTTATTGAGACGTGAAAATGATTCAACATACCAATCGGGTAGAAATGAATGATCTGTTTTACCCGGCAGACAAACATAATTTATTTGTCCCGATCTGGCATTAAAATAAAATTCATATACTGTATAAGGGCAGTTAAGATTTGCTGTAATAGCTTTGAGGCGACCCAGAAATTGACTGAGGAAATTTGCACAGACCCAAGGGGACCAATGATTTTGCTAAAAAGAAAATAAAGATTTTTTTAATTTCTCAACAATCATTAGCACATTCATACGACTTACTGCTCCATTTTTTGGCAAAGAACGCGTTTCGATATGCTCCAAACTTCTGACAAAACCCTTGTCATTACGTATACCAACATAAAGATCTTCGATGCCAACCAAAAAGGACTGACACCACCAATTGCGTGATTTGAATTTTAGATAGGATGTGCGTTGTCGATCGTTAAAAAGAGCTTGACGTGTTTTGAGCTCAACGAATTTTAGATTCTCCAATACAGGTTTGTCATAGTTTCTGCAATAAAAATTGACCTCAAGATCTAGTTATGAAAAGGTTTACATATTGCATGAACTTACAGCTGGACCGGTTGTTCACTTATAACACCATCCATTTCAGCGCCATACAACAAATTCATACCAGCCAAACGTGTATGGAAGACAAGAGAAAACTCCTCGGACTCATTAACGGGGGGACTTGTATCCGGTTCTCGAAACGGTGAATCTGACAAACAATATTGCTCAAATTTAAAACCCCACGAACAACAATTCTTCTGAAATTGACTCTCTTGAGATCGTTCATAACGTTTCTGCTCCGTCTCACGTTCTACCAAATAAATTGTATTCTTAAATCGTGTAACGTGGATACACCAATCACTTCGGTGTTCATATGGTGTACACATCAGTAGTCGTAGCAAACCTCGATATGATACAAATTCAGGAGCCGGCGAATTTACAAAAATCCTTTGTTGATGATCATATAGGAAACGTAATAAATGATCCAATAATTCATTTCGGGCAGATTCTGGTTTGTGGATGACTCTATTGAGGCCGGCATTTAAATCCAAAGGGAAAGCTTCAGCTGCTGGGCTTTTGTAGTATTTCAATTGAGTATCGTTGGGTTCGAACATTCGATCACCATCAATGCTAAAAAATCCAATTGGATGAGGTTTCTTTATATCGGGGAAGGCCATTTCACTTTCTGGTGGTCTAATCCATGACAGACCAATGTCTTTCCCAGTGTTGAATCCATTCATTTTTTATCTAAAATAAAAATATTTTTTAGAAAGTGCCCATTAAAATTTAATGTTTTTTACTTGCCACGATAAGGACGAACGTTCCTAGTCTTTAATTCACCTTCCAGCAAAAAGAAACTCAAACTCGGTGTTTAGAATGCAAAGCACAAAACGGATTCAAAACAAAAACAACATAAAATCGATTATTGGTGAATCGACATATCGAAATAAGGGGCATGGCAACATGTTAATTTGACTTGAAAATTACTCTCATTCAATTAAGCGGGGTTCACACTATGACATTTCAATGGTATTTTACGCCAATGATCGCGTTACGCATTTTTTCCCTTGTAGTTGTGGTATTACCGATAACAAAAACAACGACGGCTCAATGGATCCTATACTGCTCACGTTCGCCATTCATCAAGCTTCGAAGAAAATTTAGATCTAGGGAGACCAGTTGCATATCAGCTGCTTCTTAAGTTTGCTGTCAAAATCCGTTGTTCTGACTTCCATTATGAAAACGTAAACAATGTCCAAATTTTTGACATTAGATTTGAGAAAAAAAAACTATTTATGTTAATGTTTTAATTAGGTGACCACCACTTAGATGACCCTTTGAATACATATGGTGAAAAATTTATAGTACGTTTACAATGTACCGGATTTCGTTAACCCAGAGGGTAATATGTTGAATAAATCCTTATAAAGTAGGTTAACCCGGTAAAAAGTTGTAATGTAAATGCCGTTTATTTCGAATAGACAATAACTGAAAAATATATTTGTAAATGCACAGGAGTGTAAATCTAGAAGGAGAAGGCTAGAACTTATTTTAGAAGAATAGCTTCAGCTCAGCCAAAAATGAGATACGATGGGCAGTCAATACATTCAAACCATATAAATCGGCAGGACCAGATGGAATCATAACGGCGATGCTTCAATTTGGCTCGCCAAGCATATATCTGATCCTTGAGAAGATCTATACGGCGTGTTTGACTCTCTTGTGCGTTCCGGGTCTATGGAACGAGGTAAAGGTTATTTACATTCCTAAAGCGGGGAAACCAAGCCACTCTGCACCAAATGACTGGAACAGGAACACTGAGGAACAGGAGCCATAAGGAACACACCACAAGCAGCTCTGAACGCAATGCTTAAGGCCTCTGAGCCTCAACATTAAGTGTCAGGCCGCACGTAGTGCCCTAACGCTGCATGAACAAAATCTATTGTGATATTGAAGTATCCTGAACGAACTAGGTATGACATTGGATCAACGCATAAAACTAAGCGACTATATATCATCAGTCCTGAGAATTGGGGATGTAGATGTCGTTATTTCTAGTAAAGACGACTGGAACCGGAGTAACCCTCCTCTGGACAATCTGGCTTTTTACACAGACGGATCGAAGATGGAAGAAGGTACAGGGGCTGGCGTCTACTGTGAAAGGCTAGGCCTTGAGTTAACCTACAAGCTGGATAGCAACTGTAGTGTTTTCTAAGCTGAAATCTTCGACATTTGGAAGGCAGCGGAATTGATAAAAAGTCTGGATGCAGAGATCGTTAAACCGGTGATATCTTTGTGGATAATCAAGCGGCTGTTAAAGCTATCAAATCCTGTTACCTCAAATCTGAGGTCGTCCTCAAGTATAGAACAGCTTTGGAAGAACATACAGCTATCGGTTGTGTTGGGTACCAGGACACTGTGACATCATGGGTAATGAAAGAGCACCTAAAGTGGTTGGGAAAGTGCAACCTTGACACGTAATATATCTTCTGTCCGATCTCTATAGCCATTGCAATACAGGAACGGATCATGCATGATATTTGGACTTTTTTCTTCGATATCATAAAGGACAATTCATTATCGTAGTAAAAACTAGTAGATTCTTGCAGTACGGGAACAGACCAATTATCATGCGTGATCTGTTCCTGTATTGCAATTTTGCACATTTTTTTTGTATATATCATGTTATCGTAGTAAAAATTGTACATTGTTGGTGGTTCTGGAACAGACCAACATTTACCAATATGTTTCCATTTTTATTGAATTCTTCTGGGTTTCTCCAAGAACGTCCTCAATGCTCTCAGGTAATGACATTATGACAATAAAACCTACGCCGATTAATACCTGGTCAATCCTGAAATCTTAAACGTCACAAACTAAATTAACAAATATCATGCCTTTTGCATTTACATGTCATTTGTCACGTAGTTTCGATGACTTATTAATAATGAGTAAAGATTTTTTGATGAGTCCGTGGTGTCGACTTCCGGACGAACACAAAAGCGGGTTTACACATGGTACAAATGTACAATGTAGTGTAGCTTTTGTTGGTTGGTTTGGGAAATAAATGACGCAACAGGGCTAAACCCAAATTATTACAGATATTGTATGTTTCCGTACTGCAAAAATCTATCGTACTAAAAAAAAATTTACATTCCTGCAAGATCGGGAGCAGACCATTTAAATTTGAAAATATTTCAGTTTAATTTATTTGCATGGTGTTCAGAACATACACAAAATATGTATTTTGATTCGATAGAACAGATCACTTAGGGAAAAAATTGTAATAAGTTGGTAGCAATGAGAGAGAACAAAACTTTCATGACCAATACCAATCACCAACAGTTTAAAATCCCGCTTTCTTTCACTGCACCATTTGTAGCTGTTGGAACGTATTTTACTTTTTATCGTCCCGTCTTGACCGCCGTCGACAAGTTTGCTCGGCTCAGGTGTCTGCCGGAACGAACGACACACAACTCTTATCAAAAGTCGAATTCGACTTTTACACACTTCAATACAAAAAGTCGATTAATCGATTAGTCAAAAGTCGATTTACTTATCCCTAATCATAATTTGCCTAAACCTCATTCGTAAACAACACGGTTTTTTAGTCTCCATCCCACCTAATTCGTAAACTTTCGGTTATACCATTTTGAGTTCATCTTTATCGGCCATTTTGTCTTCTCCTCCCATTCGTTAGTAGGTGGAACGTTTTTCAATTTTTTCAGTCGTCGTTTTTATTTTAGCTCCGTTCCAGAACCTAAAAGAATCTACTAATTTTACAAGTTTTGCAACGTTTTACTCGAAAACCGTTCCTGAACCCATAAAACTGGTAAAACATTGTATCAAATTTAAGAGAGCACAAAACAAAATGGCTTTCTCTTTGTAAACTTTTTACTTGAAAAATTTAGGCGAGTAAAAATGGTAAACAGGAATGCCTACTTCTGATTGGCTGTTATGTTGATTTTGAAGTATTGCCATCTAATTTTGGCATATTTACTAGATTTGCGTTCCGGAACTTTTGAAATTATTTTGTACTCTGAGACTTATTTTGAAATGTTTCCCTTTTACTAGCTTTACTATTAAAAAAGTACTGGAACAGACCATTATTTTAAAATGTTTCCCTTTTACTAGCTTTACTATTAAAAAAGTACTGGAACAGACCATTTGTTGGCGAAGGATTGCGTACGACGTCGCTTGAGTCTTGGCAGAACGACAATTAACAAGCGAATTTTATGAAGGCTGGAGTCTTGGAGGCTTCCCTCTCATTGTACAACCCTATAGTACCTTTGGTCCATATAGTACCTTTGCTCCATATAATTCCTTTACTCCATACAGTTCCTTTGCTCCAAATAGTTCCTTTGCTACATATAGTTCCGACTCCTACATAGTTCTTTTGAATCTCTCTCTTTCATCATTATTTTTTTCGTTTTTCCATATATAGTTCCTTTGCTCTTTATAGTTCCTTTGCTCCAAATAGTTCCTTTGATCCAAATAGTTCCTTTGCTCCATATAGTTCCTTTGCTCTTTATGGTTCCTTTGCTCCATACAGTTCCTTTGCTTCAAATAGTTCAAAAAAGGAACTGGATCACAGAAATGAACTATATTAATTAAAGAGATGGAACTAGTTCCGATCGTTCCTTTCTTGGAATAGTTCCAATGAACTAGTTCGTTTTGGGACTACCCAACTCTAATATCATTTTCATTCGCGACGTGAATTGGTTGAAACGTTAATTCTACGCGGAAGATTTGCCAGAAATAAATAATAATAGAATATAGGCAATGTTAATCCGTTTGACATAAATATGAAATGTGTTCTAATATATTTGAAAAATAAAAACAAAAATTAATAATATTGCCCATAGAGATTTTGTGTGCTGGGAATGTTGTAGTCTGGGAAGAAAGTGAAGAATAACTTGTAACCTTTTTTGACATTGACGGCCAGACTCAGCCTGCCAGCCAACCATCAACCAATCAGTAACATCATCATCATCGCCATCAAACAATCAACGCTCTGGGCGGCAGTTCACAATTTCCATTAACAAAGAATAATTAATAAAAGAAGAAAAATACAAATTTGAAGGAAAAGTGTTCTAAAAAAGCATATACATATAACGACATACATACATACACGTACATATAAATCATCTGTGAACTGCAAGTGAATGAAGAAATGCCAGACAAGACAACAACAAGTAAAAGAGATAATTGACAGAAGTGCACCACAGCGCGCAGAGCAGCCAATGCAAAAAGAAAAATTATAAAATTTATAATGCAAAAGAGAATGTAATAAGAAGATTGTGTTGTGTAATCAAAAAATAGAAAGAAAGATTTTGCAAATTGAAAAGAAAAGCCAAAATATACCGAAACATAGAACGAACGCCACCCAAAGCAAAAAAAAAAAAATTGTCTCCAATAAACAAACTCATAGCTAAACAACGAAACGAGATACACGGCACGCGATTTCAGTGTTTTTCCATTTGTTTACAAGAAGGGCGGCGTGCGTGTAAATCCTCACGTTTACTCCTCTTCCAACAAAAAACGGCAACAACAACAAATAACAGTTGACGGCACGCACAGCCACCAATTTCATTGAAACCAAAAAAAAAAAACATCCAACGTTAAGCTCATTGGAAATTTCCACTCTCTCCGCTCTTCCCCTTCCCCAAAAAAAGAAAATTTCCAAAAAGATTACAACAACAACGCAATAGCATCACCCAGTGCAAAGATAAACACAAGCATAATACCAACCAACCAAGCAAACAGCCCGACATAGGACAACGACTCTGAACAACAACCGAATTTATGACCTTCGTCTTGTGGTAGCGGTTAAGAAATTATTTATTTGAAATTCTCATCTACCGGTCGATCGGTGGTCACAGCCAA
This sequence comes from Musca vetustissima, assembly GCF_032173495.1. NCBI lineage: Eukaryota > Metazoa > Arthropoda > Insecta > Diptera > Muscidae > Musca > Musca vetustissima. The sequence goes on from NW_026883972.1 coordinate 274,420, forward strand.
TTCATATAAATAAAAAACACAGGCCTATTCAAATAATTTTGTGGTCCGAGGAGAAATCACATTGAGAAAACCATTGCAATTTTTATTTGTTGATCCATAAAAAACCATCAAAATACCACCAATTATGGCCAAGGACGAAGAAGATGATTTGTTGCCCGATAAGGATGCCGCCAAAGGTTTCTATGCCAAATATGAACCCAAAGAAATTTTGGGAAGGTAAGTCAAGAAAATAAAAACATTTTCGAAAGTGTAGGAAAATTTTTGAATTTTGTAGGTTCCATTTATCGTTATATGTAATTGAATGGAAAATTTTTTGGTTGTTTGTTTTTTGTAAACGCCAGACGCTCTCTCGAAAGCAATGGATATATTTACAAGAATATTTTTTTAGAAGAAAACCACCAGTTGCTGTGTTTGTTTACTTTTTACATAAATGTGTGAAGTGGTTAACAACACACACTGGCTGCATCATATTTTGAATATTCCAGAATGGGGGTGAAGGCAATAAAAAAGGTATGTGCTTGGTTTTCAATTTCAATATCAAATCCCTACCATAATGGGATGGGTCGATCTTAATGGAAGGAGGTCTTAATTAAAAGGCAATTGGCACCCTTATTAGGCAGCGATGGAACATTGAACAGTTAATATGTAACTATGTTTATATCGGAACCTAACAAGGCACCTAAAGTTAGGTTAACTTAAAGGATGTACGGCTACCATTTGTAGACGTTCACTTGAAGACATTTCTACATGGTGTCCAGGATGAGCAAGACAAACAAGAAAGGAGTAAAGGAAAGTGAAAAAGGGGAGATAGAGGAGGATTAAATAGTTGTTGTTGTAGCCCTATTGCTTTTACACAATGGGCTGAGGTGACAGTCGTTGGCCGAGTAAGACTCGGGTCGTTTCGGATCATAGACCCCTATGTCGTGGATTAAATAGTGTAGACATTTGGTCATTTTAGCCATGTCAGAATTTTAACAAAGCTTAGGAATCTTAACAAAGTACAGAATCTTAACAAAGACCTTGACCACAAGCTAACATGGAAAAGGAATGTTGAGGAACGCACTAAGAAAGGTCTAATAGCATTCTACCCCTGGAAGAACTCTATGGGAAAGAGTTGGGGACTAAACCAGAGATCATATACTGACTGTATGTGGCGGTCGTTCTCCCCATTCTTACATATGGTTGCCTTGAATGGTGGCAGGGGTTCAACAAAAAGTTACTGCTGACAAAATTAAATTCAGTACAGCGATCGGCTTCGATCCTGACTACCGGAGCGCTAAGAAGTACACCGCAGGCAGCATTGAATGCGATCTTAAATCTCCAACCACTGGATATTCTGATTAAATTCCAGGCGGCCAGATGTGCCATGAGGCTCCGAGAAACGGATGCCTGAAATGGTCACGTTAATATCCTCATAACGCCATGTTGTGATTTCTTTAGGAGAAATACTTACAATAGTGACTATGTTCACTCTCATAGAGACTTTAATGACATCAAAGTAGAGTTTCCTAGTAGGGAATCATGGACTAGTGGCTCCTTATCTCTGCCAGGTCTGTAATTTTTCACAGACGGGTCAAAGATGGAGGAAGGCACTGGTGCAGGCGTTTACTGTAGGGAATTAGAAATATATAACTCATATAAACTTAACAATCTTTGTAGCGTTTTTCAAGCAGAAATCCCAGCAAATCATGAATGCGGCTGAGATAGTCAAAACACTTACTGCCTTTAATATAGGACCCGTGGTTATATATGACGATAGTCAGGCGCCCTTAATGCATTCAAATCTAGTACTATAAACTCAAAAGAGGTTCGGGGCTGCAAAAGTGCTTTTCATGATATACGACCGATATTTCAATTATGTTGGATTCCAGGACATAGTAACATAAAAGGAAATGAGATAGCCCATGAGCTTGCTCGAGGGGGTTCGCAGTCTTCCAATCTATCGATTGAGAGATCTGTACAATCTTCTATTGGCGAAATATTCAATGGTACAATTAGATTAATTTCATTGAATGACACGATTTGAAACCGTATTTAATTAGAATTTTCAACATAAGTATAGGTTTTTGGTTTCAAAATAATATGTTGCACCTTTGTATTGAAATTATATCGTACAGTTTTCTCCTGACATCCTGCAGAGATTTTGTCGATTTACGCTGACCATACGGATTCAGTCGTATCCTATCTTATTATTGTTTAAAATTATATTTATGCTATTTTTATAATTGAACAAATCTTAGGTATGTAATTCAATATCTATTTCTAATTACATATGCAACTAATTGTGAATATTATTTATAGTAATCACACTCCCACCGCATTTTTCCTGTCTACAATTCAATTTCAATTTGATGATTTCAAATTTTTTGCAATAATAAAAACACAATCGCATACCTTTTTGCTTCGCTAAACATTTGAAATAACATTCATTTTAAGTGTATCAGACAGACAGATGGTCAATTCAAAGATAGAAAAAAACCATATAGATATGGATAGGCTGTATTTATTTGTCACATTAAGCTGTCTGGCTGAGTTTGATTGCTATTTAAAAGGCGCGCTTGTGATGAGGGGGCACGTCTACATATATACATACAGATACAAGATGGGTTTGTTGTTTGCATGTCTTGATATATTTTTATGTTTATTTTTATTATTGCAAAAAAAAAAAAAAAAAAGTAAATAAATAAATTAAAGGCAACACGCTCACGTAGAGCAAAAAATAAATAGAAAAAATAAATCATTTATTTGATTTCATATCTGCTCAACAAATATTTGTTAAAATAAATTGTGTTAATAAAATTGCAATCACTTCCCATTTTGAAAAAAAAAAAATTATTTCCCTTATCATGTAAAATTTCATTGTTGAGGCTATTAAAGTTCTGGCCCTGTTGAACTCTAAATCATTTTTTACTTATTTCTACTATTCTTGAGTCATAGCTTAGTAGAACACGTGCAAATAAATATAATAGTTTTTCAATTTCGTGGCGATAAACCCCTTACAATATATAAAACACAAATTTAGACAAAATCTGTATTCGAAATCAATTAATTTGGATATAATCCAAATAAATGTTGCCACTCTTGTAAAACCAACGCTTTCCTATTTTTTTAGATATTTGTCATCACCACTGGGTTCCTTTATTATAATTTTTTTTGTTTTCATTTTTTTTTTGCGTCATTGTTATTTTTTCAAATCAAAAGAACGAAGAAGCAACAAATTTTCCACACACAGCTTCCTAACCAAATTTTCATATGTTGTTTTTTTTTGGACTTTGTAACTCTGCTGAATAAAAATAAATAAAATGTTATTTTCTCATATTCTATATACACGCATAACACTTAAATAAATACATACAAGTACGTAATATAAATCTTATCTCGTTTAATATAAATGTCGCGTTATTCTCACTTCTACGTTCCGTAGTAAACATTTATTCAATGAGACATTGACCCACTACCCAGATATGACACGTGACGTACATGTTATTGAGTGTTTTTTGGGGGAATTTTTTGGGCATTGGCATTGTTGTTTACAAAGTTGTTAGTTATTTTTGGCTCCTGTAACGTTATGTGAATACAAATAACGTAATTAGATGATCTATGGCCATCGGAAACAAAGTAATAATTATAATAGATAAGATTTATTACCAAGTAGAGTATTTAACTTATATACACCACTAATATGGTTATTTTGTCCATTTATTACCAGAAGGTACCTTGAAATTATGTGCCATAAAAAATTAATAAACTGTTCCTTCCTATTTTGGATATAAAAATTAGACTTAAATTCAAATGAATGGAGGTTACTAATTTAAATAGTAAAATTTAAAAAAAATAATAACTAAATAATATTTATAAATATGTACTTGTATACTTCTATCATACATACCTAGTCTATGGAAAGAGGTAACAGTGACCTTCATCCCGAAAGCCGAGTCATAAGCTTCCAAAGAACTATAGACCGATTAGCCTATCTTCATTTCTACTCAAGACTTTAGAAAGGTTACTAGACTCAGAAATTAGAAATACTATTGATCATAGCAAAATTAGCAACACCCAGCATACACCCGCATACATCAAATGCAAATCAGAGGATACGGCCTAACATGAGGTGGTTAGACACATTGAGAAAAATATGGAGTCCACTGGCTACACCTTGGCTGCGTTCCTAGATATTGAGGGAGCTTTCAACAATGTGAAGCTAGAGGCCATCCATTCTGCTCTCGTAAGCTCAGGCATCTCCTCACTTCTAACGGACTGGATAGATAGAATGCTGGAAAGCAGAATTATCAACTCATCCTTAGGAGAGAGTTCCGTGAGGAAATCTGTGAACAGACGCACCCCTTCCGTGGCTTCTGGTGATAAATGAGATACTGTTGAAATTCGATCATCTTAAAATAAAGGTTATAGCTGATGATGTCTTGCTGGTTGGTGGGAAATTTCTAATGACAATTTCAGATATTATGCAGGGCGCCCATTCAACTCTGCAAGTGGGGGCACACGCCAAGGTATTGGTGTAAACCCCACTAAGACAGAATTGGTGCTCTTCACTATAAAACGTAAGAAGCAAAATACCTTGCTTGGAATGTTGAGGAATGCTCTAAGAAAGGACTGATAGCACTCTACTCCGGCATGAACTCCAAAGAGAGAAAGAGACTAAGAAAGGAGATCATACACTGGCTGTATGTGACGGTCGTTCTCCCCATTCTTACATATGGTTGCCTTGTATGGTGGCAGGGTGTCAACAAATGGATACTGCTGACAAAATTAAATTTAGTACAGCGATCGGCTTCGTTCCTGACAACCGGAGCGCTAAGAAGTATACGACAGGCAGCCTTGAATGCGATCTTAAATCTCCAACCACTGGACATTCTGATTAAAATCTAGGCGGCCAGATGTGCCCTGAGGATTCCAGAAACGGATGCCTGGAAATCGCTGAACTATGGTTACGCTAGTATCCTAAACATAACGCCAGGTTGTGATTTCTTGAGGAGAAATACTCACATCTCTCTCATAGAGACTTTAATGACATCAGAGTAGGGAATCATGGAGTAGTGGCTCCCTACCTGCGCCAAGGTCTGTCATTTTTCACAGACGGGTCAAAGATGGAGGAAGTCACTGGTGCAGGTGTTTACTGTAGGGAATTAGAAATATACAACTCATATAAACTTAACAAACTTATATGACAGCCCTTAACCTAACCAAAACTAGGGCCGTTTCTTGATATGTTGTTTTTTTATATCCATATACCATGTCAATGTTCGGACATTTGTCATCACCACCAAAACATCCTTTTTCAAAACAGAATTTTGAGATTTTTTCAAATTTATCCTCCATATGCCACTATGAGAGGTAGTCTATAGGGTAAAGTAACAACAGAACATCCCATTTCAGAGCAGATTTTTGGGATTTTTTAATTTATCCACCATTTGCCACTATGAGAGGTAGTGCAAAAGAGTTCAAATTTCTGCCAATCAAATACCATATTACGTTAATAGTACATGTGTATATTGTTTTTTATTTTACGTCAAACCACAAGTTATTCAATTCAAAAAAAGACAATATCTATAGAAGCTATAAAAATAAATAATATTTAATTAAAACGAACAAAACAATAAAAAAATTATAAAAACAAATATTGTCAATGAAGCCAAACAAAAAACAACAGCTGCTTCTTGCAATCTATGTCTCACATTGATATTATGTTGGGTAGAACACTGACCGTCCGATCGACCGACCTCATGATTATTAAGACGACTTTTACTCTTCATTCAAATGCCCTTCAATGTGACGATGTTATAAATTCTGCGACATAATTTCATTTCATGTCGCAATCGGTTATTTCTTTTCTTTTTTATTTTTATTACTTTCTGAAAGTGGGGACACGAGCCCTTTTTTCTGCTTCTTCTATTTGTTTTTTTTTCAGCATTCTCTGATTATTTAGTTATTTTTAATCTGCAAAATGTTGTGTGATTGGTTACTGGGGTGGTGTGTGCCTCTTTCTTAGCCGCCGTTTTTTTGTAGATATTTTCGTTTGCCATTTAATTAAACGATTTCGTAAGTTGTCGTACAACTTTACGTGCCAAAAGCCGCGCAAATCATTTAAAAGGGGGGAGGTGAGGAGACGGTGCCAGTCGTACGATAGCGTCCCCTCTTCAATATCAATAAAAGACGAGCGTCTTGCTTACTGCTGCTAGTTTGCGACAACGACGAACGAGCCCCACAATATAAAAACACCAGCAGAGGAGACAGGCCCCTCTAATTAACGAAAAAAAAAACTTGAACAAACGATGACAGCAAAACAAGCAAACTAAATCATACACATATAGATGTACACACATATGTATATATATTTACACAGACAACTGATACGATTTTAGCAAAAAGAAAAATTCAAACAGCAATAGTTTCCATTTTTTTTTCAATACACATTCATATAATAAGAATGTATCTATTGAATAGATATACATAAATGTATTGTATAGTTTGCCAATGAATTCCGAGTGTTTACATCATGTAGACTATATATATCCACACTCACATAGACCGACAACAAACAACAACCAAATGACCGGCATCATCGTCATCAGCGAACCGCCGGCCAACACAAATCAATGGAAAATTTCCACAAATACGCCATCAATGGTTGTTGCCGCTCTCGCGTCCATACATCACGTGTCCCACGTGTTGTTTGTGTGATGCTCTTCTACATCTTTTTTAGTTGTTGACTTTTGGTATCTCGTTAAATGTCATAAAGCCAAAAAATTTTTTTAATGGACCCTACTTATCATCGAATGTGTGTTAAAAAAGCTTTTGCATTTCCAAAACTGGTTATAACAGTGAGTGTCGGCTTTGGAGACGTCAAGTTTGTTGGAGATTATTATGTGGAGTGGATGGAGGATGGTGGTAGAGGGGGTGTTGTGTGCGAACAAGTGTTTTGACAAGCCCTCTTCTATAACTGGTTGTAAAGTCGTCGACAGTATAAAGTTGTTAATTGCAGCTATGTATAGCCGTATGGAGAGGGTCCAGCAAATTAAATGGATTATTTTTTGCAAGGTTACATTGTCATCTTATGGAATGCAAAAAAAAAAAATCATTTGAAATTTGGAAAATAACCCTTCTAAGATTATTTGCACGTGTTTCGATAAGCAAGTAATTTTTGATAAATTCCACCTATATAGGCTGCTTAGACTCATTGTGTGACATATATTGTGGATTCTAAAATATCACAATAGGTTCGGTAGAAGATCACCAAAATACCGAAATTCGTAGAGGCCCATATACTATAACCAAAGATAGACCAATATCGATCAGTTTTTTTAGAGAGTTAGTTGTCGACCTAATGAGAGCACAAAATATAAAACTCCAGACAATTCGGTTGAAAATTTTTCTCAAAATCCTCAAAATATCGAAATTTGGGAGGTACCGCTATGGGGGCTACCTTAAATAGTGGACCAATATTGATCATTTTTGGTAGGGAGGTTTGCTACCTACTGAGGAACCAAAATATCAAAATAAGGCTAATCTTATATGTGGATCCCCAAAATATCGATAATATATACCTAAAAATCGACCAATATGTTGGCAACCTAGTGAGAAACCAAAATATCAAAATAAGTCTAATTCGGTTGGAAAATGTACCCAAACTATCGAAATTCGGGAGGTACCCTTATATGGGCACTATACCCAAAGATAGGTTATTGTTGATAATTTTTGGCACGGAGGTTGCCAACCTAATGAGAATCTAAACTATCAAATTGCTGGCAATTCTGTTGAAAAATGTGTTCGAGATCCACAAAATACCGAAATGCGGGAGGTAACCTTATTTTACGGGGGCTATATTAAAAAGAGATCCAATATTGATTATTTTTGATAGGGTTGGTTAGTAGTAACCTAATGGGAACCCAAAATATAAAATTGCAGCCTACTCGGTCGAAAATTGTTCCCACAATACTGAAATTTAAGATGTACCCTTGGAAGTAGAGCTTGAAGAAATATTCCTTAAAAATCCACGATTTGGTGGAGCTTAAAAATCCACGCCTTTGGTAGACCTTAAAAATTCACACTTTTGGTGGACTTTAAAAATTTACGCCTTTAGTGGACGTTAAAAAATCCACGCGTTTGGTGGAGCTATGGATGCTTGAAAAATATTCTTTAAAAATCCCCGCCTTATCCTGTAAAAAATCCACGTCCATATGGCCCTGAAACAATATTTTCTAAAAAAGGAGTGGTAGGGGTGTTATGAAAGCAAAACCCATCGTCTCGAAGCAGGAAACGTCCAGAAACCTACACCGGCGCGTAGCGACCCAGCTGCTCTACCAGAGGTACCGGAGGATCTGCGAGTAGCAATCATGGATCGAGATGACCCCGGCGGAATTATAAGTGATGATAATGCTGGTTGCTGGTCGACAGCTATCTAAAAGACCTCTTCCGGTCCGATGAAGTTGATCGACGGAAGCTACGGTGATCTGGTCAAATCACAACTCTATTTTAGGTTGTAGATTTCATTGTTCTTCTAATGTTCCGTAAAACACCTTGGTATTGCCCCATATAATGGTACTGCAAATGTTCTAATTTGTTTTTTTTTTGTGTTGGATATTAAATATAGTTTAATATTTTTCTAATATAATATGATCATAACTTCTTGTATCGATCGTTAGTTGTTTTTGTTAAGGACCCCTTAGTTATTTTAATACGAAAGATGAAAAAAAAAACATTTTTGAAGAATTCTCTCACCAATTCCCCGACCTTCTACTATTCTTTTCTTTATTTTTTAACATTATGACCTCTACTAAAAAATTATATCAACTACAAGATCTTTATAATAACCTCTTATAGCCATAACCTTTCACATAAAACAACATAATATTCCTCAAATTTTATTGCCGCATCTTGAGGCGTGGATAATTCCAGAAGCAATTTCCAAAAAGACAAAAGGAAACCCCCACTCAGCGCACAACTGGAGATTAAATGTAATAAAAAAGGATTACCTTTAGAAAATATAAGTGTTTTCTTACACAAATCGCATTAGGCAGATGACCGGCCGAACTGAACCGGGGTTATAAACACCTTGCCTACAATTACACCTGGACACAAGAAAAAACCCTACTTGTTTGCACAGCTTTACTTTTTCCCTATACCTATTAGTGTGTGTGTGTTTTTTCCTTTGTAGCCCTGACATACTGACTGCTGATACCTGTGGAGTGTTGTGAATGGTTTCCGGTTTCATTAAAGCTATAAGAGTGGTAAAATATAGGGTGTTGTTACAACAATACAATTTATTTTAAATCAGCCACTTTGCACTGTTTCAGAGGCAGAGTATTTCTGAGCAGCGACCGGCCATTGCATAGCATGAAATGAGAGGAACAAAATACGACATCGTTTGTGGCACTCTGAAGTACAAAACAACACAATGACCTCCACGGTCAATGCCTTTATGGCCTGGTCTCGTTTAATTTTTAAAGGCGGTGTGTTTTATTTGGATTTTTTGTAAAGTGTGCCTAAATGTTGTTTCGTATCTCTCTCTCCCTCTCTGTGTGTGAGTGAATTAATTCGTAGAATTCCGTTCGCCATCTGAATTTTTATTTGAAATACCATAAAATTGAGAAAATATATATAAAACACAAAACAAAATGCAATTATAAAAAAAGAGGAACACGCAACGCTAAATTACAACAGCAACAAAGATAAAAAGAGCATGTAAACAAAAACAAAAAGGCTCGAAATCAAAGTTATGGTATTTTCGATGTTGAAACATTTGAAAGGTGTTGAAAGATGGAATTCATTCTTACGTTTCACCAGCAATTAATGATTGGCGGAATTCTGAGTCATTTGCTGTGTTTTACCAATGAAATGTTTTAATTTAAAACGTTGTAGCTGGCTATCGTGTAGGGATACGAAGTCGGACCCTCCACAATATCTCAATATAAATGTTATGTGATATTTACTTGTAGATTCCTGTGATGTTAAGTAAATTCCAGTAGAAATTTACGAAGATTAAAAGCCTTAAAAAGAGATTGACTTTGAAATAATAGATATTAGTATGTAAATAGATCAATAAATAATAAATGTTAACTAACAGAATGTTAAACATTAAATTAACTGTTAACATTTCACAGTTATAATTATGTTATTTAACACATTTTACAACTCTGTTATTGACAGCATGCAGGTAGTTGAAAAGGCATTATTATGTACTATTTTACAAGACAATTTGTTTGTTACTGCTATAAAATTTTATCATCGTTTTAATGGTCAAAGTGAAAAACTCAGTTATGTTACTTAACATTGCTGTTAAATATTTTGAATATCTTTTATCTAACATTAAAACTATGTCATTGTTATCATAATTACTCTTCTTTTTAAATTGCAATGGTTCGTTCGGTTCATTCAGTTCTGAATAAATCCTCAAGAGCTTGTGATCATTAAGATAGTTGTAAAGTGTGCGGTGCGATTTTTTTTTGAGAAAAATATCTCTTTATCTATTTTTTGCTTTGAAATGTATCAAGTGTTGAATTTTCCTACAAGGTAAATAAATTAAATATTCGACATCTTAAATGTGTTTCCGAAGTACACTTGCTGAGAAAAATAAATTTGTCAAATTCAGTTTATCTATACATACTCACGATTCAACATCGCCCAGGCGAAACGGCTGAATCTAGAATCATGAAATTTGGAATGAGGGTCACTCTTGGTCCAAAGGTGTCAGATAAGACTGGGGTTTTGAAAATTCATACTATAACGGCACGAAAAGTACTAAAAAGTAGTAGAACTATTAAATTTGAAATGAGAGTTACTGATGTAGTGTAGAATAAATCTAGCAAAGGTTTTTTTTGACAATCGAACTATAATTATCCGAAAAGTACTAAATTTGGTACAATTTCGTAGCATGTGAATGGATAAAGCTAAAAACTTGAAATTTGGAATGCAAATAAAGGTTGAGAAGTAGGGTCGTCGTTATAAAGACGTGTTTTTGGAAGCGTGTATTCATGTATACGAATAGTACTAAACAGTACTAAATTTGGTACAATTTGAATTTGGAGAAATGTATGGAGCTGGAATCCTGAAATTTGAAATTAACATTACCGGAGTCGGAGTGTAGGATTGCAATATTTTGGTAGTTTTGGAAATTTGTTCTTATTTGTACGAAAAATACAAAATTGTACTATATTTGGTGCAACTTGGATTTTGTGTGAAAGGGGTTTTTTTGGACAATCGAACTATAAGTATCCGAAAAGTCTTGAAATGTACAAAATTTGGTACAATTTCGTGGCATGTGAATGGATAGGGCTAAAAAATTGAAATTTGCAATGCAAATAAATGTTGAGATGTAGGGTCGATATAAGGATGTGGTTTCGAAGCGTGTATTCATGTTTACGAAAAGTAATAAACATTAGTAAATTTGGTTCAATTTGAATTTAGAGAAACGGATGGAGTTGGAATTTTGAAATTAACATTACCGGATTCGGAGCGTAATATATCGATATTTTGGTAGTTTTGGAAATTTATACTTATTTGTACGAAAATTAATCAATGGTACTATATTTGGTGCAACTTGGATTTTGTGTAAATTTTTGAGGTTAGGATCATTGTTGGGGTGTAGGATTGGCGTATGTAGGAAGTTTTTGGAAATTGTACTAAATTTAAAATTAGGTGAACCGATAAAGCTGGAACCCTGAAATTTGGAATTATGTGGAAATTTGAAATTTTGGGCTATGTGGGAAAGTTTGGAAATTCGTACTTATGATTGTTAAGGTAGGTTGTTATGGAAATTGTCTCTTAAGATGAACATTGAGAACTCTAACCTTACCTTAATATATAGGAAGCCTTTAACAGTGTAAAGCTGGATATTTTTAGTGGGACAGGGAATTCTGATTGAAATTGTATGGGGGTATCTCTGGGCATCATTCCCCTTGCAGCCTGGTCAATTCACTCTCCCAAAATAAAAACGATTTAAAATGTCGAAAGGACCATTGGGCTGTTTGATTTTGGAAAGAAGGAATGAAATCGGACTCTGAGGGAAAGGAACTTGGTGCGCTAACATGGGGGTAATGGAAATCTACAGAACCTAGCAATACCAAATGAATTGCATTAGTTGACCAACTTGTTCAAGGTGACACATTTTTGATTGATCTACCGATACCTGTTTCTAGGTTTTCGTAAGTTCTATTGTGTTCTACATGGAGTAGTCCATGTAATGAGGTTTTTGGAAGTAGAAAATAGAGGCTATCGAAATAATTCTTTTGTATAGACTATTTTTTGGTTGTAAGAGATATCGACTGTATAGTAGATATGAAATATATACTACATCTGTGATTATGCCAATATAGGCTCGAAACATTTATCATCTCATGACTGTGTGTTTATTTTCCCTCTTTTGGGCATTGAAAAATGTAAATATTTTGTTAATATTTTATGGCAAAGCAATGAGCAGCAAATTTTTACTCACTTTGTGTGCGAATTGTAAATTTATTACCGGCTACGTTTTCGATGATGATCAGATCATTTCGACAAATCAATTCAAAACAAAAGAAAATGTAATCCATCATCAATATTATTATCGCCTCCCTATCGTTATTGTATTAGTTGTCATTTTCTTGTGTTGTCTGAACATGTTGTTGTTGTAGAACGAATATATAATACATTTTACGTTGACCTATCTTTATCTGCTAAATAAAAAAATAACAAAATCGACAATAAATATCATAAAAAAATAACATATGACTGAGACACAGACACAGACAGGCAGACCGAAAACTGAGAAACGCAAATCAAAATATTATGAATGAAGAAAAGAACAGAAGAAAACAAAATCAAATTATTGTAGTATTTAAAAAAAATAAACCATTCAATCAGTTATTTCATAAACAAATTATCGCTTGAAAGACGTAATTGTCTGATTCTACGAAATTGATAGTAAAATTTGTTAATGTGAGCAGATTTGTTTGCGGAATGCGCGTGGACAATCAAAAATGCCCAAAACTGTGTATATATAATCATCATCAGAAATTATCAGCATAGACGAATGGGCAACAAATTCTGTCATGACTAAGAATAAAATTCTAGATATTTATTAGTTGTTTGTTTTGTTGATAAAGTAGAAAATAAATTTGCTTATAGTACTGCAGAATGTCCAATACCCTATTGGACCGTATGGTTTTTCATTTATTTTTTTCTGGTAAGAAGTAGATCTTCAAATATTAGTACTTTGAAAAACATTATTCCAATTTCCGGACTTTATTAAAACATCCGGGTCCAGCTTGAAAGCGCCTAAAGATTGCAAAATTCTCTCAATAATGCGGATTTAGTTGATCTTTTGACTTATCAAATGTTAGAGTAGAAATTGAGATCTTCACATCGAAAAATAACAGCTATAGTATCATGGCAGAACGTTTGTTCCATAAGCTGAGTTAAAAAAAAGATTTCCAGGCGCGTCGGTCGGTCTTGTGCGCAGCTCATCCAATTTGAAAAACCATGTTTCGAGATGTTGTCTTGCACTTGATCTTTCCATCGAATTCGTGGCCTTCCCCTTGTGACTTGGCTCACTTTTATATGGGTTTTGTGCTGGGGCATCCTCGTCCATTCTCACAACATGACCTAGACAACATAGTCGCTGCAGTTCGATAAGTCTGATAATACCGATGTCCGAGAATAGATGGTACAACTCATGGTTCATTCGACGGCGATATACACCGTCGACGCAGATCGGTCCAAAGATCTTTCGGAGAATTTTTCTCTCAAACACTTCTTCAAGAGCTACCTCATCTGCTTCCACAAGTACCCATGCTTCAGATGCAAATAACAGCACGGGTAGTATCAGCGTCTTGTATTGAATTGTTACATTGACCATAGTAGACATGGCTTTAAATACCTCTGTGCTGATTAGGCTGGCGAATTCGGCTTTATAGTCGATGAATATAGGTGTAATGTGTCGAAGTGTTTTTCATGGGTCTTTTCTAGGATTTGGTGGATTTGCCAAGTCTGGAGCCGCATTGGTATGTTCCAATAATGTCAGTGGTTTTCTGAGTAGGGATAATTAAATCGACTTTCGACTAATCGACTTTTTGTATTGAAAAGTCTAAAAGTCGAAATCGACTTTTGATCTTTGAGAAAATTGCAAAGTCGGCTTTTCAAGTTCGATTTTCTTCATAAATACTTGTTTTATTATCACAAAACCGAAATTACCCAAAAAACTACACATTCCAGAACTTTGTTTCATCTGTTGGCAACAATTCTTTTAAATAATAATATTTTTGTCGATTTTACTTTAGTTGGTAAAAGTCGATAATCGATTTTGAACAGGTTTGACAAAATCGAAAGATCAATAAGTACTTTTTAGTCAAAGACAAAAATTGAAAAGTCTAAAAATCTACTTTTTGTCTGAGGCAAAAATCGAAAAGTCTAAAAATCGACTTTTGCGCTTGACTACGTATCCCTATTTCCGAGTGTGGACAACTAAGGTTATGCCATGTTCTGACGGGCATTCGAACAACGTAGTTCGCTCTCAGAATTACGTACATGAATTAACCCGTTCATACAACACTATTCTTAATTCATGTCATCAGAGTTTTCTTTATCAAATTTCTTGTTTCTCCTTTTACACCGAAATCACAACTTATTTGTGTGTATTACCTATGAATTTAAATAGAAAAAATTATTCTCTTTATTCTGAATATAATAAGAACCCATATCTAAATACTTTTCACTCATGTTTTCCATTTTTTCTGAAAATGTTGTTGTTTTTAATACATTTTTATATTTTCTCAATTCAAATGTCACATACTGTCACATATAAAAATTTGGAAAATTTTTTGTTCGATTTTACATTTGTTGTTTTGTACGCTAATTAGAACCAATGGAAAAGAACTGCATAATGCATTATGTAGAAAACAAAATTTACATTCTGCTGCATATATAAAATCTATACAATTTATTACTTTTCATTCATCATTTTCAATTTTTCTGAAAAAGTTTGAAAATTTTATAAATATTTTCATGCTGTCAAAATTAATTTATTTTCGATAAATTCTCTCAATTGTTAGAGATGGGACAAAATTCTTGGTGATTCAGAGAGTGATTCGAATTGAACAACGTACAAAAGTCGGTGTTCGCTCAGAAAAATTTGTATGGGGAATTAAGTAATTACTTCATAATTTGGGGTCGAACAACGGATGAGAGAGCGAACGACGCTCGTCTGTACATGGCATTAGTCTGTTCAAGAACTGATATAATATTTCAGATTTACCATGATTTAAATTTTACCATGCACATATTTCACCATGTTGAGTAATTGATTTTGAAAAAAATGAATAATAATTTTGAATACGTGCATTTGAAAATGTTTCCTCGAATCTCTTCATGACAAATATGACCAAAAAACACAATACGAACGAAGCCAATGAACAATTTATGTCAGTTAAGCATTTAAGGGGAAGCAAGTATGATAAATTCCAGGAATTACTTCAAAAATAAAAAAAGTAATAAATAAATAGTTGGTTGTAATAAAACACCATACAGAGTTACACAAACTTTTGCAAAGGCAGCCAAATTAAATATTTTTTAAAAATATATCAAGTGAATGAAATCATTTCAAAATTATAATTATATAATATAAATTATATTTTTTTATAAAAAGTTCACTTATTTCTTCTTAAGAATTTTATTACATTTGTTTATATTGAAAGGGTATTATAGTTGTGTGTGGTTCCAAGATTTTGTGGAATATTGGTCATAGACCCACCTTTTAGTATACCGATCGTCATATCTCGATTAACGGAGGCAATCTAGACATGTGTGTACAGTAGAGGCCACGAATGGACCAATAGTCCCGAAATTTTGCATGTAGGTACGATGTGGCCCAAAGACCTGATGACTTTTAGTAATGATCGGTTAATATTTAGGTAATTAAAATATACCAAAAACTTTATTTTTGTTAGTTTTTCTGTTCGCTCTAAAGGCCGCAAATTATAATAACAGTAAAACAGTATTTTTTATGAATTGTAATCCAAAACCGATGTCAAAGACACTGTCAATTTTCTTGTTTACCCGAAAAAATAAATATAAATATAGAAATTTGCAATTCAACAATTATACGTAGGAAATGCCTATGGTATTATGAGGCAATAACTAAAGACGTAATTCAAATGTATGTGACAATCACCCCCCATTTTCAGAACTTAGGTCAATGTATTTTAACTATTACAACAATAACAAGTAATACATATTATAAACAACGCAGGACAATAACCTCTTCTGCCAACCAAAAAAGAAATGACAATAACAAAAAAATATATTATTTCCCACTTTCAAAACTAAAAGTTCAATAACCCAAACTCTCTCACGCTATGGCCAAAAATTAGCACCGGAAAAAATGTATTCATGAAAATTCAATTCAGGCGAAAAAACGAATTATTAACATTTTAGCTTTAGTTTACAATATTTGTTAACATTGATATCACTCCTTATTGACTTGGCCGGCGGCCGGCTCAGTTACCCTCCCTCTGCCTTTCCCTTTTCCTTCTTGGTTATATTCTTGTATTTCATTAAACCCAGCCACCAATATCAGCATAAATTTCATTCATGTTTAGTTGGTAATTTTAGCCATTTGTTATTATTGATTTCCAAAAAAAAAATACTTGTTTGGGTTATTGACTTCTTTTTCATGGAATATTAACAAAAAAAATTGCAATATTGTTAATTTGTTTTAAATAAAAAAATACATAACCTCTGGCAGATGTTATTGATTATGAAAATGTCACCATTTGGTTCACCAGTAGAATTTTTCAACGGGAAGATAAGAACTAGTAGGGTATAATGCGTTTATGCAAATGCTGGAATAATAACGGGCACTAGCGACTGATTAAAGACTTGTTCTCTTCATTATACACTCCAAAATAAATTTATTATTCCGTTTGCAACACCTCGAAATCTTCACCCGAGTTATGCCTATTTTACTCGCTTTAATGCTTAAAAACTATTCTGGAACAAATGTCGCAGAATATGTTTTTGTTTATCTCTTTTGGCAGCTATGCCAAAACTAAAAATACTTTGCGACAAAAAATATGTTTCTCATTTTTAAAACTAAAAAAAAAATTGACAAAACAAATAGTTCATAAATATTTTATATTAGGAATATATAATACATAAAGAAATATAAAATGAGTCGTTTATTTTGAAAGTGGTTTAAGTCCATTTTAGGTTCTGATACAAATTTTGGTTATATACCACTGGTGGCCAAAACTAAAACAACAGGCAACAATCGATCATGATATCGATTAGTCGATTTCTTTTGCAAATTCTAATGCAAAATGCAAATTTTTCAGCATTAAACGAAGTGATACGGTCGTTTTTAACAGAAAACAACTCTGTCTTTTCCATAACGCAAATACAATTCTTTTTTTTTTTTTTTGGAATTGTGTTTTATTTACCACTTTGTCTTTGTTCAAAAATTGGGTCATTTAAGTTAGCAACATCAAAACAAATTCATATAAATTCAATTTCTGTATACCCAAGGATCAAATTGAGTAAATAGTAATAAAAAATAATGATTATGATTAATTTAGAAAAAATTGTTATAAGAAAAAAATCAAAAAGTTGCAATTCAATTAAAAATTGAGAATTCATAGAATACTTTTTATTTTAAAATAAATTTGCAAGTTTTTGTTTTTTTTTTGTGAATAAAAAACTCTGAAAAGATGTAAATAGGTAATTTATTCATATTCAATTGCAATTCGAGAATTTCATTTGCAATTTGAAAACTCGATTTGCAATTCGTAACATTTCACTTGTAATTCGAGAATGTAATTGGTGATTCACAACTTTTCATTTGTAATTTTCAACTTTTCATATGTAACTCAAAAAATTCCATTTGAAATTTAAAAAATTTCATTTGTAATTGGTATATTTTCATTTGAAATTTGTAGAGTTTCCGTTTTCGAATTTAAAATTAAATGTTATGAAAAACAAATGAAATATTATGTTTTCAAATCAAATGTTAAGAATTTCAAATGTAATTATTTAAATTTCAAATGGAATTTTATGAATTTCAAATGCAATACTTGGAATTTCAAATGGAAGTTTGTGAATTTGAAATGGAATTCTATGAATTTCGAAAGGTATTCTATTAATCACAAATGAAATTCTCGAATTACAACTGATATGTTATGAATTGCAAATGGATTTCTCGAATTGCAAATTGTATGTTGTGAATTACAAATGGAATTATCGAATTACATTTGATATGTTTTGATTAAAATGTGAAAAAGGTGTAGAAGTTTATATGCTATCCTGGTTAAGGGCCACAAAAGCCACAAACAAAATACCACATAACAATATTTTTGAAACAAATGGAGCCCAAACCTTTAAATATCTTAATATAGGAAAAAATGTACTTAAATCACTTTCAAAATAAACGAAACGAATCAAATAATACAAGATATTATGTGGATGATAGTCATGGGAAATCACTCACCCATAGGTGTTATGAGAAAAGCCTCCATGTGAGACCTATCAAAATAAAATTTCTATTAAATAATAAAATTATTTTATGGGAATAATTCTTAATATTTTATATTATTGATGTTTTTCATTTCCTTATATATTTAATTTATTTGCTATGTAGAAAATTTTTATTTTAACAAAAAATTATAAATTTCCATGCAATGACTCATTTTATTAAACAAAAAAGAAAAACAAATAAATTTAACCAATAAAAGACAACATTCGAATAAATCTAGCATTATTTATTAGTATATAAGCAAATATATACCAATATATTTACATATATATCAAAAATATAGAAAAAGTTTGTTGTCCTGTGTGTACCCCAAACAAAACATCGTTAATTTTCACTTTTCAAATTCTTTTCATTTTTTTAAATATATATTATATATTTTTTTTTATATTATTTCCATGTATATTTTTTTAATACAGATAGGTCACCTTAATTCGATTTGATTTGAAATTTTTTAAAATATATGATATTCTTTTGAATATGAACCATTTATATAGGCTTTACTGTTGTACCTATATTTGTTTTGTTTGCTCTTCTTTCAAGGTCAGTTATGGACGCACATACAGTGCCGTTTATTTTTTTATTATGTAGTCTTGTTCTTTATAGTTAATAGTTTTAAATTTCTTTTATATTAATTTGTCTATTGAGGATACTTTGGCGGGCACGCACACATGCCCATTTGCAACCTGACACACATACATATATTTTTTTATTATTATGTTTTTTTAAATGTCTTTAATACTCAGTCAAGGTCGGTCGTTTGGCAAAAAAGAAACAAATTAACTAGGAAATTGTCAAAACTATGATGCGACTACATTTTATCTAGCATTCACTAGAAAGCAATTTGTGTATCTTCACTCAATTGAAAAAGGGAGGTTCATAATAACAACATAACATAACTAACAACTATATAAAGCTTTAATTAAAAAATGTATGTTTTTAACTTGTTCTCATCATTTTTTTAGTTTAAAAACATATAAAGGTATGTTTTAAAGGTAAACAGTTGAGGCGCCTAAAATTATGCTATTAATAAGAGGTTTTATTTACATGATAATTTTATTAACTACATCTTTTTCACATGTTCTTCAAAACATATCAAATGTAATTTGAGAATTCCATTTGTAATTCACAACGTATATGTTTGAATTCGAGAATTCCATTTGCAATTCATAACATATTATTTGTAATTTGAGAATTTCATTTGTAATTCATAGAATACGTTTACGAAATTCATAGAATGCTATTTGAAATTCAAAGGATTGCATTTGAATCCATCCATCCATTTGAAGTTATTAAAATTCTATTTGAAATTCAAAGAATTTCATTTGTAGTTCATAAAATTTCATTTGAAATACATAACATTTCATTTGTTATTCATTCATTTGAAATTAATTCTTACGAGTGAAATGTTATAAATTTCAAATAGAATTTAATTTGTAAAAAAATTTATTTGAAGTTCAAATACAAATTTCAAATGATCGCTTGCTCCTGTCAGAACTTTATCTTAACATGGCCCCTTATAAATTACCCCAACTTTTTCAGGGTTTTAAACCAACACGACGATATTTTTTTTTTTTGAAAAAGTTATGCGGTTACTTTTGGCCACTAGTGTATATATAATATTAATTAACATACCTATCTTACATTTGTCGATAGAACGTATAATGTAATGCGCAATTTTTTTTAATATTCTAGAAAGTTGTTAAATATTTTGCATTTCTATAATATTATTTATTTTATAGAGATGTTAATTTATATGCAAAACCTAAAAACTATTAAAAAAGGGTGATATAATCCCTTGAGCTTCTATTAAATGCATCAAAACCCTACTTAAACGCCTACGCGTTATACAGGTTTAAAATGCAAAAATCCCACACCTTGATGCCACGAACAAAACACAATATTTGCATAGCAAATCGGTAAATGACAGATGCTTATCAGTTGTAAAATTCAATAAATTATTACACAACAATAAAAATGCAAATAATTTATTCTAAAAATGTTGTTTTGAAAGAAAGTGTTTAATCATCATCTGTTTAATTTGTCAGCAACAATGTTTGATATATTTTGAGAATTATTATTACTATCGTCATTCGATGAAGAACGAATAGAAAAGAACACATAAACATTGAAACGTTTCTTTTGTTTGTAATTACTTCGATTACAAACGTGTTGTCATTGTCACACGCGACACAACAATGCTTTGCCTTTGATTTAACCCAAAATCCAGAAAATAAATAAATATTTCAATATTATTTTTCATTTCATGAGAAAATAATTTGTCATTGCCCTTTTGATGAAACATACAAAAATAATAACAAAAAACAACAGCAGTAATATAAACAATTGTCCATATGTATGTATGAATATGTGTAAGACACACACTTCAGTGTGCCGTCCATTTGTATTTACCAAACTCTGTGGCATTGTACTGATTTCGAACTGCACCCCGTGTTCTCAATTTCCTTTTCAATATTTTCCCAGCTATATACATTTTGCTTTTGCTGTTCGCTTAGACATTATCACTGTCGCATGTGCGTCTCAACGTCTGACAGCAGCGGCGTCTACGACATCCATTGTCACTTGTAGTGTCTATTGCTATTTAAATTAGAGATTGAAATATTCTATTCTATTGACATCTAACAAATAAGTGAACAAAAAAATGCACCTGCACACAGAGACGAAAGGGAACCGAATCGGGTTTGCATTTTTTTCTATGGCAAATAATATTGCGTTTTAAAAAGTAAAATGTCACCTAAAAAGGGTCATAAAATTTATGGCATTAGTTGGAAATTTGTAACCTTTATAAAATACTAAAGAAAATAGTAAAATGTTCAATATTTTTATGTCCGATAATTCTACAAAATTAATTTTACAATTTCTTCATTAAAATGTTGAAAAATAATTTATTAAAACGTAGTTAATTTCGATCAGGTCGAACCTTTTATAGCCTCCACCATGAGGTGACCATTCAATATACCTACAAACGTTGGGGACATTTATAAGGTGGCCATGTTATGGTAAATTGCTTACTGGAGAAAACAATATACCAGACTAACTACCGACACCCAGGATGGAAAATAGATCTAGGAGTTCGGATATACCGAAAATGGTGCATAACGGTTGATATTAGGGATCTAAAACTAAAGCAACTAAAATTGTAATGAAAAATACTGGTTAGGTTGTCGATTACTAGAAAACTTTACTTAAATTTAAAAAAAAATCAAAAAGTTGCTTTAGTTTCTACCAATTAAAAATTGGGTCAATTTAGTTTTCCATAGAATATTTTTTGTTTCGAAGAAGTTTTTGTTTTTATTTTATGAATTTATTCTATTTATTACTGAAAACACTTTCACTGTAAGTTTATTTTCAAATATGTTACAGGTCATTTATTCAGTTTGCAATTTCAATTGCTTTAGTTTGGCCACCATATACACTGTACTTTATGAAGCTTCTGTAAATATTTGAAAAATTAAATTTGACATTTACTCTACCGTATGTTGGATACAAAGTACATTTACTTCGGAATTGTGAGATCTCAGAAAAGAAAATAATCTCTGGGAGTCAGATATTGGCAATACTTTGGATTCAATTTCAAGCTTTTTCTTTTCGGAAACGATAAAGACGATAAAACTAGCCTGGTTCGAAATCTTTATCTCTAAAAGGGGTTTGACGCAACCCCTCTAGACTCGTCATATATTGGAGGATACCTGGTCAAAATAAAACTCAATCTATTAATTTGTCATCGATATCATCAGAGTGCATCGTGGTGTTTTGCATGATTGGTCCAAAATTTATTATTCCGAAAAATTGAATATTTTTTTGTATAAACCATTTTGCATTCTCCTATTTTCCCCCCTTTAATATTGTATATACTATGAATATATACTTTCTGGGATTTACTTTATATTTTGTTTACACCACTTGGTCTTATGACTAATATTATTTACAAACAAACAAAAAAATATATATCAAGACAAAAAAAAAACTAGATAAGAAAATATTACTGCCGTTATTTGGCTTTCTTTTTTATTAAAGGCCCCTAGACAAAAAAATAATAAAACAATTAATAAAAAAATATCATTCACTTTGTTAATGTTCGGGCCATGTAAAATGCATGTGATTTCCCATTAGCTTTAATTTTTATAAAAAAAAATAAATAAAATAAAATTGTTACCGGTATTACTTCTTGAAGCAATAGACAATAAACACATAACTGGCTTATATGGTGGTCTTAATTGTTAATTGTTGCAACAAATATTTACTTTAAGATTAGAAATTACTATTTAAGTCATAAATTAGAAAAACAATGTTTTGATAAGAAGTAACGCCTTAACCACGTATCTGATAAAAAAGAGAAATGACTGACCAGGAAATAATAATAACTACAACGTGTGAAGTGCATGGACAAATGCTGCATGCACAACATTGACATTGATATAGTTTTAGAGGGGAGACTATAGTTAGAAACAAAAATTGCAATAACTTCAATTGATTCTTAAGAAAAAATGAAATTTTTCATGGATGTTAAAATTTGCTTCTATTTTTGAACCTCCCAAATGTTCTCACTACATCTATTTAGGTACTGCGTCTGCTATAGAGCTTAACATAATACATGTTGACTAGTCGATATGCCAATTGCATTGAGTGCTTTTATTATTTCTGGACCCGAAATATAACTAACAACCATTGAGTATATTTCTCTTTCACAATATCTATACAGCCTTATTCTGGATATTCGCTAGGGTTAAAAATATGCATACAATCATTTATAATATTCAAAGTCGTCATAGAATAAATATTGTGTAGATATTTTCCATAAAAATATTTAATACTTACATTTTCGTAGTCAGCTCCCTTTAAATTTATTAGCGAAAAATTTCGCACAAAATGTCATCACATTCTCCTACCACTCCCTGTAATCCAGAATAACTAACTTTGCCTCAAAACGAAAATTATCCCTTTCGAACATGATTCAGAATGAGGGGAAAGTGAAAATGCGAAAAAAAATCGCTGCGATTTCTGGTTCAGAATAATTTTAAAAGGAAGAGCGAACAAATTCACGGTGAATTGATGTCCATAATAAGGCTGATAATTGATTATCTCAATATCTTCACATTCTCCCACTCCCTGTAATCTAGAATAACAAATTTTTCCCCAAAGGAGATTTTTTCGCTTTCGAACAAGATTCTGGTTTCAGATTTCAGAAATTCACGGTGAATTGTTGTCCAGAATAATACTGATAATTGATTATCTAATATCTTGATGTTATAATCCATTAATAATTTGTCAACAATATAGCGTATATTTTTCAAAACCAATAAATATTTGAAAGAATTGTCAATTAAGGCAATAAACGATTATAGCGGATTACTGACGGTAATCGTTTCTTCAAAACCCACCGCCAGCCAACAACTACAACAAATATACTTTCTTCTCCTTTTCTTTCAAAATAAATTCATTGCAGTTTTGCTTATCATTCTAATTAGAACAAATAAACATGTCTTATTGATTATCTCTATACGGATTTTTCTAACCGACAATAACTGTTATATAAATATTTGTAAAATATATGCCGACAGTTTTTCTTGTTCCTTTGTTGTTGATAATTTAGATAATTACACTTGCATATTTGCGTTATCTATTTTCTGTGTAACTAGCAACAAATAAGTACGTAAAATTTTATTTTTATTACTACAGAAAAAACCTAAAATAACAAGGTGATAATTGACCTTGAAATGAAAGTTAAATAATCCCTTTATTGTGAAAAGGGTGCAATTCAAATTTCAAGAACAAAATAAAAATTTAGGAAAATATACATTGCCCAACTTCTTTATTTAATCCTTTTGTAACCTTCCTCTTACTTTTTATTTTATACATTATTTTATATTAATCTTCTCAATTTCTTTTCTTTTTTACAGAGGCATAAGTTCCACGGTACGAAGATGCATCGAAAAAGAAACTGGCAAAGAATTTGCCGCAAAAATCATTGATTTAGGTGCTGGCACAGAAACCGGTGATACAAATCCATATCATATGTTAGAAGCTACTAGACAAGAAATCTCAATACTCAGACAAGTAA
The DNA here is from genome assembly GCF_032173495.1 of Musca vetustissima. NCBI lineage: Eukaryota > Metazoa > Arthropoda > Insecta > Diptera > Muscidae > Musca > Musca vetustissima. The sequence continues at coordinate 299,013 of NW_026883972.1, forward strand.
TGGGTCATCCCTATATAAGTAAGATAATGGTAACAATTTCTCGTGTACATAAATTTTAATTTAAATTGTTTTTCTTATATTTTTCGACAGTCGACTTACAAGACGTTTTTGAATCGGATGCTTTTGTCTTTTTGGTATTTGAACTATGTCCCAAGGGTGAACTATTCGATTATTTAACATCTGTTGTAACATTATCGGAGAAAAAGACCCGCACCATAATGAGGCAAATATTTGAGGGTGTTGAATATATACACTCAAAGAATATTGTACATAGAGACTTAAAACCCGAAAATATTCTATTAGATGAAAATCATAATGTGAAAATAACCGATTTTGGTTTTGCGAGGCAACTAAAAGATGGTGAAAAATTATCAGGTAAACTGTAATGAAAAGACACAAATGATGCGACATAAAATTAATGTTTTTAACAAATTACAGATCTTTGTGGTACCCCAGGATATTTAGCACCCGAAACACTTAAATGTAATATGTTTGAAGGTTCACCGGGCTATGGCCGAGAAGTGGATATGTAAGTATTTAAATTTATTTCTAGAAACTGAGATGCGTGTCTAACTTCTATGATGGGACATACCAATAATTTTTTTTATTTTAAATGAAAATTCTTTCCATTTTTATTGACAATTCGATAAAAAAAATTATCTTTTCTTTTTAGTTGGGCCTGCGGTGTCATAATGTTTACCTTATTGGTAGGCTGTCCGCCTTTTTGGCATCGCAAACAAATGGTTATGCTGCGCAATATTATGGAAGGCAAATATAGTTTTACATCACCAGAATGGGCGGATATATCAGGTATGAATACAAAACATTTATAATTAAAACATACATACAAAAGCCTTATTAACCCATTACATAGTATTAAAAATCATTATTATAATTCGAGTACGATTATAATGAACACCGGTTATAAAGAACTTTTCTTATAGCGAACACATTTCCCGGTCTCGAAGTTTTAAGACATACTTTTCATATAAATCTTTACTCTTATAGCGAAATACGAATATAACGAACGATTTATTCGGTCCCAACATTCAGTTTTCATACGTTTTTTATCACTAAAACGTAAAGGTATGCAGAACGAAGATCATAAAAACAAATACTTTATTATCAGCCTTATTCTAGACATCAATTCACCGTGAATTTGTTCGCTCTTCCCTTTAAAGTTATTCTGAAGCAGAACTCGCAGCGAATTTTTTCTCATTTTCACTTTCACCTTATTCTGAATCAAATTCGAAAGGGGGAAAATAGTTATAGGGGAAATTCGCTTTGGTGCAAAATAGTTATTATGGATCACAGGGAGTGGGAGAATGTTATGGCAAATTTATCGTGTGCATGTTTTAAGGGACGAAATTAAGGATGAGGGGCATATCATAAAATAATTGACCACTTTAAGAATTTGCGGAGATAAAATATTGAAATTGAATAAAAAGACACACAATTATGTAGTGAAATAAAAATGTGCGAATTAATTAAATTCAATCGCAGATTTCTTCCCATTATTCGCTGTGTCTTTGACATCGTTCAATGCGACTTTTGTCATCATAAAAATGTTCCTTTATTTGTAATCTGTTGTAGTTGTTGCACCGAATTGCATCAAAACAATAAACAGCTGTTTCATGATTCACATCCCGTGGTATGTTGCCATATTTTCAAGCTTTAATTTATTTTTTTATTAATTACAAAGCAGTTTTACAGCGGATTCTTAATGTTTCACACCACACACATTACACCTTAAATAACAATATGGCAACAGGAATCTTTTTTAACCACCATTTTCGGAAATTCGAAACCACATCTCGCATTTTTTGCTTCTCCCTATTCATTCACAAGCGAGATCTCTCCCTAGCGAATATCCAGAATAAGGCTGTGTATTTATTTTTAATATTTATAACACAACCACTAAAAACATAGTTCCTTATATGAAAAATTGTATGTTCTTCGTGTTGCGAGATTTTGGAACTACCTTCCTATTGTGTTGCGAATTTTTCCGCATTCAAATAATACGTTTCGTTTAAAATTTTAATTTCATTTATTTTTTTCCGAACTGAGTTCATATATATTTTTTTCAGTTATATTTTTTTTAAATAATAATATAAATTTATCATAGATCAGATTATATCATTATCATTATATATTATTTTTTATAAATTTATATTATAAAAAATATTTAATAAATATTAGAGGTTATTTATTTTATGTTCTTATTTACCTTATTTCCAACACATGCAATTTTTATTTACATTACTGTATTTATTTTTCTTTTTCTTCACCGCAGAAGATCCAAAGGATCTGATAAGAAAATGTCTAGTCGTTGATCCTGCACAAAGGATAACAGTACAAGAAGTATTACAACATCCATTCTTTAATCAAATGGTAAGTTTATGTTTTATTGTAATCATATTTGTGAATAGAAGAAGAAAATATAAAACAATACTAGGTAATTGTTAACTGAGTATAGATCACAAGTCAATTGTTTCGATACTTTTTTCTAATTTCCATTACAACAAAATTTCTTTAACAAACATCATTTGTATAACAAAATGTCGTCATATACATATCATGCTGTAGTCTAATCACAACACCAACCACATAATCATTAACATCATTCATTTGTAATAAATTTTTAAATATTAAATTTCAAATTTTTCCAAATTTTTTAACACCCACTTTTTTAAATTAAAAAAAAATCCCTTCTTCATCACATTTTAATTTTCTTACCCCTACTTCTTAACATATTTCTCAGACACCCACCTAGTATTGCTTTTGTTTTGTTTAACTCTATTTTTTTAATTAAAGTTTCGTTTAGTTTCTGTTTTCGTTTCAAATTACTTTTTTTCTATACCTATTTTTTCAAGTTTTATTTAATTTTTCATTATTTTTTATTATTCTTTTTTATTTTCATTATTTTCGCTCCTCAATTGTCGATGATGTTCATATTTCTATTCAAAACAAAAAAATATTATAATTATAAAAAATTTCTTAAATAAATATTTAAAAAACAATTTTATAAAAACACAATCCAATCAACAATTATAATTTAAAGTTGTTCGAGCAAAATATCGACGGTCTCAAGCGCAGTCTCTCACTCAAATCTAGGAGAATGAGTCGCATCACTGAAATTGCAATGGTAACGATTTGTTCTTGGATTTATCAAAAATGTCAACACTGTCTCAATAACCTAATGAAACGAGTGATTGTGCTTTAATTTAATATTTAAGTTTTGTGACTTAATTGTTACGTTTTGTTTTGTTGAACGAACTATTTTTTTTTATTTGTCCTTGTTTTTGAATTTTGTTTATTATCCTACTATCCCCATTTTTTATTGCTGTTGTGTTTTTTGTCATTCATTAAGTGTTATGTTGTCCTATATTATTATTATGTTTTTTTTTTTAAGAATTAATTTAGGCGTGTTTGTGCATGTTATCTTTCTTATAGAGAGATATTTGTATATATACAACAACAAAGGTGCATATATGGGAAACCAAAATTTTGTAAAATTTCTAAGTTGAAACAAAATTTTTTAAAATTGCCCCAGATTTTTTATTTAAATTTAAGTTATCATTAGTTGAATTTTATTAGCATCACACAGCGAGCGTCATCATCGTCACTGAGGATAAGTCTAGAGTAAATGATACCGGTAGGGGAATTTTTGACAACTCCACAAAATTTCCAAGACAGTATCAGTAACGAACCATCGAATTTTCATCATCAGCATCATCATCAACTTTAAGCGGTTCATACTTGTAGTGCTTTTTCGGCTTTTTCATCGAAAAAATTTCTCATTTCTAAAATCATCATTCTTTCTTTTTTTCTCTTAAAAATTTACTTTTCATTTAGTTTTAATTTTACATTTGAAATTACCAAAACCATAAACAAACAAACAACCAAAAAAAAAAAACGACATTATTATCCAACAATCCCTATTACCAAACATTTTTTAGGTTTTATTGCCCGAACCCTCGTTTGATGGTCAAAAAACTACTTATCATCTGCGTGAAAAAAGCATTCATACTATTCGACAATATTCCAAATTCTATCAAAATAATTCCACTAACCCCAACAATTATCCTGGACAAAGTACATATTCCATCAATGCCGCCAACAACCATAATTTCCCAAACCTCGACAATGTCGCCACCGCAAGTAATGCCACAAATGCTCCATACATAATGCCCGCTGGTACGGGACAACATCAACACAACAACAACAATACTCAACGTGATAAACAACATATTTTCCAACAACATCATAACAACAATACGACGATATATGGTTCACAACAATTGCAACAACAGAGTGGCTATATTATGGATTATTCTCAAAATTGCTCCAATGCAGCTGCTGGCTATTTTGCAATGCCACATCCACCGCCTGCCCACCAGCAACAACCACACCAACATCCACCGTTGCAACATCAAGCGACGACGTTATATCATCAGTTTTCATCTCAGTTGTCTAATTGTCCACCTCCTCCTCCCACTACAGAATATTTCTATACACCCCAGGCAGGTTTTAATTTTCTTTTTATTATTTGAATATTTTTTTCTTTTCTTTTAATTTTTAAGTTTAAGATATATTTGGCTGCACTACTATTTTATTTTGGTTTTTTTTTTTCTTTTCGAAAACAAAAGTATAAAAAAGTACTTTATATGCACCTTTAAAAAAGAAAGTAATTTTAGAATTTAGTAACAGTAACATAATGATGTGTGTATTATTTACATGTATAATATGTATGTGTGCGTGTATGTGTTTATTTTATAATGTATTGCTATTCTTTATTATTTATATTTTTTTAGTTAACCATTTTACAAACAGACAAAAAATAATGTGGTATGGTTTCTACGAAATAGGAAATATAGGAAGTAAATGCACTTAGAAAGAATAATTTTTGTTCAGTCATGAGTTTTTAGTTATGGTACTTGAAAAACTTAGGAAAAAGTTAAAAGTTTTTTAATTAATAAAAAGTCTATGAGTTTCTAAGCCTTCATTAATGATAGAACTCTTAGTGATTTTTCTTCTAGTGCTATACAGACAGACGAATTTCTTTGTAACGAACAAACTATAGCATCGTTAATCTTAACAAATTTATTGGCACGATATCTACTACACATACAGCCCTATTCTGTATATTTGCTGGGGAGAAATCTCGCTAGTGAAAAAAAAATCGCTTTCACATTCTCGCCTTATTGTGAATGAATAGGTAGAAGTAAAAAATGCGATATGCGGATTTGAATTTTCTAAAATGGTGATTCAATAAAAGACGTGTGTTGCCATATTGTAATTTAAGGTGTAATGTGTGTGTTGCCCCATTGTAATTTAGGCGAGTTCACTTGTGGCAATTCATATCGTTTTCTATTGAGCTTGCTTCATGCGTCTATACATTTTGTGACAATGTTCTGGATTGGTATTTCAAATTACTGACACTGCAAACAAAATAAACAAAACGAATTGCCATAACTTTGCCGGTACGAGCAATTTTTTCAATTTCTATCCCCCTCTCTCCAGCAAACAAAGACATGCCGCAAGTAAACTCGCTTAATCTAAATTGGGACTAATATTTTTCAATATTTTATTTCTGGATTTCCTTTTTTAAAATTGTTACTTTTTATTGGCATTTAAAGTTTACAAAAAAAAAATCTTTTAGATATATCACCCATATAACGTTACCTCCGATTTTTGATATATGAAGGATCTTGGACACATTTTCAACCAAATTGGCTGTAATTTGATATTTTGACTTCTCATTAGATAGAAAACCTTCCTACTAAAATTTATGAATATCGGTCCACATTTTGGGTGCAGGTCCCATATAACGTTACCTTCCGATTTTTGATATATGAAGGTCCTTGGACACATTTTCCAATCGAATTGGCTGTAATTTGATATTTTGAGTTCTTTATGCATAGAAAGTCTCTCAACCAAATGTAATAAATATTGATCCACTTTTAGTTATAGCCCCCTTATAAGGGTGCCCTGAAATTTTCTGATTTTCGTTAATTTGAGGATTTTGATCACATTTTCCAACCGAATTGGCATTTTGACATTGTGGGTCCGCATTAGGTAGAATCTCAATCTACCACAAATCATCTATATCGGTCCATGCTTAGGCTTAGATTTCTTATAAATGGTCTCCCAATTTTCGATATTTTGAACACATTTTCCAACCGAATTAGCTGTAATTTGATATTTGGTGGTGTCCTCGCAGGGTTGAAAAGCTCTCAACCAAAAATAATGAAAATATTAGGAATTCGCCGTAAAACTACTTTGTAATCAAAAGAAAATAAATTAAAGTTTGAAAATATGGCAAAATACAATATGGCATGTGAAACAGCTGTTTATTGTTTTGATGCAATTTGGTGCAACAACTGCAACAGATTTACAAACAAAATAAAATTTTTTCTATGATGGCAAAACCCGCATACCTATATTTTGTGTATTCACCTCCCTTTAAATTTATTAGCACAAAATGTCATCACATTCTCCCACTCCCTGTAATCGAGAATAACTAATTTTTCCCCTAAGTGGATTTTCCCCTTTCGAACATGATTCAGAATAAGGGGAAAGTGAAAATGCGAAAAAAATTGTTGCTAGTTCTGGTTCAGAATAACTTTAAAGGGAAGAGCGAACAAATCCACGGAGTATTAGGCTGAATATCTTCCAAAGACGATCACTATCGATTTAATAGAAAAATTAAATTAAAAGCTCAGTCTATGATGTTTTAGGTCCCATATTCAATAAAAATACTTTGGTATATAATGAATAAATGTTCTCGTTAGCTGTGTTAATTATATTATCCACCTGTGCCATTGGATTTATTTGTGTGCTAGTATTTATAAATATATAGGATACAAATATTGTTGCTAGGTACATGACTGGACTTTGGATATATCATAAATATATAATTATAATGAATGCATTTCGTTTATACTCTCAGTATTTGTAGATGTGAATGAACAAAATGAAAATATGTACTATAAAAAAATTTTCATTAAAACACTCAGGGAAATCATTCAAACGGAGAATATACACGTTTTTATAATATTACCAATTTCACAAACATTTATATACAAAAAAATATGTATACAAATAAACTAAGTTTCGATAATCGCCATTATAAGGTAAGAGAGCATGAAAATGAAACTATGCAAACATTGCTCTGAATATAATGCTTAGGCACTTTCTACATAAAATTATATTTCTATCAATATTAAATTTGAAACTGATCAGAGATGTGCTTATAAATATCATGGCTTTAAGAAAAAAAATGTTACAACAAAATTTATATTTCGAAGAATGCCATCAAATGTAACACAAATCTCAAATGTTTGGTCATCCAGTCGCACAGTGTTCTGCAATAGCATTCTATTATATATTTTTTACCATAACAAAAAATCACTAGGCTCAAATCTAAAGAAAATAATAGCTATTATGAAGCATTACTTTAGTTCAACACTTCCCACCTATGTAGTATTTTTATAATCAAAAAATTGCAATATATATTTATATTTTATAATTTATTCACCATTATTCTGTACAAATTTAATAGTGTTTTACTTGAATTATTCCCAACCACTAAACCTTTTTTACCACAACCACCACAGCCACACTGAATGACTTAAACTGTCTCTGTCTGTCTCCATAACTCTGTGCATTGTTACATATTTACTTGTATATACATATTTATATTATGAACAATACAAAAAAAAAAAATATTTTTATACATACTAAACAAATATAAAAATCGTAGAGCCTTAATTATACAAATAGAAGATTAAGAAAAATATGGATATTGAAAACAAAAGAACAAAAAAATATGAATTTAAAAAATAGCAGATCCAAAGCTCCCATGTATTTTTGGCAAACGAAAATTTGTTATGTCCAAATTCGGATATTTTTTATGTACACTTTTCTTGGTTTAAATTCTTGGATCAAGTAGGCTGCCGAAATAATTAAAGAACTTCACTGTTATTATTATAATTATTGTTATTATAATTATTGTTGTTATTATCATTATTATAATTATAATTATTATAATAATTATTGCTATCATAATTATTACTAACTGATTATATAACTTCATATTATAATAATTATTGTTATTATAATTATTATTATTGTAATTACTATTATAATAATTATTTTTATAATTATTATACTTATTAATTTAATTATAATAATAATAATTATTATTATTATTGTAATTATTATTATAATAATAATAATTATTATTATAATAATAATTATTATTATTGTAATTATTATTATAATAATAATTATTATACTTATTATTATAATTATTATTAAATTAAATTTTTTATTTAATTATTGTTATTATATTATATTTATATTATTATAATTATTATATTATATTTATATTATTATAGTTATAATTATTGTTATTAAATCTACGCTATGCCATCTTTGTTTTACAAAAATATTGCATTTATTAAAAAATTTCCTTATAGCTTTGAAGAAAATTTATAAACTATTACGACCCGCATCGATGAATATCTCTGAATTTTGAGACAAATCAACGTTTTGAAAGAACCAAAAAATACATGGTATATGCTTTGTGAGATCCATTCTTTTAGATAATTTTGAAATATCCATATATTTTTCTTAAATTCTTCGTATTTGGCTTTCAGTGTTTATTTGTTATATCTACTGATCCAATGTTATATATCTATTCGAACTTTAATTTTAATTTATTTCAATTTTCTTTTACCAACAGCTTCGTAAGCAGAGTCGTTTTAATGCCCGTAAGAAATTCCAATTTGCCATATTGGTGATTAGAGCAGTTATCCGCATCAGAAGATTGCGTTACACTGCTGAACCGCTACATGTTGAAGAGGCTATACGGGATCCTTATAGAGTTAAGGTATTGCGTAAGGTGAGTAATGGATCAGCAATTAAATGCCATGCGTTTTTTTTATCAAATTGTTTCTTTCAATGTGGATTTTTTTTATTAATTTCTTTCTCCTCATTCTTTTCTCTACAGGTTATTGATGGCTGTGCCTTCAGAGTATATGGTCATTGGGTTAAGAAGGGTGAAGGCCAAAATCGTGCCGCCCTCTTTGAAAATACCCCACGCACTGAACTCCATGCCCTGTATATTAACAATTTAAGTCGATAGTTTAGCTCATTCACTCCTTGTTTTGTCTTTATATTATTATTAATTACAACGCCAACCACCCCGCATAATAATTGTTTGTTTTAAAGTGTATTTATATATATGACATGTTTTGTTTCTATGAAAAAAGACCTGACTTTGATTTTCGCCCAAAAAGAAAAGGAAATGATCTTAAGCCATTTTTTAAATTTGGCTTTCATTTTTTGAAAATCCAAAAAAAAAAACACAAATTTTTTAACAAAATTGCTTAACCCTTAATCAACCAATCATTGAACAAAATATATACATATTCTAAATTTGTTAAGTTATTATTTTACATTTTAAGTTACCACAAGCTTCTCCCCCAATTATTATTTAGTTGTATTTCAATTGTAATTTACTTTAATTATTTTTAGTTGCTTAGTTTAGTGCAGTTGCTTTTTTGTTGTGTTTTTATTTTTTAGCAAACCGGAAACATATCAAAAGTTGAATCTTTTGAATAAAAAAAATTGAGTCCTTTATACAGAAAAGAAATTGTACTTTTAAGTTTTTTTTTTTTAGAATTGTTTGTTTAATAAAAACACATATTAATTGTAATTTAAGAAGAAGAAGAAGAAAAACGGAAAACAAATAATTAAAATGATTATTAAAAAAACACCTAAACCCTATTGCATATTTCTCTATTTATTAATAAATAAAGATTTTTTTGTTTATATTACATTTACGAAATTTTGTTTGTCATTTTTTGTTTGGTATAAAGGGTCCATAGTGGCCATAGAGTTGAACCACCCTCTCCGAAAGCAAATTCGCGTCTCGCCCCACGAATTGTAGCCTTCGCCCCACGAATTTGTAGCCTTCGTTGAGGCCACAACAATCACCCCTGTGTAGACATTGCTCGCCCGTTATTCGGGTTTGAAATTGATGTGCTTGTAGCAGTTACAGCTGCAGGTGCCAGGGCATCCACACCTAGAGCAGCCGGATCACAATCGCTTGATCTCGACGATACGTGGCTTGTGATCTCACCAATCTCCTACTAGGCGCGGCCGAACTTTTTATACCCTTTACAATGAGGATGACATTTAAAATATCTATAATTAATGGGTGCTCCTAGGAGAAAACTCGTGTTATGATAGGGCCTTGAACAACCCGAAAAATACATTAGAAAAATATGATTTAAATTTGGGTCAATGAGAACCCCAAAAACCAAATTGCAGGCAATTCGGCAGCCAATGTTAGGGGTACCATAATATGGGGACTACCCTGAAACTTGGGTAAATAACAATAATATCTTTTGCTAGCGAGATTTGACACCCAATGAGAATACAAAATACCAATTTACACCCAATTCGGTTGAAAGCGTGTCCAAAATACGGAATGTTTGGGGTTATAGTTATATGGGGAATACCCTGAAATAGTATTCATTACGGAGATGTGAGAACCTCAAATAAAAAATTATAGCCAATTTGGTTGAAAACCGTGTCGAAAATATCGAATACTGTGGGTATATTTATATGCGGGCTACCCAAAAGGTTAGGTTAAGGGATGTACGACTGTAGTTTACAGCCGTTCAGTTAGAGACATTTGTCCTTTGTGCTCATTCTCGATTCCTGAGAAGAATAGGAGTGAAGGAAAATGGAAATATATTGGAAGTTTATTATTATTATTGCCGTCATACAGACGGCAATAATCCACTCCGTTAATGTCCCATTTAAAAGTGAGATATTTAATACGGCAGTGGCCTGATGATGATCCCCAAAACAATTTTTATCTCCCTCTTACTATGAGAAAACAAGGAAGAAGTTCTACGGCGTGATTATTCTGGCCACAGAGTTTTTGAGATCTTGCACCCGGTTTCTATTACCGACTACCTCGCAGTAGCTCATACGGATTTTGTCAATAAAGTAGCCAATAATAGGTAACCAATATGATGCTGCGAACCCTCTCTAGCAAACTCATCGGCTATGTCATTCCCTTCTATGTTACTATGTCCTGGAACCCAATGATCAACTTCTGAGTTAATAGTACACGGCTTGAGAGCCTAAAGGGCCGCCTGACTAACGAAATATATAGTCACGGGTCCCATGTTGTCTAAAAAGTAACAAATTGGTGTCGTGATCAAAATTCAGTGAATTCCAAGCTGGAGCTAATTTTATTTATATTGATAGTATTTCTAATTGCAGAGTCTAGTAACCTTTCTAAAGTCTTAAGTAGAAAGTTGGTCTATAGTCCTTAAAGAGCGTATGACTTGGCTTCCCGACCTTCGGAATGCAGGTCACCATTACCTCTTTCCATTGGCTTGGTATGTACGATAAAAGTAGACAAGCTACCCCTCTTGTTCATCGGCTTGCTTGCAAACGGGATAACAAATTTATTAAACATCCCTCTTATCGGGGAGTGTATTAAAAAGTACGGGAACTAAACATTAGTATCAGCGGTTTATTTTACAGAATCCGTAATGATAACAGCTGATTTTATTTTTAAACGTCGCTTTTCAGCGGTTATGCATCACCCTTATTCGTAAACAAAAAATTATTTTTGTCGTTTTGTTTTGAATTCGGTGTTTATCAGTCATTAACTGCAGTGTCTTTCTATTCGCAGTATGTGGAACGTTTTTAAATTCGGTCGGTTCAGTCTCGTCACTCCAAGTTAGAAGACGTCTTTTTGTTTCTTGTCTTTGTGGATTTGGTTTTTTGCATAAAATTAATAAATAAAATATATAAAATGAGTATTAACTGGATAAAAATAACAGATAGGTATGCCAGCATTTCAACTTGCTTGTTCTCTTAGGAAAGGTTACATTTATATCAAAACATCATCTTCTTTCAATTTTCTAGGGCTCGGGAAGGTATTAAAATCATAAATTCCCTGCCATACAATACCTTTAGCACCGTTCTCCAATATGTCCATCGTCAAATGCTCACCACTGTCTCGGGCGGTGATACCAAAGGTGAAAATGCCTCTTCGACTGCTGAAAACGAAAATGCCTTAGAGGAATTGGAACGTTTGGTGGGTGTTCCACGTCCCGACTTTTTGCTATTGATAAAAACATTCTCGTATATATTGCGACGCACCAGCACCTATATTATAAAGCCTTCCCTATTGCAAGCTGAATTGCGAGATAAACTCCAACTGCAGGATGAGGCAAAAATCGATGCCATCGTTCGTCTATGGGTACGACAAACAACACCCATTATGAACAACTTGGCAAGAGATTGTTATGAATCGAATGAAATTGCTGATGTTGCCTGGAAATTGAACGTGGAAATCTCGTCACATTGCCAGCAAAGGGAAAAGACAGCATTGGCAGTGCTGCAATTGAAGACGGGTGCCGGAGAGGACATCAATCTGGAAATGAATCATGATGAACTATTGCAATTGTATCAACAATTCGAATGCATACAAAATGAATTGGATGCCATGAATGCTGCTCAACCAAAACCCAATAAAGCTACTGTGGCCAAACCAGCTCAAGTTTAAATGTGAAGATAGGGGAATTTTGGTGGTCACATCAGTATTAGATTAATAATTAGTATATGTATTTGTATATTTAGATGTTTGCTACAGTTTGTTACATGTTTCCAAATAAGTGCAATAAAAGACGTTATATGTTTAGCTTAAAATGTGTATAAGTCGATAAAACTGAATTTTGAAATTGAAATTGGCCCACCATAGATATCGAGCCATATTCGCCAAAAAAGTAATCCTCATAATAATCGATTTTCGTTTTATTTGATAGATCAATAGTTCTCGATAATATACATCATCTCTAAGAATTTGGTGGCTACAGATTTTTTCCAATTCAATTCAATTTATTTCATAAACGAGAATCTAGCCCAAAGGGTCTAGAGCGATTCAAAAAACAACAAAATATAGACTACTCCAAAAGCTTAAAACTAACAATGTATTATCTTAATAATATCTTAACGTCTATTTAGTTGGAGGGGTTCACAACCATTGTACTTCAAAAACATTTTTATTGTTATAATTAGATTATTTGATGTAGCGACCTAGCACATAGGGCCAAGGATTACAATATTATATCTACTGTCAAGATACCGTTTTTTACCGTTTTTATTTTACAACAAAAACAATTTTATCGTAAACACATTTAATCAGATTGTTTATATTTTTGTTAAGCCCGCGTGTGGGTTACGTTATTTTTCTCTATTTTAAAAATAAATGAAACATTAAAAAACACAATTATATTAGTAATATATTAGAATATTCGTACTTTGGAAGTTTTTAGATAATATGTCAAAGGTATATATTTGATTTAAGTAAAAAACTAGTAAAAATTTCGTTAAGTTTGACCGGCCTGGGCTTTTTATAACTTATACCATGAGGTGTACATATAGAACACCTGTAATCCTTCATGACTTTAGAGATATGACAGATTATGCCACGAAAATTGTTTAGTAGATTTAACACAAATTAAAGCACATTCGTTTAAAAAACGGGCCCATAATCCCCAAAATACAGAATAATGGAGGGTAACGTTATATGGGGCTATCCAAATAAATGTGTCAATATTTATCAAGATTTGTTAGCAAATGATATGGGGCTTATTCCAAAACGTGGACCGATTTTTGCAATAACAAACATCCTAGGATTAATAGCAACGTATGTATGTGCACAATTTTAAAGCTCTATCATAAATTTTGTGGTCTCAATTGTAATTCAACAGACAGACGGAAGTGTATAAATCGACATCGAATTTTATTCTGATCAAGAATGTCAAGACTATTTCGAGGTGTTGCAAACGAAATGACAAATTTAATATTCGCTCCACCTTATGGTATATAAAGATCGAATATTCAAATACCGGAAACCGATGAGGAGAATAATGTTTAGAATTATATATAGGGGAGGCTGGGGCACCTTCGTCACTTTTTGTTTAGATCTCTATCTCAGTACTTATTCAACAGATATAAAAAACTTTATGGCTGATTATTGTTCTCTGATACTTATTTTTAAAAACTAGTACCAAAAAAAATATAATATATTAGTATTAGTTAAACATGTTTACAGTTATGTAAAAAAGTCAAATTCGCCGATTGTGCCTCTCCCGGGGAAGCTTCGGCATTTGATGCGGCACATTCGGCCTTATCACCACTATAAGTGTGGTTGAAATTCAGGTCCTCTAAATGTTCCATTTTGTTTTAATATGCGACTCAAAGTTTGACTTTTAAGGCTATATTTTCTAGCGGCTGACATTGACATCTCAATGTTACACACACTATCACAAAAATAGCTCTTTTCTATCACATTTTCGTCAATACAAGTACGTTTAGTCTTGTAATTTCGAACCATATTAAAGGATTATTTTTAAAGACAAACTCAAGACATTTTAAGAAAACAATATTGCACTATCTGCTTATGGCCGAATGTGCCCACTTCAAAATGCCGAATCCGGAAATCCGGAGGTACTTTTTATAGTTATTTTCATTTATTTCTATCAATATTCTGAAAACATTATATTTTTAATTATTTTTATAAGAAAAAAATTAAAAGTTTTATACACGAAATACTTACGAAATGAAATGGAAATATTACAAAAATATCTGAAAAAAAACCGTGCATCTAAATAACTTTATTAGCCAGATTTGCGACATTGCCGAATGTGCTCCGATACCGAAGGTTCCCCGTCTCCACTACTTTGAAATTGTATTTAAATTAAAAAATATTTAATTATTTATTTTATGTTATTTCTAATGCTAATATTTTATTTAAAGTATATCTAATTTAAATTAAATGAAAATGTTCAAAAATTTTGTATTAACCCTCACCTTTTTTATTCACCCTTTGCCAGCCACACAGCGAAAAAACGTAACCCTCTAAAACAACCGTTATATTCCAAAAATCGACTCAAAATTGCTTAAACTAAGTATTGTATGTAAAACAAAACAACAATCCTAAATTTCAAAATAATAGCTTTATTTAATCTGAATTTATTAAAAAAAACTTCTCCTGTAAAATTTCAAATTTGAGGGTTACGATTTTTTGGCGAATATGGCTCGATATACTGAGAGGTACTTGAAATGAAAAATATATATATATATATAGATGTGTTACAAACGGAAACACAAAATTAATATACCCTCCATACTATGGTGGAGGGTATAAGAAGGGGGTTATATGGGTACTACCTCTAAAAGGGGGTGACCGATATTGATAATTTTTAGTGGAGATATTTGGTACTCAATAAGAACCCAAATTTCAGCGAATTCGGTTGAAAAATTCAAGAATCCCAAAATACCGAAAATTGGGGGTACCCTTATATAGGAGCTATGCCTAAGCGTGTACCGATATATCCCATCTTCGAACTGGAACTGCCTACAGACAAAAGACAACCCTATGCAAAATCACAATCATGTATTAGAAATTGGTTCATTAAAACCAACCAAAACCAATTTCCAAATTTTCCACGTTTTCACATAATTCCTCATCATGAATTTTTATGATAGTGCTAAATGTATATCCAGTGTATTCCTGTACTTACACTTCCTAAATAGGTTTTTTACGATCTAAGAAAATTATGTCTAAATTCCAAATATACATGACGACTAATGATGTGCATAAATAAAACCACCATATCGAAATTTCATATTATTCATATTTATTTTTATTTTTTTGTTGTTGTTTATTTTTATCTTTTCTTCTTTGCGTTTTTGTTGTTTTATCAAAAATAAATAATAGTTTTGTTTAGTAGCTATAATAATGGTTGTTTTGCAAAATATTTACACATTCTTAATTAAACGTTTTATAATAATTATTGTTATTTTTTTGTAATTAATTAAAAAAAAATAGTAAACAATAAAATAAATAATAAATTTAATGAAATGAAAAATAAAATAATAATAATAATAATAATGTTAAAATAACAAAAGAAAAATGAATTTGGCTTTCTTTGCATAAAAACATAAAAAAATTAAGATTCAATATGATCGATTATTTGGATAATGAGAAGAGATGGTGGGGGTGGTGTAGGAGGAGGAAAATAAATCTTATATAATAATAACATTTATGGGTTTTCGTTAACAATAAAATATATTAGCCAACAGCAGATTTTTAAAATAAAATAATAATTATTTAAAAGAAAAACTAAATAAAAGAAAAACTAAAAATTAAATAAAATTAAGTTTCAAAATACTTATAAATAGCTGTAACATAAGACATTACTTGGGTCCAATCGGGACGTTCGATTTGACACATATCATTGATATTCTGCAAGGAAACAGACATGCACAAACACACAATTAATATTATGATTTATTATATAAATTGATGATGATTGTGAACTTACCAAAGTTGTGGGTATGCCCACCGATTCAGCGGCAGCAAATGCCAATGAGAAATTACGTCTTTTGTTGGCTGGACTTAAAGTATCATAAGGAATGCGATCCGGTAAATAGGAATGTAAAATTGCACAAAATGCCAAGCCATCATTCCAGGACGAACTGAAATTTGTGATGTCTATATTGCGATAACCGACAGTTTTATTTTGACACCATTTCAGCAAAGCGTTGCGCTTTGAACCACCATTTTTGGCCAGCATGTTCAAAGGATCTTTGCGTTCACCTGTTGTTGCAAAAATACAATAACAATTATCTGCATTGAAATTGATATGCTATATGTCTGGCAAACTTACCACTTAGTAGAGATTTGGAAACATTATTGAGACTACTGATGTGTAGATTTGATACTACCGATTGCTGTTGTTGTTGTTCCCTAAGTGGACCCTTGGTTGTTGTTGTGTTTGTCGTCGTCGTCAAAGATGAGACAATGGATGATGTGGTATTGTTGGGTGTACATGTAGCTGCCGTTGTTGTTGTATTTAAGCTGCCAATAATGGGCGTAAGTCTGGAAACCTATTTTGTGATGAGGACAAATGGGAAAAATTCGAAGAAATTAAATAGAAGTGCTTGAGAAAATTATCTACAAATACTTACATTCTCTGACCAGTCTGGATTGTTGGTTGTAGTACTGACTAAGGGCATAGTACTGGGTGTGATTTCAGGAGTACTGCTACTATTTAAGCTAGACGAAGAGCTATAGCGAGACTCGGGTTCTTCGGCTTTGGCGGTCTGAAAAAAAAATAAAATTTGGAATTTAAAAATTAAATCATACTAAAATATTTATAGGAGTCATGTCTATATATTTTTGTAATAAGATTTACAAATTTCTGGATTCCATCTCTATTCATTCACACAAAATCAAAAGAGTACCAATGTTAGTACAATTTGTTACTTTTCGTACATATAAGAACTAATTTCCAAATTGTACTAAATTTAGTATCACTTAGTACCCATAAGTACGAATTTCCTAAATTACCTCAATCCGATCTATCTTGAAATTGGAAAATTAAATGACTGTTGGGGTGATTAAAATTTCAAGATTCCAGCTCCATATCCCACTTGTACCAAATTTTGTAATTTTCGTACCCATAAATACGAATTTCCACAACTACCTCCATCCCACACTCCAACAGTAATTTTTATTGCAAAATTCAGGAGTCCAGCTCTATCCGTTCACACAAAATCAAATTGTACCAAATTTAGTACCGTTTACTTCACATAAGTATGAATTTTAAAAACTAACTTCATATCATAGTTCTACATTCCAAGAGTAATCATTATTCGAAATTTTTTAAGCTCTATCCATATTGTACTAAATTATGTACCATTTAGTACTTATCGTACCTAAAAGTACGAATTTTAAACTATATCAATCCTACACTGTTGGGGTCATTTTAATTCCCAATTTCAAGACTCCCTGTTCACCTAAATCCAACAACTGTTCACCTAAATCCAAATTTAGTACTTTTCGTACCCATAAACACGAATTTCCAAAACTACCTCCATCCTACTCTCCAACAGTACTTTTTATTCCAAAATTCAGCTTCATTCGTTCACACAAAATCAAATTGTACCAAATTTTGTGTTGTTACTTCACATAAGGTCTATCCATATTGTACTAAATTATGTACCCAAAAGTACGAATTTCCTAAACTACCTCAATCCTATACTCCAACAACAGTCATTTTATTTCCCAATTTCAAGACCAAATTTAGTACTTTTCGTAGACTTAGGAACGATTTTTTAAAGCTAACTCAATCCTGTGCTCTAATAGTAATACTAAGTCCTATTTTCAGGATCCCATCTCTATATGCTCAATTAAATGCAAATTTTACCAAATTTGGTACCATTTAGTACTTTTCATACACTAAGTACGAATTTCTAATACCATTTCCATACATCAACACCACTTTCTAACCTGTACACCATATATGTTCAATAAATATACATTTAGAACTAAATTTAGTACTTTTCGTACACCTCTAATTTTCGTACCCTTCTAGTTCGAATTTCCAAAACAACCCAACGCTTCTAGCTTCTGCCGTTTCGTCTGGGGAATGATCAGTCAGTCACTCACTCACTTATCACTTAAGCTCTTCAAACATGACCAGAGTTTGGTACTGAATACAGCAGAAATAAAATCCTCCTGTACGATTCTCCTTTGCAAATTCTCAGTAGGGGGTCACAGAATAATTTCCTCCCATCCGGAATAACAGGTTGAGAACAGAAGTTAGATGCTAATATCCAAGATAATTTGGTCTATTTACCGAGGAGATGGTGGGGAGGTGGTAGCGGATAATGCTGTATTTGACATAATGGTAAAATAGGAATACAAGTCCTCCCCATGCTTTTTATTCGATCCTTCCGTAATCCCGTTGAAACATACAGTTTAGAACAGATGCTACTATGTGGTCTGGTACCTGTTGTATAATCTACTCTTTTAATTTACTCACCTGTTTGTTATTTTCTATACTTTCGATTAAAGTCTTGACAGACAGACGTGAGTCCTGTCGGGAAAAGCTGCCTGCTTTACTGCGTCTGGAGGCCATTTCTTGTTGTACAGACGATAATACGGATTGTTGTGTTTCGGTTTGTTGTTGTTCTATAAAACGGAAAAGAATAAAAAAATTAACATCGTTTAAAAACAAAATATTTTGATAGTTAAATACACATAGAATTTCGAAATTAGAAATCTTAAACATGTTTATGATCAAGGAAAAAAATCAAAATCTTTAAAAATGTTTATTAGTTTTCTAATTATGTATTTCATTGCTTGACGTTTTTAAATTCTATTTGTTTTTTTTTTTTTTGAACTCACGTTGTTTGGTTAATTTCTCAATTTGCTGTTCCAGCATTCGTATCTTCTCCTTTTGCGTCTTATTATCCAATACTAATTGTTCTCTAGCACTTAGGGCTTCAGTCTTAAAATCATTGGCCACCCGCACAGTCATCAGAAGATCCGCCTGGAATTGTTGCCATTCTTCGGCTTCTTGTTTGCGCAACTGTTGCAGATCTTCCAGCTGCTGTTGGGTTTCCTTTAGTTTTCGTTCCATTTCGTTAAGTTGTTGCTGACTTTCGCCGAGCAACGATTGCAGTTGATTTTTGTCCTCCAGATGACATTTACATTGCACTTGTAATTCGTTGGTACTTTCACACAGCTGTTGATGTTCCGCCGATAGTTTTTCCTTTTCCTGTTGCATTTGATCCAAACGGAATTCGAGGTGTGAAAGGGCACATTTCGAATTGTTTTTCGATACTTTGAGCTCTTCGGATAGATCGGCAATTTGGTCTTTTAATCGTCTGACCTCGGCCTGACTGCGTGACCATTGATCTTGGATTTCGGCTACCTTCTCTTCGAGCAGATCTTTTTCTTTGCGTGCCGCATCTAAAAGATCACTGAGATCGGTCTTATCACCCCGAGCCAAATCTTGTTCGAGTTCCTCAATTTTGGATTTGGCATTTTCCAGCAGGGTTGTCAAACGATTGATTTCAATAAGTCCATGTGAAATTTCCTCTTTGGCTGCTTGTAATTGTAGTTCCATTTGTTTACGCTGGGCATGCTCTGCATCTATGGACGATTCGAGGAGAGCAATGCGTTCCCTTAGACGCGATTGATCGGCAATGTGGTTTTCATTGGCTTGCCTTAGTTCCTGTAATTCGGCATTGAGTTCTTCTTGCTTAACCAAAACCGCTTCACGTTCATCCTGGGCCGTTTTGATCAGATCCATCAATTTCTTTTCTCTTTCAGAGGAATTAGCCTCCTCGGCATTGTTTTTGTTAGCATCTCTAAGCAAAAGTTCTTGCAGATTATTGATTTGGGTACGAGAATCGTTTAGTTTTTCAGTTTGTCGACACAGCGATTGGAACAGGACATCCTTTTCTTCGGCTAAACGTTCATTTTCCGTCTGGGCATCACTCAGTTGGGCTTGCAAATCGGAAAGTTCTTGGAGCGTGGCTTGCAATTCTTCATTGGTTGAGTAATGGGTCTCTTCCATTTGTATGATCTTGTCCTGCAGACAGGCTACAGAGATTTCACTGGACGAGGAATGTTTATCCCAGTCCGGGGTGAGGCAAGGAGTACCACCATTGTCGTGTTCTGCAGACTAAAGAAAAACAAGGTGTGAATTAATTGTCATCGATGCGGGTGATGATACATTCCATTACGGTATTACTACTTACTGTTGGTAGAGCAATGGATGCTGGTGCTGAACTATGTAAACGTTGAGAATCTTGTATGATTTGATGTTTTTCCGCATCGGATAAAGGCGAGTTGACAACGTCTCTTAAACGATTTCTCAACGACTCATTTTCATATTTCAAATTTGCAATTTCCAGTTGATTCTTCTCTTGGGCACTCTACATATGTAGAAAAACAAAACAAAAAAAGCAACAACAATAAGAACAACATGACAAATTGAAAACGCCATCAAGTAGTAATTGAAAACCCCGACAAAGGGAATGTCGGCCAAGCGTCAGATATTGTTAGGGTGACATATGTTATACAAAATAAAATCACATTCTGGCAATGGGGAAACTTCCCACCACTTGCACTTGGACAATGTTGAGGAGACAACAAAAACAAAAATTCTAACTGTGTTTTTTTTTTTGTTTTATTTGCTAGAGAACTCATTTGTCGTAGTAAGTCGTTGCTGGTCTAAAGCTGCTTTTGTTTAACGACCGACCGATCTTTCGGTCCGCGTCCGCCCACCCGCCACCAGAAAGAATTTTGATAGATTTGTGGTCAAGTGGTTGATTTGTTATTGAGCTGCTTAACCGAACAGATAGATGGATAGGTAGATAGGTGGATAGACAGCTAGACAGGCAGATATATAGATCTATATTTTCGCTGATCTCAAATGAAATGTTTTCGTTTTGTGGTTTTATGATTGAATGAACATAACAAATGTGTCGGTATTTGAAGTAGGGGAGGGAAGAGGACATATGGATGCATATATACACAAAATTATACAAAACAACAGCATATGTCGTCGTCGACATCATCGTTATTCGTTTTCATAGCCTGTGCATTGGTATATGACGAAGGAAGATTTTGTGTGTAGATATAAAATGGGGACAAATTAAAATATGCCCAAAATTAAAAAGATTTTACTAAAACTCCCACTAAGGAGCAACATATAAGTGCCATTCGGTTCCAAGTAAAATGAATTACTCTCATCTTTATTAACAATTTCAGGGTCGTATGTGCACACACACACACCCAAGTTCTTAGATGTGGCTTTAGAATTTTGTTATATTTGTGGTAAATGATTTGAAATCCTAGATGTGAGTAATGTTGAAAAAAAAGCTCGACAACAATGAGTATTTTCATTCAACGAAACGAAATTGAATAGTGTAACCATTTCAGCAAAAATATCAAATTTAACGAAAATCTCAAAAAGAGGCAAAGGGCAGTATTTTTGTAGAATATTAAAAAATTAAATTTCTTTAAAAATGACATAAAATGACTTATTATTGACCACAATATGTTTCTAGTATATGGCTATTCTAAACATAATCTCTAATTGTGGTACATGTAAACTATTGTTCATACCATTTAAAATATGCTGACGAAAATTACGAAAAATGTGGTCACCACTGTTATTGAAGGTTGGGTTTGTCATGAGTTAATTAAAATATAATATAATTTATCTCTAAATTGAGTGAAATCATGGTCCCCTCAATATTCGGTATTTGAGGTTGGGGTTTTTCAACCGAATTGACTGTAATTTAGTATTTTATTAATATTGATTAAAGATTCGAAATAGCCCCCATATAACGGTACCCCTATATCCGACATTTTGGGTTTATTAGGCACGTTTTTCAACCAAATTTGCTGTAGGTACACTGTTGGCCAAAACTAAAGCAGCTAAAATTGCAAGGTAAATAAATGCCGCATAACTTTTTCAAAAATAAAGATTCGTGTTGGTCTTTCCAGTTTTAAATCAGGTATTTTATTATCTTAAAAAAAACACACAAAAGCATTAATGCAAAATTCATTATGAATTTTTCAATTTTCACTTACTGTCAAAAAATATAAAATAAATAAAAAACGGCTAATTACCAGTGAAATGTGAACATAATTTATCACAGAAAATTATTTCGAAGAAATATTTCATAAATAAATCAGTGATTTCATGAATTGCAATCCGACTCAGTGGAGAACTATTATGCCCTCGGATGCATTAAAATTAAATACTAGAGACTCAAAATAAAATTTGCATTTATATATTTTTTACATGAATAAGATACCTCCTTATTTCTGACAAAAAAAAAATTCTTTTCAAAAAAAGTTACAGTTCATTTATTCAGTTGCTTTAGTTTTGACCACCAGTGTAATGCAATTTTCGCCAACAGTGTACCTACAGCAAATTTTTGGAATACCAAAAGATGGGTCGTTATAGGAATCTTTAATCAATATTAATAAAATACTAAATCGGTTGAAAATCTGATCTTTTCTGATATACTCTCCAACATACTAATATACTCCCGATCAAACTCGGAGCGTTACTGCAACACAGAGTACATCTTTTTGATGTGTATTCCTCACACTGTTATGTTTGATTTGAGAGTTGAGGGTATTATAGTTATTTTTTCTTTATAAAATGCGAATATTAATTATAAAAATTGCACGAAAAAACCATTTGAAAACAATTAAATAAAATGTCCTTTTTAAATACTTGAAACTAAATTCAAATTACCAAAATTTTTGCTTGTCAAAATAAATTGAAATCGAAAAAATAACCATAGTTAGCTATGACAAAGTTGTCATCGATATATTTTCAATTTGTTTAAAAACACTGTGAGACAAGAACGAGGTCATGGACTGAGGGGTGCTAACTTCCTATTGGGGATAAAAGGCGTTGGTGAGTATATGAAAACCCCAGAAGAAAATATTCACAATAGATCAATGTTCGGAAACATTGCGGAATCATTTTTTGCTAGCGATCCTATTACATATGAAGAAATAGCCTTTTATCTTGATTTGTAGCTATTGTATGTACTTTTTGAGATTACATTTGAGTAAAATCGAATGAGGATTATTTGTAGAACATTTTGTCCAGGTTAACAAGGCATTTGTTACAAGAAAAAAACTAAGGGAACTGATGAGGGCCAGTGGCGAGATCCGAAACTATAGTCTTCTCTGCCTTACCCCTTGGTGGACAATGCAATACTTTCCCCACTAACAAATAGTTGTTTTTATAAAAACAACAAACTGGTATTCAGACTGAGACTAAATCGAACTTAACTACTTTATTTCATGTTATAACTACTACTCTTGCCAGACAAAAATATTTATGTAACTCTCCACTTTTACAGGCTTCGAACTTAGAAATTGTGTTTACTGAGATTAATATTTTTGAGCATGAGAAAATACTTTCCCCACTAACAAATAGTTGTTTTTATAAAAACAACAAACTGGTATTTTTGAACTTAACTACTTTATTTCATGTTATAACTACTACTCTTGCCAGACAAAATAATTTATGTAACTCTCCCTTTTTACAGGCTTCGAACTTAGAAATTGTGTTTACTGAGATTAATATTTTTGAGCATGAGAAAATTACTGGACCGACTACACCACCCATTTGGGAGTCGTTTCATTGTCCGAATTCCATTGTCTCTGGTCAATGGTTATTGTGGAGACTCAAATAAACGTTGGCAAGTAAATTAAAATATAGATAAGCGTTACTATAGTATGATTTGTTGCTCATTGATTTTTTCTTCTCATTTCTCTAAACTATAAGGTCGAATTCAGTGGAGCAAACGTGAAATGACTTTGACAAGAACCCAAATTGAATATGAAGAATTTTTACAATCCGTATACGAGAGGCATAGCTGATTGATGTTGAATGCGTTTACGGTTGATGAAAAGGGCCGTCCAGAACAGTCCATTCAGTTCGTCTCGCAAATGGCTAAGAGTGCGGAAGAAATTACACAGTTCATATGATCCCAAGATCGTGCTCTTCGTCGATTCACGGTTTACAGTCAGCGTACCGACTGTATTCAAACGGGGCCTTTTTGATACCTGACCTTTTGCTTTTCCCGACACTTCACACTTGAGGACTTTACCGCGAGCCTGGAGTGTCCTTGTCCTGAATTTAATTTAAAACGTCTTAGCCAAAAGAGTAGTCCAACCAACCTCTGGTATGATTCACCCTTGACAAATGAGAGTGACACCACTGTGGTCAACACAACGGTTTCTTCCATAGGAAGAAGAATTCATGCAGCTCTTCGTTAAGAAGAAGACCTGCAGCTCTGCTATAGGAAGAAGAATACATGCAGCCCTTCTATAGAAAGAAGAGACGTAGAGCTCTTTTATAGGGAGAAAAA
Source organism: Musca vetustissima (assembly GCF_032173495.1). Lineage (NCBI taxonomy): Eukaryota > Metazoa > Arthropoda > Insecta > Diptera > Muscidae > Musca > Musca vetustissima. The sequence goes on from NW_026883972.1 coordinate 323,826, forward strand.
GAACTGCCGCTCTTATATAGGAAAATAAGACCTGCAGCTCTTTTATAGGAAGACCTCCAGCTTCCCTATATGAAGAATATCTGCAGCACTTCTATAGGAAGAAGAGGGCCTGCAGCTCTCCTATATGAAGAATACCTTCAGCACTTTTATAGGAAGAAAAGGACCAGCAGCTCTGCTATAGGAAGAAGAATACCTGCTGCTCTTCTATAGGAAGAAGAAGACATCCAACTCTCATATATGAAGAATACATGTAGCTCTTCTATAAGAGGAATTATATCTGCAGCTCTTCTATATGAAGAAGAAGATGTTGAGCTCTTCTATAGGGAGAAAAAGAACTGCAGCTCTTCTATAGGAAGAAAAATACCTGCTGCTCTTTTATATGAAGAAGGAGACCTGCAGCTCTTTTATAGAAAGATTTTGGTGACTTTTTACGTAAATTTTGGTCCTAATATTTTTTTGAACGGCATCTCCATTAAAGTAGATCTTGGTGCCTATAATTTTTTAGAATCTATTGAACATCTATCCAAAGAAATTAAATTAATTTGAATATTTTCTATTCTTACCTGCATTTTGATTATATCATTCTTAAGTTTGTTAACTTCACTTTGATATGGTAATAGTTCAGTTATACGAGATTCAGCCAACATTTTGTCACGTGCCAAACGATCCAATTGAGATTGCAATTCTTGCATTTTGATATTTGAAGCCTATGGAAAATAGAAAATAAAAAAGCGATTATTATTTCAATACGATTTATTTATTTTTTCCAATTTCTACATACCTCCAATATCTGCTGTTGTTCGTTGTTGATAAATTGATAGCTGGCGGCAGCGGCTGCTGCCATAAATGCAGGATTTAGGGCATACAAATCATTAGCTGTTGTGGCAGCAGCATTTCCGGTTGTTGCCGATAGGGCTGGATTTGAATGAGATGTTGATAGGGATGTGGCCGAGCCAGGCTTAACGCTAGAACTTTGAGTTCCCGGTGCTACAGCTGCCATTGAAGTCATTACATCGCCTGTTGGGCCACCTGGTGATGGAGCAACAACTGTGGGTGCGGTCGTGGCAGTTTTGGGGGCAACTGGTAATGGTTTTGGTTGTTTTTGACCTTTCTTCGGTGTTGTACCTTTGTTTTTCTTATGGGGCAAGGTATGGGCGTGTTGTGCCGCGGATGCTGCACCACCACTTGATGATAGTTTATTTGGTTCCAAACTATGATAGCTGTTATTCAAATGATCGTCACCCACATCTACACCACGTTCACTGGACGAGCCTTCAATTTGTATGATGGGCGGTGGATTATCGGCATTGGGATAGAATTTCGATGATGCCGATGCTGCTGCCTGTTGTTTTTTGTCTTCGTTTTCAATGGCAGTGTTTAGGGATTGAGTTGATTGGGATTTGTTGCGATTGTTGTTGCTGCTACTGTTGGAATGTTTAGATGAGGACTGTGAGGGTGTTTGTCCTCTGCGAAAAAGTGATTTTAATTTAATCATATTGGAAAATGTTTTGTTTTTATTTTAAATCGTTGTTATGGAATTCGTTGTTTCAATTTTTATATAAGAAATTTTTATACAATTTCCCCTTTGAATGGTTTTTTGTTGTTTTGATCTTTGTTACAGCAATAAACAAAATGCAATTTCAAGTTTCGGATTTTTATGGAAGAGATCTCATTCCATAATTTTTTTCTTTTCTTGCATTTAAAACATTTTTGTTCGTATTTATTGTGTTAGTTCACTTGTTTTTCTTAAATATTTTATATAAACTTTATCTATATTTGTTGAAAAAAAAAACACAAAAATTAAATAAAAAATTGTTTCCACTGGCTGATGGGTTGGTTGGTGGTATTGGATGACGTTGAAGATTGTATCTAAACACAGCTAACACTGACTGACTGCTGGCTGCACTAAACAACTAAATGTTGAAATGTGATGGGCGGCCCACCAGGTACGTGGAATACATTTCAAAAGCCATGATTTCATTAATTCTGTTGACAAATTTATTAGAATATTGTCGTTGTTTATTTCTTTCGTTTTTTTTTTTTATCGGAGACGACTGGTGTCAGTGTTAACACAGGAAGAAAGAGAAATCCCCTTTCCGACAAATAAAAAAAGTAATAACAGCGTTGTCGTGTAAAACAGTACGAGAAGTGGAATAAGAAGTAGACAAATCATCAAGTCAGTCACAACAACAACAATGACACAAGTTTAAATATAACGAAAAAACAACAACGTCTACGACGACGTGCAATGCATTTTCAAAATTGTGCCCATTCCCTTCACAAAACGTCGTCTTGCAATCGATTTATTTATGTGTTGTCTACTTCTCTGGAGAGGGAGACAGAAAAATCTTATTTGAAGAGAGTCATTTAATACAACAAGCAACAAGAATTGACAATTAATTGAGAGAAATTTCCGCTTTCCTCCATTGAATAATTTAGACAGCATTTGACAATTGTAGTACAACGACAACAACACGAAATAAACATTGAAGATCATTGTTATCAGAGCAAAGATAAGATAGATATGTAGATACAGAACATAGGTTGTTGAGGTTGCCACATTGTTATGAGAGAAAAGAAGAGGGGGAAAATTCGTTTAAGGGAATAATTAAAATTACAAATAAATAATGGCTTATTAAATATTAGGTTGGGGGAAAAGAAATCCATTTTTCGAACAATGTCAGACTTATGCTAGTTGGAAGGGTGACATTTTGCTGTTTTTGTTTAGTGCATTCAGCTGCGAGTTGTAATGTATCCGCCATACAGTCCGAAATTGACACCAAGCGATTATCATCTTTTTCTTGCATTGCAAAATTTTTTTAATGATAAAAAAATGAAATCTAGGGAGGACTGTGAAAATTGACTACTAGAGTTGTTTGCAAATAGAGAGCAGAACTTCTATGAGAGAGGTGAAGTTACCTTTAAAATGGCAACAAATCATACAGCAAAACGGTGCATATTTGGATATGTTATTGTAGGTCTTAATAGGGATTTTTATTGAAACATATACATTTATATTTTTCTCGTCTACAAACAGTAACAAAAAAATGTTGGAAGTATTTTTTCTCAATTCTTGAAAATACATGTTTTCAAATCTTATATAGCCCTTTTTGATATAAAATTGTATACTTCTTAATAATAATATAATGTCGGCATTATATTATTATTAATAATAATATGATGTCGGCATCTGATTTTCGGACCAACAATAAAAAAATTCAAGCATTATTCTCCTAAATTAATAGCATTAAAATGGACCTAAATGGCCAAACATCGGACCAAATTGAAAGTTAATTTGTTTTTCGGACCAAATTTGGGCCAATACGCCCAAAACGGCACGAATGATTGGTACGCTAAGTTTTCCGAAGAGGATGAGGGTAATGTATCGACAAACAAATTAAAAGAAAAAACATTTAGCCCTCTCCAAGAGTCTCATGCAACTGTTTTAGGAAAGAAATAGCTTAAAAGATCACATTTGACGAAAAAAGAGCTGATCTAACAAGACAATGCAAAATCAGTGGGAAAAATTACAAAAAATGGTTTCAGATCCAGTGTTGCCGTTCGAAAAAAAACGGGCCAAAATGTACCAAAATCAGATTTTCTGAACAACATTGAAAACTCAAGTGAAATTCTTCTAAATTATTAGTATAAAAATTAACCGAAATAAACAATCATCCGATCAAATTGAAAATTATTTGTTTTTCGGTTCAAATTTGGTCCGATATATTCAAAACGATATATCGTAATTCGATATTTTAAATTCGTATTTGGTAACAAATCTCCCTACTAAAAATTATGGGGGAGTCCCCTTACAACCCCTTTTTTATATATTATATAAACTCATTTATTTCGAATGTTAAGGGTTGTCCCCATATAAGGGTATTTCACAATAGTATGGTCCATATTCTGAACTCGAAATTGTCAGTTTATATCCGGCCAAGTATGGAATTCTATGACAATTTTGCCATTTCTCTCCGTCTGTTGGTATAATACTACCTTCGGAGTATCGAAATACAAAACTGAAAGGTCAGTATGCTATAGGAGGTGATGCAAATGTGGTATACCCATTTGTTTTTAGATTGCCAAATTTTTATATTTTAACCGATTAAATTGAAATTTTACACTTAACATGCTACATGTGTTGTCTTTCCATGTATCAATTTGAAAATAATATTATTCAAACAATTTAAGAGATATTTGAGAAAATATTTGAAATTCCATTAAAAGTGATTTTAAAAAAAGTGAAGGTAATGTGGTATACCACATGATGTTAATGTGGTATAGTATAATTTTCACTTCCAATTGATATCTTATATAATTTATTGTTTTTAATGAATGTGAATTAGCTCGAGATTTATGTCTGTTAAGATTTTTAACGGATATATTGAGTGGAACATTCATTTTTATTATATAATAATGTCTACACATGGCAATATTTAATTTTCGTACGGAGAAGTAGTTTAAATCCCATGGCCTTTGTTTTCCTTCCTTATGATGCATGGTAGGCTCTCGTAGAGGACAAATGTTTCAAATAGTAATGAAATTTTGTCTTGTGCTGGCTTTTTTTCATACAGACTCCAGGTATACCACATTACCTGCACTTGTGTTCACTGAATAATTGTCTAGTTTTTTTCCTAAATTGGTAAAAATGTGGTGCAATCGCGCATATTATTTGATTTTTAGTACATACTGATTATTTTAATGATTTCAAAATAAAGATTAAAATAAATCTGTAAAACAAAAAATTATTTTTAAACTTCAACCGAAAAAAAGTCAATTTCATGAAAAATTTAATTTTTGCTACTGATTCTCAACGTAAGTTAAATAATTTAAACAGATCATTGCTATCTTATTTTTTTGAGAACAGCAAACTATAAAACATGTTTCAGTTATTCTAAAATTTTCAGTTTACAAAAAAAGTGACTATACCACATTACCAACCTATACCACATTTGCATCACTTCCTATATATCGGTCCACATTTTGTCATAGCCCTATATAATAATTCATCCCAATTTTCGTATTTTAAATCATAAGATTGAGGATTGTATATAAACTAAAAGCTTCAGCTCCAAAATTAGTTATATGGGTTCACAAAAAGGCATAATTATAATTAATTATCAATTCCTCTATTTTACGTTCTAAATTATTATTAGCTATATGAACTACACTTAATTGTCACGACTTTTAAATCCCCTAATTTCCTTAAAACAATTCATTAAACAACTCACATTCTGGTAACACTCATCAAGAACTCTCCGAGTTCATTATCACATTCAATCTATCTCTCTCCCTCTCTCTCACGTCACACTGATAAAAATTCATAGATCTCTGTTGCTCAAATGGCATTCCATACAAACTAAATCATGTTCAGTAAATAGTAAACAAATACCACACATGGTTGTAGATAATCCAAATATGCATTTGTTTACTAAAATCGAAAAAAAACCTGCTTAAAGCCGTTTTGCATTCAAATCAGATATATAAATATAATGAACACCCGTTCGCCCATAAAGGAAGAAACAAGAAAACAGTAGAAACAAATATCTCCATAAATTAGTCTAACTCGTTTTGGTGTTCGATAGATAAATCCCGATAAAACTTGAAAAACAAATAAAAGCAGAGACAACAACAACACCAGCAGTCAGTAAAATTGTAATGACATTTCTTATTTTATATATTATATTTGTTGCGTGTTGTCGTTCGGTCGCTCTCACTTATCTCTTCCCATCTGTTTCTTATAAAAATGCATGCATGCATGCATAATCATAATATCATGCCATACATCAGGCATGCTCGGCCATATACGCTACCGTAACTGAGGGTCGATGGGTAAACACATTTTCTCTTTCTTTCTCTTTACGTCAGTCGTTTTTAGTGGTGAATTCTCAGTTACGCTCGCACACACTTGCTCTCAATTTAATTTTGCCCAACACTGCCATACATGTCGTCGTCCACAATGGTGAATGGAACATGAAGTTGTTTGTAGAGCGGGTAATTGTATCGCATGAATAGAGCTGGCTCTCGGTCTTTGACTATGACTTGTGAGGGCTCGAGTAGATTTATTTATTTATGTAAAACTGTAATTACTCATTGTTGTGTGGTAAATTAGACAACATGTAGAGTGTGAGCGAGTGCGAGTACTTTGTTACTTTCTTAGAAGAGAGCGCAATGGAGTAGAAAAAGTTGGAGAAGTGAAATGCAGCAACAGTTATAACAAAGAGTCAGAGATGGGAGTTGTACAGTTGTATATAAATATTTACAGTGTTGACAACATTTGTTTGCGCCCAAAAGTTCTAAAACAAAATAAACGATGCATAAAAAGGCGTACTGAATGGCAATTCTTAATAGCTAGCGATACATACATAAGGGCCGACATATACAACAGCAAGAGAAAATTCAGCTTCTCACGCCTAATGGTCGTGAGAAGGTACCAAAAGAACTATAGAGAATTTCCGATCGACCGAATTCCTACCTCACGTACGGTTATACGGCTACGCCTTCTGGGACATATATACAAAGGCGATGACAAAGGAAATCCATTGAATAGAATCAGCGGCAGCATTGGTAACTAAAGTGAAAGCTATTCCAACTGAAATCAAATCTTCTTCAATGTCTATAGCAATGGAGATGATGAGATCGACGGGGGAACAGCAAACAGGCGCAAAGAAGCCTTTGTAGACGAAAGTCCTCGGTTTCGCATGTTGATGTAGTTATCAGGTAGTGGAAAGGAACACAGGAACATTCAGGGTCTGCTACACGGCTTCAGTAGCGAATAAAGAAGGAAGTGAGAAGGCTATCTCAGGGAAGACAAAAGTCGGACCTAGTGGCAAGTCGCCACAGCAACCTTCGACACCTGTTACAGACGGTTCATAAAGTGGGACAGTTGCACTATACCGACAAAGAATTTATTTAAATGAAGAGGATGTAAAATTATTCGAAAGTTCGCAAATATCTCTACCCTAATATTATTGAAAGTGAAATCTTGAATGAAATAATTCCGAAGATCGACCATGAAAAGCAGACTTTAGACTAATGTCAGAAATTTATGATAAATTAGGACCATCGACAGGGTTCCAGAAAGGCGAGAAACCTTGGCATTATCTACCTTTTGCGAAGGAAGTAAAAGAAGTGTCTAAGTCGGCTAGTAGCTATGACGTAAACCACCTCCGAGCAACAAACAACACCACCCAGCAAATCATCAGTTGTTGGGCCGCCAGAAACAGGTTATGACAGCTTATGGAAAATCCCAAACACCACACCCACGAGAATCAGATTCGACTTCTGCGGCGGCTGTAACTCTGGAGATTAAACCTCTAACATAAACAGTGGCAGTAAAGAGGATGGAGAGAGGACGCGGTTACATCAATGACGACCCCTGCCAAGAGAGTTAAGGAGAGACCAAAAGACAAACCATCCGTTGCAAACAAAGGCTTCAGTAATCGGAACCGATGCTGAGTCACACTGCTAATCAACCTCAATTTGCTAATGACCACCTAGAGGGAATATTTGATTCCAATAGGTGCATTGAAAGACCTCTTCCTGTCTGATGATGTTGATCGTCTGAATCTTCTGTCGGTAAAGAGTCTGCTGATTATCCCAAGAGATACCGAAACCGTGACCCTTTTATTTGTCTAGAAAAAAGAACTGAAGTTGGCTGAGAAGCAGAACGACGGTCTACGAATAAGTTGTAGGTATTGGCAACACAAAGAACAGAAGAACGACGGCCCTGTCACGAAGTTTGCAACATACACTGCTGGAGAAGCCTATCTGAGGAGGAACAAAGGGGACTTTCCGACTTCCTCTGATTTTTATACGAACAGAATTAGAAACACGAATATCGACGACTCTGTGGTCAGAAACTGGAGGGAATCAGAAAAATTGTCCTCGGATAATGATATAGTTATTGTCCTCGATTACTTTTGTTAGAGGTATGTGGACTAACTATGGCGAGAAGACTCTAGATTTTTTATCATTGACTCACTTTGACGGTTGAACGGACTTGATTGACGATGTACAACAAAGCACATCACAGACTTCGAGCTAACCCAAAAATGGTATGGACAATATACAGCTTTCATCAATACTTCAAATCTCCAGAACCAGACGGCATAATACCTGCAACATGAAGCTGACCAAGTATTGGTCATACTGAAAGAGGTTTTGGAGCAAATTTTCTTTAGTAAAAACGACCCGATTTTGTTTTGAAGATTTTGTCTAAATGTAGACAACTAATTATGGAGATGCATATATTTTTTCTTGGAGGACGTACCAAGTTTTAAGAACCGACAGTTCGGGCACCGTGTTTCACCCGATTCTACGGAACCGATAAGTATGAAATCAGAAGATGTCTATCCATCTCCAACAGTAAAAATCAGGTATTTGGACCCCGACTATTTATAAAAAATCCCATTAAATTTAATAAAGTGTACCTTAGAGTCCTAAACATTATTATATCCAATAGTAAAAACTTTGGGTTTACCTTGGATTTGTTTTGAAAAGCCCCCTTATGTTGTATTGGATCAAAAGATAGGGACACCTTTGAACAAATTCACATTTTCCATCTCTGCATAACGCAAATAGAAAGGGAGGGATTTGGTTGAGCAAAGAATTTCACTAAATATGGTTGTCATCTGTTGAATTTGTTGTGCATATTTTTTTTTCTGCTTCGTGGACATATGGGAGGGAATTGTAATGAACAAAGCGAAAAGACGGCGTTTATTTGTTTGTAATTTTTCTTCATGTGATTTTAGATAAATCTGTCAGTCTATTTTCCTGATTTGCCATATGTAGTAGACGATTAAAAAATACTTTGAGTAGCAACTTCATCATCATAAAATAAACAAAATTATTTATATTAAAAAAAATTTTATATTCATGTCAATGCCATTTTGGGATATATTTTTGGAATAGTAGGCGCTGTTGTTTTATTTGTTTTTGTTTATTATTGATTTCGCTTTCATTCGCATTTTGTGTGAATGTGGGTTGTATATTTTAGCATATCATTTCATTGAACTTAATAATTTTTATTGATATTGGGTGACTAAAGATTTTTGTTTTGTTGAAGTGACCTTTATGTTGTGGAATTGTATTTATTGTTATATTTTTTATAATAAAACAGAGATGATTTATTTGTTGATTTTTTCGGGGGCTTTGTTGAAGTTAATTTATTGTGTCGCCGTATCATTAAACTTGTACATCACCACTGTTGTGTTTTCTTTTTTTATTACTTCTTTCCATTGCTATTTATTCATTTACTTCAAAAAAATCTAGTACGCAAACATAAAACCCGCACACACACGTACATACATATTAAACAAATGACAGTGAGAGAGATGGCGGTCTTACAACAGCAGAAATTCTTCTTCTTCATCTCTCTCATGGGCAAGCAGGCATACACAAATCAAGTAACACAAACACACACACACACAAGTACGCCCCATCATCATCAAAGCGTGGTTTTATATTTGTCGGGATCGGGATCGGTGTTGAGAGTTTCTCTCTCTTGAGAGAGTAATTAGAGTTGCGCTATTTTTAATTTTGTAACAAGCGTACTTTTTGTTCACAAAAGGTCTCTAAACGTGCCAAAACAAAAATTAGATTTTTTTATTATTCTTGAATACATTTACGCTTAAATTATAACATATATTATTTATGCAAATAACTGGTATAAATATTGGCCAATATTTATCGATAATTATGATTTATTATCATTTGAAGTAGAATTTCAGGTACCTTTCGTACTTTTTTGTTCCTACACACACACACAATTTACCACTGAGAGAGAGAGAAACTCTCAACACCGATACCGATCCCGACAAATATAAAACCACACAAAGCAAAACTGATCGTTCATGATATTGTTGTTGTTACTGTTACTGTTGCTGCTGCTGTTTTATTTTTCGTTTTGTTGTACTGAGCAATACTACTGTTGCCTGCCTTAAATCGAAGAAAACCTATTAAAAAAGTCAACCAACAGCCTCTGTCAGCCAACCAACCAACCAGCAGCATCCACAAATTAATGATTGACATTTAAATGACACTCGAAATGATTTAAACGTTTGGTTGAGTTTTGTTTTCTCGATTCACTTTTTGCTCTCGTTTTTGTGTAATTAAAAAAAAATTCCCTTTTAAGGGAAATTCCATTACAAAACTTAATTTAAAACCATTAACAAAAAAAGAGAAAATCTTGTTTTATTTTGTTAAATCACACACACAAACACCGAAAAATACAGCACCGTTTTTTTCGTATGGATCGATCGTCGTTGTTTTGTAAAAGTTGCGAGAAATGAAAAACCAAACCAGCAAAATATTACACACAACTCAAATTACACGTAGAGAAAAACTTAGAAACAAACAAAACAGAAGAAGATGATGAAAAAAATAATAAAACAAAAGTCAACCGATCGACACTGTGCCAAAAACACCGAAACACATCCGAACGACCAACAACTTCGCACGAATTGTATAGACGTACTGATGAACAACAAACATGAACCAAAATGCTGGCTAGAGTTCAAGCACGAACACAACACAAACACACACACACACCAGCAACAGAGGAGAATTAAGGCAACAACAATACGTTAACTCCTAACAACAACCAATAACAACAACAATACGTACTAACACACTAGTCTCTCTCTCACGTGAGCCACAACAACGTAATTGAAATAAAAATGGAAATAAAATAAGATAAAAACCACAGCAACAACAACAAAGCATGAAAAAACATGTCATGTAATTTTACAAACGAAAAGAAAAAAAAAAGAAACCAAAGTAAAAAGGAAGACCAAAAAAAGAAACCACAAACGAAATCAAAGTCAACAACGAAAAACTAGGGGCAACACCCCTAGAATAAAAAAACCTAGCAAATTGTACGAACAATTACTTTTACAGATTTAGAATACATAGGCAAGAAAAGATAAAAAACAATTATGGTCAAAAGGAGGCAAAAATAAAACTAAAAAAGATATGACTAATAATGTCAACAATAAGAAACCAAAGAAAGAAATTATACAAACATTGTTTTGTATATAGCGCGACAGCAAATAATAATAATAAGCAATAATAATGAAAAATACACCAAAACAATACCAAAAAACAAAATCGTTGAGACACTCAACATGTGAACGAAGGCAGCAAGAAAATATTAATCAAAGTAAACAACCGAAAAAATAAACCAGAACACACGAACTCATACCGAAGCAAAACAACAGAATAAGAGAGTGAATATGAGACCGGTATTTTGTGAGAGGTGGAGAAGCAGCAGTTAAGTAAAAACAAAACAATATTCTTCTACATTATAATAGTATTGGAGGGAGTTGGGGGTATGTATGACACATATAGATGTGTGAAGTGCTGGTATAACACAATTAGACCACATGTTAAAACAGTACAACACTGTTAACTGACATGTGCGATCATGTAAATAAATATATGTTATTTGGAAAACTGGCATAATGTTAAAAGAGCTTAGCCAAGACACAATCCATATATGTGTGTCGTAGTTTGTATGAAGACCAGCTAGATGACGTTGTGTTATAAACAGTAGAAATATGACATTCACAAATGAAAAAAATATATACAGTGAGTCCAGTCAAAAGTATCCACTTGTTTTTTTTTATTTTCATTATAATAATAAAATAATAATGTTAATATTTAAATAAAATTGTATTCTTTTTTATATGTGAACACAAACATCCCAACTAAAAATTTATTAAATAAAATAGCCAATTTTTATATAAATTCAATATAAAAAAATAATTATTGTTAAACAAAAGCAATTAAAACCTTACAGTGAAAAGTATCCATAGCTATTATTTACAACTTATTAACGGCAAAGACATAAAAGTATAAAGATAGTACAATTGATACGTAAGCAATTTCCAACAGATGGCTTTTCCTCTGTTGTTACGATATCATAACAACAGAGAGAACAATATTAAAAGTTGTTATTGCTATATCTTAGGCTTATAAAATGAAAATACATATTTTGAGTGCAGGCCTCTAATTTTATTTACATTTTATTCACACATTTTTGCATATTGACGTTTTTATTCATAACATGCGTCTGTTAACCTTGATTCCCCCTGGATATTTTTTCATAAACTATTTTGTCAAAATGCATTTTGTCATGTCTTTAGGGTTTCTATGTCTTTGTTAACGGTCTCATGAAATATCAAGTTAAATATTGGTTCAGAAATTGTTTTACACATTACGCGTGTGTTTGCTTATTTGGATATCCATCGTGAGAATTTTAAACGATGGGACGCCACACAACGAGTGCCGAGAGAATATTAGTTGTTCACAATACAAAAGTAGGAAAATCTCAACGGAAAATAGCGGAAGTACTCAATATTACTCGATCTGCTGACCAAACAAATTATATTGAGGCGGCACAATACCGAGAATGGAACCAGAATTGCAACATGCTGAAAACCATCGAGAAAACATATTCAATATAACGGCCTGTTTTTGCAAAATTCGGATCGAGTCAATTCGAACGAATTACTATCAAATCTTTATTCATAAAGAAATGTTTTTTGATTCAAAACAAAAATAAATCGCATATTTTTCAAAGCAAGGAGTTTAGTCATAAGTCACTCGACTTCGTTCGTTTAGAATTATACAAAAAAAAAACAGACTGCAAAGGACTAAAAAATGGATTTTGCATTTTAGAAATCTGTTTTGTTTTGCTGATGGAAGCTATTTTAACTTGTTTGGGTCGTATGGACCAAGTATGGTATGGTGCAGGGCGAATAAGGCCGTGGACCCTACGCACACAATACCGATTGTAAATCACCGAGCATGCTCTGTAATGGTATGGGGCTATGTGAGCTGCTGCCGCAGTAGGAAATCTCGTTATTATTATGGACACGATTTATTATTTAAATTTCTAAAAGATAATTTGACATGTTGTGCTGAAGAATTGGCATTGGGGAGCAAAATTTCAATTTTATGAAGATAATGACGCCAAACACAAACCCTTGATCGTTCGAGAATATATGCTTTAAAATGGTCCAAAAGTGATTCAAACACCTTCTCATTCTCCCGTATTTGAATCCTATAGCGAACATATGAAGTATTTTGGAGAAAATATATTAGAAACAATAAAATCTCAATTATACCAAGTCTGAAAAACAATAGAAGGGGGTGACAGGAAAACTTGGTAAAATCTATGCCGGCAAGGTTGAAAGCTGTAAAAGATTACACATCTTGTGATAATTGGAGCCCGGTTTAATAGATTAAGGACGAAAAGGACACACAAGAAATCGAGTAAGAAAAACGAAATGTTCTACAGGAAAATATATGACGCTATCTCTTCAAGTATAATCGACCAAAAAATGACCAGCTATCCATATCTCCGAACTTTGACTTATGGCTAATTTTTCCCTTTATGGTTTTCATATACTCACCAAGGCCTTTCATCTCCAATAGGAATTTTCGACCCCCAAACCATGACTCGATTTTGTCTAACAGTGTAACTTAATAATCTAAAATATTTTCCAATTTTTTATATCGCCTAAGATTTCAACCAGTATGAAAGGAAAATCTATGCCGGCAAGGTTGAAAGCTGTAAAAGATTACAAAGGATATCATACTAAGTATTAACCATCCAAAAAATTCGTTTATTAAAAAAAATATCTTTGATACTTTTCACTGGGTAAAATTGAGAAAAAACGTTAAATATAGATTTCTCGTCTTAGGACCCCTTCTAAAATCGCATGACCAACATTTTTGTAGAACATTTTGAGGATGAAAAATCACATCTTGTGATAATTGGAGCCCGGTTTAATAGATTAAGAACGAAAAGGACACACAAGAAATCGAGTAAGAAAAACGAAATGTTCTACAGAAAAATATATGAAGCTATCTCTTCAAGTATAATCGAGCAAAAAATGACCAGCCATCCATATCTCCGAACTTTGACTTATTGCTAATTTATGGTTTTCATATACTCACCAAGGCCTTTCATCCCCAATAGGAATTTTCGACCCCCAAACCATGACTCGATTTTGTCTAACAGTGTAACTTAATAATATAAAATATTTTCCAATTTTTTATATCGCCTAAGATTTCAACCAGTATGATTCAATTTTTTTGGATTTCCTATAGCACCAATGAAATATTTGAGTGTTGCTTTTGTATGATTTGATGCAAGACCCATTTGTTTATACATTTTATTATAACACTTATTGTTGTTGGATTTTCGACATTTTTTTTCTTTTTTTGAAATCATAAAAAATAATTTCGTATTCTAGTTTTTTTTTTCTTCTATTTTTTCGTGTGCACTAATTTCTATGTATGTTAGTGTTTATAAACAAAAGTCCAATTATTTTTTGTTGTTGTTGTTTTTTTTTTGGCATTACAACATTTTTATAATGCCGCTAACTGTGAAGTAGCAGCAGCAGAAGGCTGTTGTGTGGTAATGACGTTGATAATAATATTGATATTATTCAAATATTTGAAAAAGAAAAAAAAAACGAAACTGAAACGTTTATCAGTTAAATGTTGTAACAACAACAATAACATGAATGACATTCTAACTTCTTTACCACAAAGGCAACGACAAAAAAATTACCGAGGACAAAAACAAAATCACTTGAAAACAAAAACAACAATGTCTATAAGAAAATTTCCCTTTTGAACCGCAATCACACATTACTTAAGGGTCAGGTGTATTGTTTTCCCAACAAAAAAGTATAATTGTGGTTCTTAAGTTGTTGCTGCTGCCAACAACAAATGTCAACAACAGCAGCAGCAAGAAACACCTTATATTAGACCAGAGACTCATACCATACAAACATTTCATACAATACCTGCCAGCCAGCAACCTCAGTATATCCAACAGCAACATTATTTGTATGTGACTAACGTTTGTGTTGTTGTTTTTGCTGCTGCTGCTGTGAAGAGAGTAGTAACCAGGCCCGAGGCCCCATTTCATACAAATATACGTATGCAATGAAAGTTGTTGCTGCTGGTGCTGTTTCGGTTTCTTCTTCTTGTTTTGTTTTTGTATTTCGTTTTTTTTGCTCCATTGCCAATTAAAATTCAAAAGTTGTCCCCATACCAAAGTGTAGAAAACGACAAATTATATAGATATTATTATAATACGGCTTACTGTTTTTTTAGCTGTTTAATTGTTGTTGCTGTTGTTGTTATTTTTTTCGTGAGTTGGTTTTCTTTCTGTCTAATTTCTAGTTTCTTGTGTTTGTTTTTTTGGCATTTTAATAATTTCTAATTAGTTGTAAAGTCAAGTGCAATGGGGGAATGTCTTGAAGTGAGTGAGCATGTTTCTCTTTGTGTGTGTGCGCGCTGTGTGGGTTGTGGGTGGGCTAAATGCCAAGAATGTTAGTTGTTGTTTTTGTTTTTCTATTTTTATTTGTCAATAAATTAAAAGATAATCATTGCATTTATGTCATATTTACTAGCTAATATTATTACATGGCGGCTACTTGAATTTTAAATGATTTATTTAAAAGGGAGGGAGATTTCAATCTTAAAAGGCACAAATGTTGACTGAATTGCTTTAACTATGAGATCACAGACTTCAATGTGGGAAAATTGAATTGAAACTCTCGAAATATTTAATATCGGTAGGTATGTACTGTTATTCGTGGTTATACTGAATAATACACTTAAATTATCAACATGACCGTGATGATAAATTTAAAATTTATCCAGCAAAGACAGAAACCGCCCAAGAGAGAGTGAGAGAATGCGAAATTGCAGAACTAAATTGATCCGAAATTCGTTTTGCCTATATGGTCCACATATTCTGAAAGTACACTTTTAGACTTTTAATACCCTCTCAACCCCGCATCCATCTTAATTTTTGTACAGTGGCCCATTTTATCGGAAATTTGCCTAAAGTCACTCTATACATTTTCAGAAAATCGGAAAAATTCCCATATCCGAAATTCTTTGCAATTTAGTTCTGCAAATTCCCAGTGGGAAAAGTGAGAACGTATTACTTTGAGAATCGATTTAGTTATCATCACATTATATAATGTATCCGTAAGAATCGAGAAAAGAATATAATTGAACAAAAAGATAAATTATTAAAGACATAATTCTATATATGTTATATAATATATTCCAAAGTTAACTACACCTTTTTCACATGTTATTCAAAACATATCAAATGTAATTCGAGAATTCCATTTGTAATTCAAAACATATAATTTGCTATTCGAGAATTCCATTTGAAATTCACAACATGTAAGTTGTAATTCGAGAATTTCATTTGTAATTCATAGATTACCTTTCGAAATTCATAGAATTCCATTTGAAATTCATAAACTTCCATTTGAAATTCCAAGTATTTGTGTTTGAAATTCATAAAACTCCACTTGAAATTAATAAAATTCCATTTGAAATTTAAATAATTCCATTTGAAATTCTTAATATTTTATTTGAAATACATAACATTCCATTTGTTTTTCATAACATTTAATTTTAAATTCGAAAAATATTATTGGTAACACAAAAGGAATATGTATGACTTGAAATGAATTGTTATGAATTACAACTGAAATTTTATGAATTACAAGTGAAATGTTATGAATTTCAAATTGGATTCTTTGAATTTCAAATGGATTTCTTTGGATTTCAAATGAAACTCTACAAAATTCAAATTGAAATATTCGAATTACGAATAAAATTTTTTAAATTTCAAATGTAATTTTTTGAATTTCATACGAAAAGTTTAAAATTACAAATGAAATATTGTGAATTACAAATTACATACTCGAATTTTAAGTGAAATGTTATGAATTGCAAATTGAGTTTTCGAATTACAAATGAAATTCGCGAATTGCAATTAAAATGTTTTGAATAACATTTGAAAAAGGTGTAGAGGGTAATTTCAATTGACAAAAAATGCGTACTAATCACCTACTCGTTTCCCGAAGGATACGACAAGGTAATGCAATATTTTAATTTTTTTATTTTTATTTTCGAAGTCCCGTTATCTGGCGGCGTTCTCATGTCGGAGTATAAATTTGTCATTTTTGTCTGTGTGTCGAGAAGGTGTTTGAAGCACTTTCGGACAATTATAAAGCTTCCATGCTCGAACGATCATTGTCAACAATCCCAATTTTTCAGCACTACATTTCAAATTATATTTTAGATTTTTTTAATAATAAATCTTCTCCATAATTATATTAATAAAAACTAGATTTCCTACTCCGGCAGCGCTCATACAAATACAGAGCTTTTTGGTTTACGAATGAAATTTGTGCAGTCTCCACGGCATTATTCGCCCTAAGTCATCCGATCCAAACAAGTTAACTTTGCTATCGGCAAAAATAACAGATTTATAAAATGCAAAATCCATTTTTTGTGTTCCTCCTGAACGAACCCCAATTTTTCAGTGCAGCTCTATAATGAAGACCATGCTTATGAGGAATGCATCGAATTGTTCCTAGATTGTATTTTTTCCAGATATTGCTCTGCAATTTAAGCAAGTTTAGTTATCGGACATCAGATCGAGTAATATTGAGTATTTTCGCTATTTCCCGTTTAGGTTTTCCTAGTTCAGCATGATGAAGAAAACATTTTTTCTCGCAATCGTTGTGTGGCGTTCCATGGTCTCAAATTCTCACGATGGCTATTCAACGTTATACTTCTGGGTTCTTATAGAAAATTTTACAAACTTTTAGAAATTTTGCAACCTCCCCAAAACCATGAACTTAATGCTCATATAACGTTGATAATTTTTTCTAGACAGATCTGATTGCGAAAGTGAATCCAAAATATAAAATTATAGCCAATTAGGTTGAAACATGTGCCCAAAAACCTCAAAATATCCGATATGGGGGCTATCCCGAAACAACAGTCAATATTGATAATTTTTCGTAGGCAGATCTGATGCCCAATGTGAATCCAAAATACTAAATTACAAAAAAATGAATAATAGGTGTGTGCGTTATATGGGGACTACCCTAAAAAGTTGACCAAAAATTTATAATTTTTTTGGTAGGAGGATGTGTAAGGCAATGATCACCAAACGCAGCAAATTACAACGAATTTGATTAAAAAAAAAAAACATGTCAAAAATGTCGTACTTTTATATGGGGGCTATATCATAAGGTGGACCATTTTAAAGCCAAGCATCCTAGTGTCAATTCCAATGCCAGTGCAAAATTTCAAAGCTCTATATTTAATATTGCGCTCTATATGCATAATTCGACATAGAATTTTACTCTGATATTTCGAGGGTGGAGGGTACAAAATAACCTGCAGTAGCCGCATACAAAACTATTAAGCATTTTCTTCATGAACTTTAAAGATACCAGTAAACAAATTCATCACGCCATAACTCGAAAACTTGACCTACGGCGAATTTGTACTTCTGACTTCTTTTATAAAATTTTAGAAATTATTAAAAATTTTGCACCCTCCCCCAAACCATGAGCTCAATGCTTAGTGTTTTTAGATTACTTGGGATCTACATATGAGATTCAGATATCAGAAGGGGTGTACTGATACGTCCCATATTCGGAATTGATAAATTTTGGGAAAATATTACGATTTGGATCAAACTGGAAATTCAAATCCTTTGATATTGGACTTAAAAACCCGTTGAAGGTTTTTATCGTCTAAAAATACCTCTTTCGTCTAAAAAAGTCTTTAAAAGCTGCTATCGTCGAAAATGGCTTCTATTGCCTACAAAATGCCTCTATCCTCTAAAAACCCTTAATGGCTTCTGTCGTCAAAAGGGCCTTTAAAGGCTTCTATCGTCGAAAAAGCTTCTATTGTCGAAAAAGGGCATTTAAAAAGGTGTTTAAATGCTTCTATCGTCTAAAAGGGGGCCTTTAAAAATTCTGTCGTCGTTAAAAAAAAACCCTTTTAATTCATCTATCGCCTAAAAATAAAAATTTCGATGAGCAACAGTCATAAGGCAAGGTATATAAAATTAATTAACATTAATATTGAAAAATATGTTTTTATTTTAATTAATTTAAAATAAATATTTATATAAATAATTCATAATAATTTTTCTAATTTTTTCTAATACATAAAATTTCCAAATTATCTAGGTAAGGTATCTAAAATACCGACCAAAATGTTCGCCTTGATGACTTTTTAATTTGTTTGAATCGTTTTTGTTGTTGTTGTTGTTTTTCTAAGCTTGCAGTAGTCAATTGTAGTTATCTTTTTTATGTTGTTGTGATGATCATGTTTTGTTGCATTTTTCATTCGAGCTTTTTTCATTGTTGTTGTTGGCGCTGTTTTGTTGTTGGTATGCCATAGTTGGAAAATTGTTTATTACAGTTATGCATAGCTGTTGTGCTGTGCTAGAGCGGTGGTCACTATCGTTTTTTTAAATGGATGTTTCTTGGCCATCTTGAACTGGTGGATTAGCAGCGTTCCAGAAGAGCAACAACAACAAAACTAATGATAGATACGAGGTGACATTTGGGCAATGAAAAACAAAATACATATTATTTTGACAGTTAACGGGAATATAATTCGATGTTTAAGGACCTCAGACTTTTGCTACGACAAAAATGTGCCCCATCGAAATATTGATTTTAGACCGCAAGTTTCTTTGGACCAAAGCCACTTCAGGATCCTTCTAATTTTCGGCATTTCAAAGGTTTTAGTTGCATTTTCCAACGGAAGAGGTTGGGCATACCAGAGATTTTCTGAGCAAGGATCGGGTAATAGTGGAAAAGTACGAAGCGAATATTGATTTCTCCTCTTTGGGGACCCTATTAAAAATTTTATAAAGGACGACGAAATCATACGGCATGCCATCTTAAAAATAGCATGCAAAGTCGAACACAAAAAGATAATCTTTTTCAGTATAACCTTTAGAGTTTCAAGCAAAAAATTCATTACGCCATAACTCAAAACCATGACCTGTGGTGAATTTATCCCACTGGGTTCTTAATATTATAGCCAAGGGCTTTAATCCCCATAAGGAATTTTCCAATACCCCCTAACTCTTGTAGCTCAGTGTAATTAGTAGTAGTTTTTCAGTTAAAAAACCCGATAAAAGTCCGGTTCAATAAATTTTTCATATTTTTTAAATAATTATAAGAATGTTTATTGTGGTCCAAAATAAGAATGAACCGGGTTCGTTCTTCCTCGAAATTTATTTTTTTAACTATTTGGAATAACTATAAATGTTTTTAGAAGAATCCACAATTTCCAGATAATA
Source organism: Musca vetustissima (assembly GCF_032173495.1). Lineage (NCBI taxonomy): Eukaryota > Metazoa > Arthropoda > Insecta > Diptera > Muscidae > Musca > Musca vetustissima. The sequence continues at coordinate 343,999 of NW_026883972.1, forward strand.
AGGAATGTACACTGAATATATTGAAATGCATTTATATTTGGGTTTAGTGACAAGAACCGGGTAAAATTGAGGAAAGACCATTAAAACGTTAAAATATCGATTTATCGTCTTTGAGGACCCCATTTAAACTTTTTTTAATATATTTTGAATAATTATAAGAGTGTTTATTGTGGACCACAACAAGAATGAACCGGGTTTCTAAATATTTGAACCGGATATTCATTTAAAAAAGCGGATAAAAGTCCGGTTCAATAATTTTAGCACGTTTGTTTACTAGAGCTTTCAAACGATATGCATATGAAGTACTGAAACCGGTTTCATTATCTGAATATCCGGTTCAAAAATTTAGAAAACCGGTTCTTTCTTCCTCGCAATTTATTTTTTTGAACTATTTGGAATAACTATAAATGTTTTTAGAAGAACCGGGTAAAATTAAGAAAATACCATTAAAAAGTTAAAATATCGATTTCTCGTCTTAGAGGACCCCACCTAAAATCTTATGAGTAACATTTTTGTAGAAATTGCATCTTGTAATATTTGGAGTCCGGTTCAATAAATTAAGTACTAAAGGGACACACAAGGAATCGAGTTAGAAGGACGAAATGTTCGACAGGAAAAATTACTCATTCGATTTTACTGCAGTAATGTAATTTCAAAAAATACATATAATAGCTACAATTCAAGATATGGTATAATAGGATCGCCAGCAAAAAAATACCAAATATAGTACCATTTAGTAATTTTCGTACACATACAAAAGTACAAGTTTCCAAAACTAACTACATATGCCAATTGTACACTTCGACGTTAATGTTAACTACAAATATTAGGATTCCACATCCACCCATTCCTCCAAATTCAAATTGTACCAAATTTAGTACTGGGGGGTACACAATTCCAGAATTACTTTCTTACATCTTATATCTTCATTAGCATTCCAAATTTCAATTTTTTAGCTCTATCCGTCGTTTAAATGCTAGGAAATCGTACCAAATTTAGTGCATTTTAGTATTTTTCGAATACATACAGTTCGAATTTCCCTTTGGTACATCTATTGTGCACCTCATCAGCGACACTCATTTCAAATTTAAGGGTTCTAAAATATTAGCAATATTAAATATCGAAGAGAACACACAAGAAATCGAGTTAGAAGGATAAAATGTCCTACAGAAACATTTTAAAGCAGTGAGCGGAGCAGTATTGTCGGACGGGGTCGACCATATGATACCCTACACAACTTCAACGAAAATCTAATTTTCTGCGGTTCCATATTCTAAGCTTGGGCAATATTTCGCGTTATTTGTCTCCTCTTTGCCTACAAGAGGTCAACAAATATTACTAATATAAGTGCAGCCCTTCTGATTACTTGTCAATATTCCCTTCACCGTGGGTTGTGTTATGATGTTCGGCTTTCAATCGTAACCCAAAGATCGACTAAAAAAACACAAAAAAATTAAGTTTTCGTTCCAGTTCATCCCAAAATTATTATCAGATCATTACCGAAAATTATAGGCGTTGTCCTTGTCCATACCTAGATCCTCATGGAAAATATCAAAGTGATCAGCGCAATATTTCCGCCCTCCAGTATGGTAATGGGTTACTAAATAATATCTGAATACGTAAGCAACTGCAAATATTTAAGTGTAACTCCCACATCCGAGTATATATGACAATATAATTGGTATCAATTTAAAGGTCAACCACTCCTCTGGGATATGCTATCAACTTTTTGGGTCTTTGTCCATCAGGGGTAAATATATATGCTATAGAATACAAATGTTGTCATTTTTCACACAAAAGTCAGGGTCCATTTGACCCGCTAAATAATTACCGATCTTTAACAAAATAGGCATGCTTATTCTTTGGGCCCATCCCCTTCTCCATGTAAAAATTCGTGACGTTTGGGACATAATTGCGGCCTCTGGAGCGGACAAAAATAAAGTTTTTGGTCCATTTCATCCTCTAAATATTAACCGATCTTTACCAAAAACAGTAGGGGTCTTCATTGGTCAGAACCCATCCTACATGCAAAATTTCGTAAAGATTGGTCCATAACTGTGCCTTGTATCGTGTTTACACACATGCCTAGATCGACTCAGCTAATCGAGATATGACGATCGGTATACTTAAAGTTGGGTCTAGGACCAATATTTCGCGGCGTTACAAACTCTTGGGGTTGCATAAAGCTATAATACCCTGACAACATAGTTGTGTAGGGTATAAAAATACATAAAAAGGTAGAAATCAAGATATGGAGCTATATCTTCAGGTATAATAGGGTGGCAGCAAAAAAATGATCTCGGAACTTTACCCACGGTGAATTTGTCCTTCTGGGGGTTTTCATATACTAATCAAGATCTTTCATCCCCAATTAGAATTTTCCACAGCAAAGACCAAAACCTCGATTTTGTAGGAATTTTCCACATCCCAGACCATGACCTTGATTTTATCTCAAAGTGGTCTCAGGATATTTAGGATAATTTTGTAACAATAATTTTTAATAGCTCAACTATTATTTAGAATATTTCATGACTCCTTTATACCCTTTCAAAAAAACTTTAAATCAACAGTCGATGACCTCTTTGGCCACTAATAACTGTACTATAATAAATATTATCTAAAAAACTTTCAATTTTAACCTCGCATACGGAGAGACAGACAGCTCAGCAGGTTTATTCAACCTGTCACGCTGGCTGGTGGTTTAGCACAACAACATGAAGAAAAAACCAAAGTTTCTGTATTTTTTCACTTTGTGGTTTATTTTCACTAGTAGTTTTCTTTTTTTTTTTTCTTCTGCTTCTTCTTCTCTCTCTAAAAAACTAATGGCTAGCTGGACTGGACTGGGCATGTGTATAAAAATAATTAGAAAAATGTGGTGGACGACAACCGCACACACTTAAACATTTTTTTTTTTTGCGTGTTAGAACAAGTTGCAATTATTAGCAAACTACACGCATATCAATTACAATGGCCAACAATAACAACAAAGACGACAACAACAACCACAAGCAAGATCTACAAAAATAATAATATAAATAATAATACTAGCAGTAAATTTATAAGAGATAGAAACCGTAAAGAACCTTCTCCTCCCCACCAAGAAAAAACTCAAAACAAGCCATACAAGAAATAGAAGAGGCAGAAGGGGAAGGAAAAACCCCGTGTTATTTTGTGGCCAAAGGATGGTCACCGAAAAAATATATATGTACAGTTTTTTGCTTTATAATTTGCAAAGAAACAATAGTTATACATATATGTGAAGGAAAATATGTTTTATATTATAATAAAATAGCAACAATAGCCATGGTAACTGCAAAAAATAAAAAAAACAACTACAACTTTGCTACATTCCACAACTAGAGGTGGTGTGACAAGGAAGGAAATAGGGTGGCAATAGTTGTTGTTACAACAAGAATCTCCTCATATCATCGTGTCGTTAAACATAAACGTTATCAATTACACCTCGAACATGTAAGGCTTTGTGGTTTGTTTGTCATACCCTCTGCACACACACAGACGCACACTCTCGAACATACACGTTTGTTGACAATGGTTGACAGCAGACAGACAAACAACAAACCAATAAAAATTACAGATTTTTTTTTCTTACAGGGAAATAACAACAACGATATTAGCAATAGTTCTTCTTGTTGTTGTTATTGCCATTAAATGATTGAGGAAATAAAATTGTGAACTTGCCACCACAGAGAGGACAGCATTGGCAAACAAAGGTGATTAACCGATTTCCAATGGTGCAAAAACAACAGAAAAACCATGTGCAAAGAATGACAGAATTTCCCATAGAAGACACATCAACATCTACACTGTTTATAGCTTAAATAAAAAAATAAAATTGTTCAAAAATTCCAAACTTATTAAAAATTTGATTTTTATACCCTTCGCCGTAGCCTGGAAGATATATTAATTTTGTCATTCCGTTTGTAACTCATCGACATATTCATTTCCGACCCTATAAAGTATATATAATCTTGGTCAGGGTAAAAATTCTAAGACGATCTGGCCGTGTCCGTCCGTCTGTTGTAATCACGCTATCTTCTGAAATAATTCGGTATTTTGGGATTGTAAAGCACGTTTTTCAAATCTCTGAAAATCTCTCCACTGAAAATTATAAATATAAGTCAAATTTTCCTGGTGGCCTTCACATAACGGTACCCTAATTTTTCGGTATTTTGGGGGTTTTGAGTGCCTTTTTCATCCGAACAAATCTCCTTCTCAAAAAATAATTATATTCGTCCCCTTTTGGGGGTAGTCCCCATATAACCCCAAATAGTTAACTTTGTTTGTTCCGCGTGTTGGGGTTGTCTCCGTATATATTAGGTTGGTGCGTATGAAATGTCGGATTCTTAAGTGATTGTTTAAAACTGCATATCTTTCTTCAATAGCTGTTTATTCAATCAAAGTATGCTTCAATCCGGTGAATATGGTGGATGCTGCAAAACTTCATATTCCAGTTCGTTCAGTTTCATAATTGCAGTGCGTGCGGTACCCACTTGTCCATCTTATTAACTTTACCATTCTCAGAAAGATGTCTCAATATCGTTGTATGGTCAACATTCATCCGGATAGCAAGTTGCCTCGTTGATATGGCTGGATCCGCATCCACTAAAGCCTTCAGGTCATCATTCTTCACAGACGTTTTGGGCCTTAGGCGCGGCTAATTTTGCAGTGAAAAATCGCCAGTCCGAAATTTTTCGAACCAAAACGTATTCTCCCCAAACGCTTGGTTTATGTTGCGTGCAGCTTTTGCAGCACTATTACCAAGTTTGTACTCATATAAGAAAATGACGCGAATGTCGGCAGAATTCATATCGGCAATAAACTCAAAAGAAATAACAAAAGGGAAGACCTTCGGGAAAACCTATTTTGCTGAAATGAGTTTCTAGCAATGGACAATGCGATTATGAATGAGGTTATGCCAAAGTCAAAAGTATAACGAAAAGTTTATACCCCACAAAGTATGAAATTCTAAGACGATTTAATCGAATTAGCCATCTCTTTTAAATAGTGTGCCTTCGGAGGATATCGTGATAAAAAAAATTTAAAACGTCAGATTCGAGAATAAACTATATCGGCCCGCATTTAGGTCTAGACTCTATATAAAAATACCTACAAAAAACGAAAATGTTAAAGGTCGTTTACATTGAACCGGATTTGGTTAACCCAGTGGGTTTAATTTTTCAATTCCTTTGAATATATGCCAAATAAATCCTCATAAAGTAGGTTAACCCGGTAAAAAGTTCTAATGTAAATGCCGTATTAGATTTGAAATTAGGCTATATCGGTCCTCAATTAAGCATATCCCCTCATATAATGATAACTTTAAATGTTTGGTAATTCCTACACGATGTAATCAATATTGATCACCCTTTGTCCTGTAGATTGCAGTATTTTGAGGATTTATACACATGTTGCACCCAAACATGCGTTATCAATGTCGGACTACGATTTGGTGTTTTTATCAAGGTGCGCAAAATTTGCTCGCGAATGATTCAAAATATGTTCGTTTTGGGCTCATTTTACGAATCCATTTATCGCGATAAATTCTTTACCAAACGAGCATTCGCCAAACGAATGTTCGCAAGCACATAACAAACGAGTGAGAGCACACAACAACGATCGTTCTTTTCATTTGGTGGTTGAAATTCTTTTTGACATTCGCTCACGAATTAAGGCAATTTTTTTTAATTTTAGTTTGTTGTTGTTTTTAACAGCGCTCGCGAGCATTCGCGAATATTTGTTTTTTTAATTCTTCAGCAACAAATGCTCGCGAAAAAACGTATCGACGACGCATGCAGCGAAATTTTATCGTTCGTGAATTTTTCGTACAATGCGAACATTCGCGAGTGATTGCTAATGCTTGTTCATTCATTGTAACTATATCATTCGCGATAAATTGAAAATATTCGAATTCTCACCGCGAGATTTTGTGAGAAAGAGCGTATTTTAATCATTCTCCGCACCTTGGTCTATTCTGATTTTAACTCTAACTTATTTTAAATAGTACTCTCAAAATTCTGAATTTTCATACCTTTCATTTCATGTGCTATTTTTTTGTCATGTACTGTATTTAAAAGACAACAGCATTCCGTATTGATAACTTTACACTTAATGTTCTTATATCATGTAATTAAGTTAGCTTGTTGTGTGTGTTAAGAGCCTTTTGCGGTTTTTGGCGACAAAATTTTAACCACAATTGAAAACTTTTAAGTGGACAGGAGAAGAACATATGAAGATTAAAACATAAGTACTTTTAAAAGGCTTCAACTCTTAAAAATGAAAAATGTCCTCAAAGGATATCATTATAGGGGGAGAATAATAGTAAAAAATCAACAATAATTAAAAAAATAGAAAAAAAATTCCAACCTCTACTAAATTTTATGTAGCGTCAAAAATTATAGTGGCGGAGTAAGTAAAATAATGGGGTAGAATTTCTCGGGATCTTGTGAAGAATACTACCAAAGTTAATCGGTAGATTTCCGCCATCTCATTCCGGAAGCGATTCGATCATTTTCAGTTCACTCCGTAAAAAGAGATAGGTTGTTCATGAAGTTCTATACTTCATTTTAGTGCAATCCTTCATTGGTATACGACAGTAAATTCGGCCAATGAACGGATAGATCTAAATGAACAATTGGGTCTAAAGGAACTAGGCGAACGAGTTTAAAAAGGAGTGGCTGGAGCAATAGGAACTAGATGAACGAAAGAACCGGACCTATTACCAATCCTTTGAACTAGTTCGTACCGGAACGATACAATTACTAGATATCGACCCGGTCTTATTTAATTTAGTACTGATTCCAATTATTCAGATCCAAAATATATAAGAAGATTTTTGTGCTTTATTTGTATACATTTCTTATTTATTGCGATTACTTTTAACAGTTCAAAATCGTTGTTGTGGTGCTGGAAATTATATTTATATCCTGCTAAAAAATCTGGAAAATAATCGAAATATTTAAAATAACAAAGAGAACTTCAACATCGAGTTGTGTCGTTGCGGAACGGAATAGTTCAAACGAAGAATTCTCTGAAATGAACGCCCGGAGTAATTTACTTTTTATTTATATATCTAGTTTCTTTAGTGTACCTAGTTCAATTCGCTCAGGCGAATTCATTTCGTCGATTTGTTTTGAAAGTGTGCGTGATAGCAATGATATTTCTTTCATTAAAAGTTCAAGCGGATTAGCGATAGATCTAACTAAATGCATAGTAGCATAGTATATATTGTTATTTTCTCTGTTTGATCCTTGCAATGGCTGATCTTCCGGAGTATATTGGGTAGGGTTGAAGGGACAATTGAATAAATGCAGCTTGATTACAGACCTATACCACATACTTGTAGATATACTGCACGTTGTTGTCAATCCGTGCCCAATACAAATTGAAACGACTGCACCATCCTAAACGTAAATGAGCCAAAACTACTCTGGTTTTGACTAGGCAGTTGACGTTCTTCAGCTGCGATGGGTGGGAGTTGAGCACCGAGGACTGCATTCGCTCTGTATTCATTTAGCACGTCGACAATTTCATCAGTGTGAATGCTATTCAGACCTTCTCAATAGGTATTTTGATCTAAAGGCTCTCTTTTATAATATTGGACCTCTCTCTCTCTTATCATACAGACTCCTTCTAGTGAAGTTCTATCCACCTTATGAATCTCGTATGCAGATTCTCTGCAACGAAATCATATTGCTATGCTGAAGTAAGGGAAGGATATTCGTCTCTTAATGTAGATGGCCCACAGGTATCATGAGGATGAACATTGTTGCAGTTCTCATGAATCCGTTCTTAATACGAATAGAGACGACTGCACCTACATGACCGTAATGTAGCTAAAACTACATTTTGTTTATCTAAGCAGCTTACGTTCTTCGGCTGCGATGGGTGGTGTGAGTTCTGAGGACGGCATTCACGCTGTATTCATTTAACACGTCGGCAACTGCATCAGTATGAACGCTATTTATATCTGCTCGACAGGCATCTTGATCTGGAGGCTCCATTTTATATCGTTCAACTTCGTTCAACTGACACTGGTATCCACCATATGATAATTAGGAAGATTCTCTCTGAAGTAGATACTATATAGAAAGTATATTGCTATGCTGAAGAATCTTCGTCTACTCATGTAGATGGTTCACATGTGTCATGTGGAAGTAACCAAGCAAGTATTGCAACGATAGCATATTGCTATGCTTACGTAAGGGATGATGGTCCACAGGTGTCATGAGGATGCAGTTCTCAGGTCTGAATACTTCTTCATTGTCTAGCACTAGCGTTTGCGCACAAGACTGACTACTGAACGACCTATCGCTTTTTAAGAGACCAAAAAGATTTCCTTTTTGGCTCCACAATTGCAGCCGGCTAGTGACTTGAGGACATTATTCCGACTATTCATCTTATTGCAGACAGGAACGAATAGGAATAGGAGCGAATGAACTGAAAAGAACGATTGAACTAAAGGGTACATTCAATGACTCAATGAACGGAGGAACTGCAGAAAACTAAGGAGCGAGTTGAAGGAACTAGTTCCATTTTGAAAGGTTGATCCGTTAAGTGAATGGGATTGTCCATCGCTCCCTCCTATGCAAATTAAGTAGCTCTGTGGTAAATTTGTGGTAAAGTAAGTTGTATTTAAACAATCGATTCATTCCCAAATCTATTGAAAGGGAGGTTGATTGCTCATGCATTTTGACACTGTATAATTACCCCGGATCTTGAACAAACTGACGACATAACTCTGGAAAGACTCTCGTCCGTCATCAAGGACGTTGTATAATCAGTTTATGTTTATTTTTTCATTTTCATAAAAAAACGGTTGACTTCAGGACGTCTTCTGTTTTGTAGATTTAACACTGTATGTTTTGGTAGACACGACCGCGAGTTTCTTTTAAACCCTTTCCATGACCGTGTTCTTCCTCCCATTTCGTTCTGTAAAAAGTTGGTTTTTTTCAACCCCTCTCATTTGGATTTTCTAAATTACAGACCCAAAATAATTACATTTCATATTACACCAAATAATTTGGGGGTAAGAAGTGGATCAATCGAACATATGATACCCTCCCTAAAGAAAATTAAGACATTATGACACATCATATTTTTTCAGATAAAAAACACACATAAAAATAAAACAAAACGCCATGAAAGAGACTTTGAAACAACAAATCAAACAAATGTGAGAACAAATCGAAAAGATGTTATTCTGCCCAGCAGCAGAATCAGCAGCAGTTGAAGCAACAGCTGTGCGACCAGGGCTTCTTATCACGAACAACTACAACAAAAAACGAACTAATTGTCGTTATTAAATGAAGAAGTCTATACATAAGGCGATCAAAATGATCTTCAGCGGAAAGGGAAGGGGGGAGATGGAACGAGAGGCGAGTTACTATTCGCCCTTGCGATAAGAATCTGAAAGAAGTTGGAAAATAGACAAAAAAACTCTGTGGTATCTCCACCATCGTGATGATACCAATGGAGTTCTTCGTTTTTGCTTTATTTTCTTCCTCCTTCTTGTGCTGATCGTTCTATGCGGGAATAGTTGAGTTCTCCTCCATAGTTTAAATTGGAATTTTAATCAAACTGCCTACCTACCTACCTGGATAGCTGGCTGCTTGGCTAGATCAATGGCAGTAACTGGTAGACAACAAAAACAACAACATTATCGATTCTAGGACTAAAGATCGATCGCCCGATCGATGCTGAACAATATCAGCGTTCAATGCGAATCCGATTGTTACAGAAACCAGACACAGAGACAATAACAACAACTACAAAAGCCTATGAACAAAAAAAAAAAACAAGATCACTAGAGTTTACAAAACATGAACATTTCTTGTCTGTCGTTTCATTATTGTGTCTGTCCCATCTTTTGCCCGTCTGTCTGTCTGCCGGACTGCCTGCCTGCTTTCCAGCCTTCTGCTTGGTCTATGGCACTATTCTTTTGGCTGGTAGACGACACATCAGTAGCTGGCTGTGTGCGTTTGACGATCTCATGATCATTATGAAGATGTCGTTGGCGATAATCATGATGACGATGGACAGACAGACATACATGCTACGGAAGGACGGACATATGGAACGATGGATGACAATGAATACCGAGGATGGCTTTGAGTTTCAATAATAACAATAATAGAGGAAAAAAACAAAAAAGAAAACAACAGCAACAATAACGCCAACAACAAAATAGTGAAATATTGTATGTATAAAAAAACAAAACAGAAGACAGATCTTTTGTTTATTTTTGATGTCATCGTATTTTGTTGCTGCTGTTGTTGTTGTTGCTCTTGTTTTACTGCTGTTCTATAATTATCAACAACTCTCCTCAAGAATATATAGGCGCGACAACAAAAGTCGACTATTTTGGAGCAACTACAACAACAACAGAATGAACGAACTTTAGCAGTAGTCTGTCAGAAGCTCTTTTGTAGTGCAGAAAAAAAAAAACAAATGGACTTTAGCAAAAGAAAACGAAGAAAGAAAAGAATCGACAACAACAACAATGCAAAAAATAAATCCCAGTAAAACTAGCGGCTATTTTTTCCAGCCTGCTGTTATTCCGCCAGCTATGCTCTGAAGCCATAACAAAAGCAGCAAATTATCTTTTGTTCTGTTCTGGTCACAGAGCAGATTTTTCTGCCATATTTCCCTTCACAGTTTTCTGCCACCGATCCACTATCATCATCACAACATTATCAGCAGCTTCTCACTGCTGCTGCAAATCTTGATGGTTGATCTACATTTACATTTCTTGGGATCTGAAGACTATGGACCAAAGTATTATTCTTCGATCTCAAAAAAATCTGGAATGTTAAGTATTCACTTGTGATCAGATCACCTGGTAGGAGAAGACAAATATCTTACACCCGAATATCTGCGAACGCAAGAATTTCCAGTAAATAAATTAGGTGAATAGGCGTCTTTCCCTATTATCGGTCTTTTGGTCCTTCGAGGACATCCGTAGTACTAAAAACCCGTAAATTGCGAAGTTCTATTTAAACAATCGATTCATTCCCATATCTATGGAAAATGTTTGGTGACTATGAACTTGGGCAATCTAGTTCCTTTTAAAAACGAACGAGTTCCTTTGCTCCATATAGTTCCGACTCCAAGATAGTTTCATTGATCGTCCCTTTCATCGCTCAATTACATATACCCAACCTAATCATTTGAGCTGGCTGAAAATATTTCCATTACTAAATTCTTGCGGAGGTGGCATAAATAAGCAAGGACACCAATCATTGCAAAATTCAATGAAGCGTAGCTTTTAGACAACAACGGATGGCGGCGCCATCACCTAAAACAGGCTACAGCAGACCAATCACCTACTTAGTTGGACCAAAAAAATCAATGGTAACTAAACTAATGAAGGTGTTGTAATCGATTAAGATGCGGCAGCTTTGTGGAAGTCATATGCTCCTAATAGGAGTATTTAATTACTAGCTTGTGACAGAACTTTTGTTTTATAAGCCGAGAATAAAGAAGATTTCCAGGCGAGATTTTGTGGGCAGCTCATCAAGATTTTGTGCGCAGCTCATCAAATTTCAAAGACCATTTTCCGAGAAGTTGTCTTTCACCTTCCATCCATCTATCCATCTAATTCGTAGTTTCCCCTTCTGGCTCGCTTTTATATGCCTCTTCAGCTGAGCATCCTCATCCTCACCTAGCCAACGTAGTCGCTGCAGCTCCGTGACCAATACGAATTGAGACTATGGTGCACACATCCTGAAGATAATTGAGCCAAAACTACCCTGGTTTTGACTAGGCAGTTGACGCCTAGGACGTCATTAACACTGTAGTTATTTAGCACGTCGGTACTACATCAGTGTCTTGATTTAAAGGCTCCCTTTTATAACGTTGGACCTCTCCCCCTTGCCGATTTTTCCTGGGGGGTTCTATCCACCAAGTAAGGAAATAATCATCGTCTCCTTATGTAAATGGTGCACACTGTTGCAGTTCTCAAGTCTGATTACATCTCCATTGCGAAGCATTAGTATTCGCGAACCTATCGCTTAATAGAAGATCAACAAGATTTCCTTATTTGCGCCACACTTGAATACATGCAAGGTTCAAATCATAGGCGATTCATATAGGTCAATATCACATTAGTTGTGAGCAGCGAATACTCTTGAGGCATAACACCATTCTAGCGTCAGAGAATGCAGCTGAAATCTCCATCATCAGCATGTCCAATAGCAACATGAATATTGCTCTCTATCTCTCTATGTTAATACTAACTGATTTTAAAATATTCTTCAGCCGCGCTGTATACCCATGTATTAGCATTCCGAACTCTAAGATGTGGTCAGATGCTGATCAGGAGCATGCACCAACTGATTAGTACAATTTGGCTAGAGGAATGCATGCCCAAAAATTGGAACCTCAGCATCCGGTGTGTTTTGCATAAAAAAGGAGACAAGGCGACATTTGCCTTAGTTTCCTTCCCATCGCATATAAAGTGCTATCCAGCGTGCTGTGTGAACGACTGATGCCAATGGTCAATTATATTATTGGACCATACCAATGCGGCTTCAGACCTGGCAAATCCACCAAAGACCAGATTTTCACTCTGCGCCAAATCCTGGAAAAGACCCATGAAAACCACATCGACACATTCCACCTATTCGTCGACTATAAAGCCGCATTCGACAGCCCTATCCGCTCAAAGGTGTTTAAAGTCATGTCTGCGTTCGGCATTCCTGCAAAATTAATACGGCTATGCAGGATAATTTTAACTGGCACAAAGTCAACAGTTTAAGTCGGAAATTACATCTCGGAACCCTTTAAACCGAACGAGGATTCAGACAAGGTGACAGTTTATCGTGTGATGTTTTTAACATTCTGCTGGAACAAGTCATACGAGATGGAAAGGTGAACTTAAATGACACTCTGTGCACCAAACGATTTTATATACTTCAACTCCGCCATAAATAAAACTAATAACATCAGCTTTGAAATTCGGAGAAGGATATGGTTGGCCAAAAGATGCTACTATGGTCTGAATAAGCAATTTAGGAACAAAGTTACCTCTCGCCAGACCAATCTAACACTCTACAATACGCTGATACTACCCGTTCTTCTGTATGGATCTGAAGCATGGGTACTTCCACAAGCAGATGAGACAGCTCTTGGAATATTTGAGAGAAAAATTCTCCGAAAGATCTACGAGACGATCTGCGTCAACGGTGAATATCCCCGACGAATGAACCATCAGTTGTACCATCTATTCTCGGACATGGACTTATTCAGACGTATCGAGCTGTAGCGACTTCGGTGGCTATGTTCGGCGAAGACATATAAAAGCGAGCCAACTGATGGATCACGCCGATGGGGAAGGCCACGAATTCGATGGAAAGATCAAGTGTGAGATAACAAATCGTAAGAGAGATGGGAATTCGATCGACCGGAAGTTCCCTTGTCAGGGTAGTCTCCCTCGAACTTCTACATGACCTTAATGTGTTTCTTGATCGATATGATGTTTATCATTAAGTTGTCATGTATGTCAGGTAAAGTCGTACCCTCCAGCAGTTTTTAGATTTAACCGAAGAGAACAAGCCTGAGTTTATACATTGGTTTCTAGCACTTGTGGCATTGAATAATAACAACAATGAATCAAAAAGTATTTGTTTACATAAACAAAGGTTTGGTCGTAAGTCACTCGAATTCGTTCGTTTAGAATTTTACAAAAACAGGCTGTAAGAGTGCCAAGGCAGCCATATCATCATAAGTCAATTTTTAAAAGTTTCTGATTTTATTTTGTCTTAGTTATTGCTCGTCGTCAGGTCCTATTTGATGGACATCGAATTCGTGATCCTTAGGGTTTTCATTGAAGTGCAATTCTGGTTATGTTATGGACATTTTTTTCTTAAGGTGTGGCCAATCCATGTCCTACGTTAGTTTCCATAGCTCAAGTAAGTTATGACGTTGGACCAGAATATCCTGCATATGACCCTGAGGGATTTGTTTATGAATGAAAGAATAACGAATGATAGTTATGTTGTGCAGCTAAACGAATATAGGTTTCCTGAAATTGTTTGGCATTTCTCCAGATTTGGCATTTTCAGATGTCGTACATACAGGTAAGCAAAAATAAATAATTGTTATGTGGAATATTTAACGGAACGCAATTTAATTCCAGTTTCATTTCAAGTTCCTGTCACAATAAACGAATCTATGTTCTGGTTTTCTATGGACCTAGACATTTTTTTCCTCCTCTAACATTTAGTTGGAATAATTAATTTAATATGTGACATGATATGATAATTAATTATTAATTTATGAGCATTTTTTAATTATTTTTTTTTGCTTTTGTTTTTTTTTCTATTCATGAACATTTATTATTATTTTTATTTTTTTGTTATTCTTTTGAACATTAGTAGAGCAAATGACGTCAATTGTTGTTCAGCATTCAGCATGTCGTTGTTATTGTTGTCTGTCCCCTAGAAAATAAAACCCAAGTTTGTAGTACCATTCCATAGAATGTCTGTCCGACCGCAAGTAATGTGGCCGCCACCGCCACAACTGTTAAGTAAATTCATTCAGTCAGCCGTTCGGTCGCTCGTTCATTCATTCATTATTTATATTTCTAAGCTAACGGCACATAACGTGCACACCACTTTACAAAAAAAAAAAAGCTTTGTGCGCATGTGCACCGACTATTTCTAGCGTGTCATAGAGAAGTCTGTTTTTTTTTTGCATCATTATATTAAAGCGACTCTTTAACACGCCATGCCACCCTGGCTCCCTCACCTTCCCCCCAGCGTCCATCCACATCACCGCCAGAGTACCTATGTAGTTGTGGTGTTTAATTTAAAACGCCAAATAACCAGAAATCAACAGCAATTGTTATTTTATTTATGGTATAAAAATAGAAATAAAACAAGACGACTACGTAAATATGCATAGTTTTGGTTAGTTGTAATAATAATAATAACAACAACAATAGCAACAACACTCCCCTTAAATATTATACGTAATAAATTTTACAAAAAAAATAACAACAAAGCAAAACGAAGAGAATTGGATGGATGAAGAAGGTAAAAAAATTATATTTGCAGTTTATTGTATTTTTTAATTTCATTGCTTAGCTGCCGGGACGCAGCCCCTTTTGCCGTGCACAAAACAATCACAGCAGCATAATATTTTTTTTCCATTATTATTATTATTTTTTTGTTCACAAAAGTTCAGCGAAGCTTAACATTTCTAAAAACAAGTGAAAATTTACGCTTCCACATTATAAAGTTTCACCTGAATGGTGTAAACCGACAAATGAAATCCATGCTCATCTCTGTGACGATGGTGTGCAAGTAATTAACCCAATACCAACATCAGCAGACAGACGGATGGTCGAACAAACGGAACGAAGGGGCACCCCGTGTAGAGTAGGAAGAGCCAGTCAAAGTGTAATGATGGTAATTATGCGCCAAAGAAATAGGTGAAAAGTATATATAACGTATTTCGTTTATGTTTTTTGTTTCTTTAATTAATGTTTGCTTTTTCTACGGTAGATAGTATATTAAAAAAAATAGATGATTTCTAATGTAAAACAATTTTGTTAAACCATTAACCATATCGTGTATCGGTGTAGTACGCTGTGTAATGCAATACATACGTTAATTATAGCAGCTGATAATGCAAATTGTAATGCTTAAAAGGCAGCAGCGTGAAAGGTAACTGTAACACACGTTGGGCGCCATTTGTTTCAATAATGGCTATAACGGTAACATATTGACTGTAGATAGAAACCTTCCAATATTCCCATACAAAGTAGGCTTTGTAAAAACAGGTCACAGTTTCATCGATTATCTCTTCATTCAACAAAGATTGCTTTCCAGTGAAACTTCTATCGAGGTATGAAGTAAATAGAAAATAGTGTCAGGGATCTGGTTTGGGCATTCCAAGTCCAAAGCAAGATTACATTTTTTTATTTTTCATAATAATAAATTTTATTGCTTTATAAACAAGCAAGCAATCATATAACCTTAAAATCAGCTGGTAGATAGATTACTTATTTAGCTGGCTTATGACAGTACGGTTGTTCCATAAGCCGAGCTTAAAAAAGATTTCCAGTGCGCATCTCATCCAATTTGATAATTTTCCGAGATGTTGTCTTCTACTTGATCTTTCCATTGGATTCGTGGTCTTCCCCTTCTACGGGACATCTTAATCCATTCTCACAATATGACCTAGCCAACATAGTCGCTGTAGCTCGATCCGTCTGACTATGTCGATGTCCGAGAATAGATGGTATAGCTCATGGCTCATTCGACGGCGATATTCAGCATCGACGCAGATCGATCCATATATCTTCCGGAGAATTTTTCTCCTAAACACTCCAAGAGCTGCCTCATCTGTTTGCGCAAGTACCCATGATACAGATCCATACAACAGCACGGGAAATATGAGCGTTTTGTAGAGTGTGAGTTTTGTCTGGCGAGCGGTGCCCTTGCCTTTGAGTTGCTTACTGTATTTCAAATCTGATGTTATTAGTTTTGTTAATGGCGGTACCGAGGTATATAAAATCGTTCACTATCTCGAAACTGTAATTTTCAAGTTGCACAGTTGGTCCGAGACTACTGGACGTCTTGCACGTTGATACCATCAGCTTGTTCTTTTCGCCCATTTACTGCCAGTCCCACTTTGACAGACTCCTTCTCATTTCGTTCAAAGGTGGCTGTTACCGCTTCCAATTTTCGACCCATTGTGTCGATGTCGTCGACGAGTAACATATACTGTTTGGTGTACAGAGTGGCATTTCTGTTCACATTTGCATCTCGTATGACCTTTTCAAGGAGGAAGTTGAGCAGGTCACACGACAAACTGTCACCTTGTCTAAATTCTCGTTCGGTATTGAAAGACTCCTACTTTAACTGCTCACATTGTACCAGTTAAAGTTATCTTGCATAGCAAACACCTCTGAATGGATAGGGCTGTCGAATGCGGCTTTACAGTCGACGAATAGGTGAAATGTTTCGATGTGTTTTTCGTGGGTTTTTTCCCAGGATTTGAAGCAGAGTAAAAATTAAGTCAAAGGTGGATTCGCCAGACCTGAAGCCGCATTTTTATAGTCCAATAATTTTAATGAATACAAACTTTCCACGTTGGGCGCTATTTTTTTTCTAATTTGATCATTCTGATTTAAATTTAATTTTTATTTAAATTTAAGAACAAGTGTATAAAATTCACATTTTTTGCGCATACAAACTTTTTTCGTTGGGCGCCATTTTATTTATTTTGGCCATTATCGGAAATTGTGATTTCAATTAAAGGTATAAGTGGGCTTCTGAACGTCTGTTTTCTAATTGAAATCACTTGCTCAAAGCAGTTAGTCAAGCCCACATTTTCTGTTATTCATTTTTACTGAGAAAATGCGTCTGAACTTGTGAGTGTCTGTGACCAAAGGTCATGATGGTGGCCTCGGAATCCGAAAAACTACTCTGGAAAGCTGAACAAAATAAATTGTGAAGTTGAAACCAAAAATTCCGAATCCAAAAGAATTGGAAATGACGTTCGTCCGAAGATTTTCGAGAAATAAAAAAGCGAGTTTGATCCGAAATTTGGATCAGAAATAATCAGATGTTCGATTTAAAATTCGGAATAATCTCTTAATATTTTCTAAAGTTTTATTTGAACATTAGAAAAAAAATCTGCCGATTTTTACGAAATTCTGAATTCAGACTGTAACGTCTCCGGAAGAGCAGACGGAAGTCAAACCCGCAAAAAGCGCTTTCCGTTTTCTGATATACAGAGAAAGAGGAGTCAATTCGTTGAATAAGACTGTCACGAGACTGAGACTCAAATTCTGAGTCTGAACACGACAGTAAATGCAACGTAATCACCTGAGAGCTAATGAGAGCGAATGCCGCAAAAACAAAAAAAGAATTCATGCCGGCTAATATAAAGAGAAAGCGGAACCAATTGACTGAAGTCGGCAAACCTGACTCTAATATGGAGGAAGCGAGTGCTGCATTCGGTATCTTCCGTAAGGACTGAAAAATGGTATATTGAAAGCAACCTTAAAACTGCCACTGTTTTTTTTTTCAAAGACATCAGTACTTATTTGTCTCCATTTTTCTTGTAATACGGTTTTAAGTAACTATTTACTGGTGCATAACCTATTTTGCATTCGACACCCAATTTCATCCCATAAATGTTCCATTAAGTTTAGATTAAGTCTTTGATAAGGTATTTTTATGACCTTAGGACAATTGTACAGTAACCAGGATTTTGATATAAGTGACGCTCGTTTTTAAAATATCGCAATATCCAAAATGACGCTCGTTTTTAAAATGAGGTTATCCAAAATATAGGTTTTCATCCAAAATGAAAAATCGAAAAATCCATCTTTCCTATTTATTATAATAAAGCCTGTCTTCTTGCGGCCATTTAAATTATTTCTCATGAATGTCCTTCTTATCGTTCGGAATGAACTCCTTTGCCAAATTTGTTTTTAACGATAGTGACAAGTTTTGTTGTAAAAGCAAACGGATCTTTTTTAATACAATAAGCATATATTCTCATGGATCTAAGATCCTTTTTACTGCCGCACGTTATTTATTCGATATTCGTTGTATAGCTTTTTTACCGCTTTTTTTACTTTTGCTAACAATATTAGCAATTTCGCGTTCAGTTTTTCCTTATTAATAACGATAGACTGTTTAATTGTTGACAAATTTTGCAAATATTGTTTTCTGGACATGGCTTGAGGTCAGGGTTACCGTTGAGCGACTAAAGTGACAATTTGCAACCTTTTTAAAGTTCTGTAAATCTGTTACAAAACTTTTTAAGCTTTGTGCGACTTTTCTTTCCTGCGTTTTTTTAAGTTGTATTTTTCCTTTTTACGAGTAAATTAAAACAAATTTGACATATTCTCGAAACATTTTTTTGGCAAATTTATTTTTTGTGCGACTTTTTTTAAGTGAACGACTTTTTGTGCAACTTTTTTAAAATTTCCCGCGGTAACACTGCTTGAGGTTAACTGATGATTATCCAATCCAAGAATAATGAGTGGATGCTCAAATATAATGGTAAATCAAATGTCATTTTTGAGTATAATATCTTAGTCTTTTTCTCCACTTCTGCGACTTTATATATTAATAATGTTGTTATGTATTAAGCAATTTAACAATTGCATGTAAAACTTAGAAACATATTTCGTCAAAATATTTCAAATCATTGATATAGTTGTTAAAATTATTTGCCCAACTTTCGATGTGAGCGCCACTGTTTATTCACTCCCCTGGCATCAAATGTGTTGCGTAGCGTGGTTTTATATTTGTCGGGATCGGGATCGGTGTTGAGAGTTTCTCTCTCTCTCAGTGGTAAATTGTGAATTGTGTTGGAAAACATTACTACAGGTAGGAACAAAAAAGTACGAAAAGGTACCTAAAATTCTACTTGAAATGATAATAAATCATAATTATCGAGAAATATTGACCAATATTCATACCAGTTATTTGCATAAATAATATATGTTATAATTTAAGCGTAAATGTATTCACGAATAATAAAATTTTTGTTTTGGTACGTTTATGTAAATTCGTACCTTTTGTGAACAAAAAGTACGCTTGTTACAAAATTAAAAATAGCGCAACTCTAATTACTCTCTCAAGAGAGTGAAACTCTCAACACCGATCCCGATCCCGACAAATATAAAACCACGCGTAGCATAACACTGTGGCAACTCTAATTTTATTCACCACAGAGAATAACAAACATCCTTCAATGGCCCATTAAAAAAAGGGTAATGATGCATTTTATGCACTTCAAACACATTCAGGCACGCACTCACATACACACACCAACCAAACAAATCAACCAACAACAAAAAAATATGACACAAAACAACAACAAGCAAGGCATCATCATCAATACAATAAGGCCTCTCTCTTTCTGCGTTTTACACTCATGGACATTGTAGAACAAAAAGTAAACAACAACACACGACGTGGGAAAATAAGAATATTGGGGATAAAAAAACATACATTCAAAAAGAAAAACGATGACTCTTTATAAAAGGTGTTTACTGTTTTTTGTTTGTAATTTTTTTGATAGAAAAAGGTAGCTGCTGCTGCTGCCGGTTGGTGGTGTTCTATTTTAGGTCCTTTTTTTTTAAAAAAAAAGGTGGTTAATTTATTCCTTTGTGTGTTTTGTTGTTTTTTGACTGGCAATAGATGAGAGTTAAACGTCAGCTGCAGTTATCACAAGAAGTAAAATAATAAAAAAAAACAACATTTGTAACACCAACATAGAGTGAGAGAGAGTGAGAAGAAGAAGAGAGTTGTGTAGCATGTTACATTTTTGTTGGGTTAGCTGTGCAAGGTAATAACTTTGAGACAATGTAATAATAAAAAGGAAAAGAAAAAACAACTAAAAATAATAATATAAAGAATTGCAGAAATTATTGTTGTAATATGTTGGGTGTCAGTCAGTTGTAGATGAGAAAATGGTTTGTTTTTTGCCTCAAATGGTTATATTTTAGCCAGTCGGTTTGTCTGTGGTGGGTTGAATGTACAAATGACGTTTGTTATTGGAATCTCTTGCTGTTGTTGTTGTTGCTGCCATCAGACCTTGCATTTGAAATGTTTTGTGAACTTTTTTTCTGTTGTTGTTGTATTAATTCATATGCAGCAGCACAAAACAATAGAAATTGTTTTGTTATTGTTTTAGTTTTGTATTTATTTTTTTTCTTTTTCTTTCGTTTCTCCCTTTTTATTTATGATATTCATTGAAATGCAAAATTATGCTCATTTGTTGTTTTTGTTTTTCTGTGAATAAAAATTGATCAATACCCCCCAAAGCAAACAACCTGAACTTACCAACAACCATCCACGAGGGAATTTTTGTATAAAATTTCTTTTTGTCTGAGCGATAATGGGATGTTTAAAATTGAAAATGAAAGTTATTGCAAAATAGAAAATTTTGAAATAAAAAAAATATATTTTGTGAATACTGGCTCTTCACACGAAACAAAGAATTCCATAATTAAGAAATGTTCGGCTATTGATTAACAATAATAAAAAACCGAATGTTAAATAAAACTTACCTAATAATCGATTAGCTTTGTTTCCGATTTTTTATTATTTTATTTAGTAATATTGTTTAATGTTATTAATCAATTAGCTGCATCAATTTCAGCTTCTAATTTCAGCTATTGTTGAGTTTTAATAATGGTTTGTTTTAAATAAATTATTAAGTTTTAATTGTTTCGTTGAATAAATTCTGCTTCGGGCTAAATTTCCATGAAAGTGGCTAAAATTATAAAATCATTTATTATTTAATTTTTTACATAATTTGCTTTTTTTATACACTTTTGACACACTTTTTTATATTGACCACCACTTATTTGCCTTGTCTGACAGACTGCAACAGCATCTGCAATCTCTAATTGACATTTGACATAAAAAAAAACTGGGAGATTTTTCTTTCTTCTTTTGGCACAAACACTCACTCACGCACTCGCCCAGCAGAGGGCAGCAAAATGCGACTATTTTTCCTTCCGGAGAAAAATAATGTAACGTTACGGGTTTTCCGTTCTCTTAGAGTCTAAACGCAACCAGAGAGTCACGAGTCAGCGTCATACTTTTTCGCCGGCGTGAAAACCAAACGGAAGAGTTGGCGTTAGCGGCACAAAATGTCAATTATTTGTTTTGATTTTCTGACAGAAAATTTTACGTTGCGCAAACCAAAATCAATTTATTATTTAATAAACAATAATGTCAAGGAATTTGGATAAAATTATTGAAAAAAATATTTTTCTTCCATTTTATTAATAATTCATTAAAAAACATCCACAATCTTTGATAATATTTGTTTTTTTAACAGTACTGCCATATGTTTTGATATAAATTCTCATTGAAATTTGGTAGCACTGTTGATTTTTACCTAAAATATGGCAACTCAATTGAGAGCAAGAGAGACATTTTGAGTATGACGCTGAGCAAAAATGAATAAAATCTATTCTAGCGTCATGCCGCTAGACGCGAACGTCAGCCGTCGCGATTTCCCGTTGCCTATAAGAAACACACGGCAAACGACTGTCGCTGACTCTAGACTCTATGGTTGCGTTTAGACTCTTACTCTCCCAGCAAAAATTACACACTCTCTCCCAAGTTTTAATCTAATTAAAAGGCGGTGTGCAACATAACAAAATCAATCACAACAAACATTTTCAAAAGGAACAGCTAATTACGTTAGAAACCGTTGCACAAAATGCAATGCAAATACCGTTTTGTTGTTGTTGTTTTTATTATTGTTTATTATGTTATTTCTATTTCTTCTTCTTGTTTTTTTTTCTTTCAAAGCCCACCAACATAAAAAAACACGTTAAGTTGTTTTGGTGGTGGCAAAATAGCTTAGGAACGAACAAACCAAGACGCAAAATGACAGGCTGGCTGTTTAAAGGCTTCACCGAAAAAAGGAAAGAAAAACAATATTTTTTTTTCTATTTTACTTTCACAAGAAAATCAATTTTCCAAAGGAAAAATTGCAATGATTACAAAATACCACAATAATTTTAATATTTTTTCCAACCACGCACCACAAATTTTGCACACACACAATAAAGAAGAAGAAGAAAACAAAATTATCGACCAGCAATTTTTCTTCTAATGATTTTTCCCAATTCACTTTAGTCCAATAGAGCCAGCCAGCTGTCATTCGTTTTTCTTTACTGCACACACACACATAAATTCAATAAATTTGCAACAATTTTCATTTTGCATTCTTGCACTTTGCCTTAATTTGGCATTTCAAATATTTTTTTCCGTTTAATAAATATCAACAATTTATATGCTATGTTTTCTTCTTCTTCTCCGTTGAGCTTTAATTAATTTCAATTGTTTTTAATTAATGTTTAATTAAAAAAAAAACAAAAACACACACAATAAACGATGGCCAGACTCAAGTCAAACAAATTCAGACACATTCATGTCGTAGCAACACCGCTGCAATAATTTTACCGTGGTAGAAGACAGAGCGCGCGAGAGTAACAATGCCGAATGGCTGGCTAGTCAAGTCAATGTTTATGACAAGTCGCATTGATGTAGCCACCGAGACGAACCATAGACGAGCAACATGCGAATGACATACAAAAGGGGAAACGAAGAAGAGAGAAGCAACATGCGAATGGGATGTTGAGAACAGACATCATTTCGATTATTATTATTATCGATTTTTTTGTTTGTTATGGCAACACTGACAGTGGTTGAATGACGTTTGAATTTAATATTTTGGTTTCTTTTCATTTCTATATATAAAATTAGGACTTCGGTTGTTTAATACACTATAAAAAAGGTAATATTTAAATGTGCTGTATATATTTCAATTTATTTTATTGACAGCTAAATAGACTGTGTGTAGTTTTGAACGTTTTCTTATTTATGAAGAACGCAGTTAAGATAATGTTTATAATTTACAATAGATGTCGCTATCAGCAGAATAAAAATATTAAACTGACGAGTTGAGATACATTTACATTGAACGTGTTTTACTTGACTTACAGGGAACAACAATTCAAAGGAAGCTTTTTTTTAATTTTTTTCTTGTTTGGATTTGTTTTGGTTTTATAGTAACTTTACATTTATCCGGATTTTGTTAATCCTGTGGGTTTCAATTGTCAATTCCTTTGGATATATATCAAATAAATCCTCATAAATCCCCGGTAAAAAGTTCTAATGTATATGTCGTTTTATTGGATGCGAAGGAAGTAACGAGTGCAGAGCGTGTGAGGAAGACAGTGAAACGCTGGAACATTTCCTGTGACATTGCCCGGCATTTACATGCCTTCGGAGACAATTCTTGGGAAATGACACTCTTCACGGTCTAAGCGATCTGAGGGAGTGTGAATGAAGGAGTTCGCCAAAAAACACGATATTTCTAGATTCATAGGGAATCAAACCCAAATGGTTTTCTTTATTAATATACACTTTCACTAATTGAACTTTCTCCGCACTTCTAGAGCACAGAACAGGTCTCATATGGCTTATGTGTATGTCCATCTCATGTTGGATATGTGGTGGTATCATTCACCCCTCTTTTCAACCTAACCTATGTCGTTTTAGGTTAAATAAAATTCATGGTATAATAATAGAAGGTAACAGCAAGTGTTGTTGTACAAAAAACGATACAACAACCACATGGAAATTTGTTGTTGTAAGTTCTATTAGTGTCAACTCATTTGACAGAAAAATGTAAACAAACAAACAAATTATCATCAAATTATTTTTAATTTGAAAATGAAATATTTTCGAATCCTCAAAATAAAAATTGAAAAACATGAATGAAAATCTTTCAAATTTATAATTCTATCACTTCCACATCTTTCCTATAATTGAGCCATTGCCACATATATGTGTAACACATATGAAAATGCTGGGAATAGCGAGTTATTCCTTGAAGAAAGATTTGCTTCCTGAAACTTTCCCAGCAGGCAGATTGAGTAAATTGAATACGGGAGCACATTTAATAATGAACAATTTCAAATTGTATGCGTTCCTAATTTTCCTGTTGGGTGGTTTTTAAAAACATAATTTGTCAAATTCATATTGACACTAGTATTACGTTGGAATCAAATCAGCTGGGAATTGCTGTTACCTTTTATAATTGTACCATGAATAAAATTCAGTATTCTTCGACAGTCGTCTTCAGGGTAAGGCTACGTTTACACTTAACCGGATTTCGTTAACCCAGTTGGTTTCAATTGTCATTTCCTTTGCATATTTGTCAAATAAATCCTCATAAAGTAGGTTAACCCAGTAAAAAGTTCTAATGTACAGGGAGTTTAATACTAAAAAATACAATTATTTAATAAGGTTTTCACAGAATAATATAACACAAATATTACATTATGAGAGAAGCTACAGGTTTGTTACGCCGTCTATGCACTTTCATGAAATCGTTTTAATGCACTCTTCTCAAAAATGTAAGAGTCATTATTAGTCCCACATGATCCAATGTTTATATATGTACATTTTGATCTACAACAAAATAGAGTTTACAAAAAATCAAAATAAAGTTTACCTGAAATCACTACTTGCTGAAAGTATTACTGAAAACCAGTCTTTCGGGTATGTTCTGGAACTCACGGTGTGTTCTTTTCACTTCACACATAGATTTCACCTCAAAAGTTACCTCCTGTTCTGCATCTCACGTGAATTTAAATTATCGAACTGCGACAAAAATAAACCCCCACAATAATTTTATTATTTTTTAATATTTCATAGTGTTGGCGGGTTATTTGGGATACCATTTGTATTTTGTGTTTGCAAAATAGTCTGGCTGAACTATTTATTAGTGGGGAATGTATGGCATTGTCCGCCGATGTGTAAGGCAGGGATAATACAATACAGTAGATATCGGATATAAGCACATCTCATATAAGAAAAAATCGCATATAAGAAAGATTATCAAAACACCGCCGTTATACTTTCTATATCCGATAATTCCATATAAGAAAGAAATCTCCGGCTTTTTTGAGTTTCTTATATCCGATATCTACTGTATATTTATTTGGGAAATTTGCTTAAAGGTTTATATATTTTTAATGTTTTTGATGATGATTCGATTGTCATCGACAATCATTATCAGGGATAAAGTTTTTTTTTTAATTTGTAAAGGAAAGGAGTCTACTTAAATTAAACGTCAAATATTTTACAAAAAAATCTATGACCAACACTAATATTAAATTTCTGGCATTGACAAAGAGAGTACTTTTAAATGTCGAATATATTCGACATTTAAAAGCTTGAAAAGTCAATAACAATTTATAATCTTTTCGTGCAGCGATTTTTCCGTTATCCTATGTACCGTTACTATTGATGTTTTTGTTTTTGCTTAAAGATAGACGAAACTGTCCGAGGATTAAAATGATAATTGAAATTTTTTCTAAAATATGTCCCTTTATATGATTTTAAATACAAAATTTTAGATTTTTTATTCGGACAAAATTTTTTTGACACTGAAAGGGTTAATAATTTCATTATTTAGCTCATACCAAACAACAATACACTGCATGATTACTAAAATTACAAAATATTTACATAACAAAATTAAAGTGTTTTTGTCAAATATATTCGACATTTAAAAACTCTCAGCACTAATTTATTTACATATCAGATCAGAAGGTCTTGTTTTAAAGAATAACTCATATACAACATCACTAAAATATAATTCATTGTTATTGAAGAAATGTATCTTCAGAAACTCTGAAACAGAAACACCTAATAATTTGTTTCATGCTTCTGAAAAACAACACACAAAAGTAATAATAAAATAATATTAAAATAATAAATGCAACGTATCATTAGTAGGTGTAAAATCTTCAATAAGAAATTATACCTTGCGGGATAAAGGATCATTACCGCCAACAGCCAATGTGGGATTTTAAATGTAATTTTATTAAATTCATGTTCTGAAAATAGAAAAGGAATATATATATATATATATATATTATTGTTCTGAAAAATGTCTATTAACATCTGATATGACTTCAAATATATATATATATATATATATATATATAAAAGCAGCGATAATTTCGGCCTGTCCGAACTTTTTATAACCTCCACCAAAATAGATCCAGCTTTTGAGTAAGAAAAAATTAAAAAGGCCATATTTTATATTTAAGAGCCACCAACTCCAGATATGATGTTGCGGATACCAAACAATTTAAAAGGGATCGACAGCATTGCTATTGAAAGCCTTATAAAATCTTTTCCAACAAATCTACATATTGAAGATGCCAGCATTTCCAAACAACAAAATAATATACAATTTAGCAAAAAGCACCTCCATTAAGTGCTACGAAAGAAAGGGCTTCAATTTTGACTATAAAAAAATAAAAATTGAGAAGGATGAAATTGCATGCATTTGCAATTGCCACAAAGATGGTAAATTAGATGAAATGCTTTCAAACTTAAATCAATTGCAACATGAAAATAAGGCTCTACGCAACGAAGTGGATCGTCTCCAAATGGAGGCAGAGAGGGAGAAGAGGAAGAATGAAATCATGGTAGAGCGGCATATAAAGAATGAACTAAGATTGAAGCAAGAAGTTGAGGAATTTTCACCTCCCTAAAGACATTTCACCAAAATTCTCTATATTTGAATGATGTGGAAGATAAGAAGGCGATTCATTTCCCTAAAATAATTTGTACAAATTACAGTACAATGCAAAAAAAAAAAAAACATTGCACAAAGTATTTATATAACATCACGAAAGTGCTACAACTTTTTGAGGAATGATTTGAATTTTAATCTTCCACATCCTTCATCATTAATGAACTGGCGTCTCATAAAAAGATTTGAAATGGGCATCGACACCTCGGTTGTCGAAACCCTAAAAAATGTGGTGGCAACATTTTCAAAAAGGGAGCGGCAAGTTGTAATTCATTTCGATGAAATGGGACTCAGAAAGAATTAGAGTATAACAAAGAAGATATTGTGGATGGGTTCGAGGACTTGGGAAATGGCATCGAAGGCTCTAGTATTTATGGTGAAAGGCTTCTGCAGTAATTTGAAATATATTACCAGCTTTTATGCCCTAAGCCGGTCTGTCAGTGGGGAAACCCTAAAAAGAGTTAAATTTGCAAATATTGACATGCTGCAGAATCTCGGATTGGACGTACAAGCAATTATTTGGGACCAAGGTGCTAGAAACCACAAGTTTAAATAACCTCCTTAAATTAGGCCCTTATTCATATTTCGTTTACAAAAATAAGCAGATTGCGTTTTTATGGGACTACCCACATCTGTTTAAATCAATGAGAAACGGTCTTTGTTTTAATCGATTTATAGCGAACGGAAAAAACTATGCCAGGAATACATTAAATCTGTTTTCGAATATGATAAACGCAAATTCAACGTCAAGCTATTTCCAAAGTTGACTGACAGACATATATATTTGTCCTCCTGGGACGAAATAAATGTAGCAAGTGACTTTCACATTCATTCAGCAACACCCTAGCATGTGAAATAGAAACCAAAATACACACCTTACACCCGAAGCAAAACACACCAGTGAATTCCTCTGTTCTGTCAATATCATTTTCGACAAAAAGAATGTCAAAAAATCACCCTGCATCTCCACAATCAGCCTATCCTGAGAGGATGCTCAAACCAGACATCAAGTGCGTCAGGGGAATGATTCAAAATATAAACTCTATTTAAGTCCTGGCGAAAGAAATATTCAAGGAGTGTGACGATGTCAACTAGATTCTTCCAGCGATCCTTAGCCAGGGTACACTTGAAAATTCCTTCTACAGATTTAGAGCTCAGGGGAATAATAGTCATCCTTCGGTGAGTGAGCTTCGATGTCACATTGCCAAATATAACTCCCAAAAAAAAAAATTTAGTAGCGCCTGTGGCAGCGCAGTGTAAAATAAAAATATTAAATAAATTAAAATTAAAACAAATTTAATGTGACAAAGATGAACTTGACAAAATAGTTTAATTTTTGGATGAAATAGACGTTGTTAAAACAAACGCCGTTGAAATTCAAGCAGGGAGATATGTTATTGGATTTTAGATTTAAAAAACAGTAAATAATATAAATAAATATCAGAAATCCCAAACTAAAGCTGCAATTGGGAACATGACATCAGAATATTTCCTCAAATTAGAAAAATTACAATGGATCAAAAACAATTCTTATAAATCCAACCGAAGATGTTTTTTTATTTATCAGCTAATATTATGTTGGTGTAAGCAATTTTTCAACAATTTCTCGCGCACTTCAAACCAGAATACATTGGCGTTACAGGATATAATCAAAAAAACAAAATGAAGAATTGCCGTGGTTCCTTGCCGATGCCAAGAACACCAGAAGAATAATATCATTTCCACTTTTTATATTAAAGAATTCCAAATGGTTATCGGCAAAAATTACATTATGGATTTTGTCAGTTTTCTCCAAAGTTCAGTAAAAGAGACGAAAACGCTGAGAACTTACTGAATTTTAATTGGTAAATTTCTTCCTGTAAGATTTATTCAACCCAATTATATGTATTTCAATCAGCCGTTAATTTTAAATTTTGACCAATGTCAAGAAAAATTTTTAATTTTTTCCTTAATAAGACTAAAGAGAACATTCCAAGCATTTGAAATTAAATTACGATATATTTCGTAAACTC
The DNA here is from genome assembly GCF_032173495.1 of Musca vetustissima. Taxonomy (NCBI): domain Eukaryota; kingdom Metazoa; phylum Arthropoda; class Insecta; order Diptera; family Muscidae; genus Musca; species Musca vetustissima. The sequence continues at coordinate 373,143 of NW_026883972.1, forward strand.
TCCTGGATGTTTTCTAGTTACTTTTCTTCGTATTATAGAAATAGAATTTACTAATTAAATGTTACTAGAAAAGAAATCAGAAACAGTATATCTATGATTAGGTATAATTAATATTTAGTTTTATAAATTTATGTTCCCACTGGCATATCTTCTAAACGCAAAGCCTATTCATGGAATGATGTTGAATGAATAATTGCTTTCCCATAATTTTACAATTTGCGTAACATCGTGTACCAATTCTTCTTTATGTTGTATTCTTTGGTCTCCCAAATTAGGAGGTGGTTATTATTATTTAATGTTTTGTAATAATTATCCTAATGCCCAAAAAACTATTACAATATATTATTTAAAATAAATTCGTACACAAAATTTGAATAATATTAATTTCAAAATAACTTATAAATATTAAATTACTACTAACAATAATTATACATTTATTGGAACTTCTAACTTATTGCATTTTAATTTTTGACCTTATATGACATTTTATTTTTGACCTTACATGACATTTTATTTTGTCTCTATTGGGTTTAATTAAGAGAGTATAGTTTTAACATAAGGAGATTACAGTTTTAACAAAAATGCTGTCGATTCTAGAAATGTTTCGTCAAATTTGCTATGACAAGAAGCAATGTCACAAACCACAACCAATTTTGTTAAATTGTTTCCCATTTCCTTTCATTTCTCAGGAAGTGACCGCATCCATTCATTGGCATCTGTAGCACGAAAAAACCACGCAGTGTATCCATTTTATCACGCCATTATATCCGATTGCTATAATCAAAGAACCATTTGGTCTTTTAGATGGCGGAAGGGCACTAACTATTATTTATATTATTTACAGTTAAATCATTATAGTTAAATCACCATCATAAAAATTTTCAAATTTAGTTCTTCAACTAATACATTGCATTTGAATAAGTTATGCAAAACTTTACGCAAGTACCATCCAATTATTTCCTTTATTTGCACATTCAATTATTCAGCTCCTATCTTAAATGAATATTCTATGTAGCTTGTCCGAACCATATCTTCCAATATACCTATTACTTCGCGACAGAGGGAACAAATTTCTGTCTGTAGTTGATCAACACAATTTGTATGGAACATGTGTCCGCATGCCACAACTTTTTAATTTTGCCTCGGTTCAGATTACACTGACAAATAGCGCTGAAACGTATCTGAAATGAAAATATGTTATTAATGCTTTGTTTCGAAATAATAAAATTTTCAGTTGTGCTATGGGCTTTTTAAAAATATAAAATTATACAAACTTCATTAGACGAGCTTAGATTTATTGTTGTATGCCACAACAATAAATCATCATTTTTGCCGATAACCATTTGTAATTCTTTACTATAAGCAAATGCATCGGCCAGGAACCACAGGAACTCTTCATTTAGTTTCTTGATTTTTGCCTGGAACACCAATAAATAAGAAAAAACATCTTCGGCTGGATTTATAAGAAGTACTTTTAATTCGCTGTATTTTTTTTAATTTGAGGAAGTATTCAGATGACTTATTTTCAATCTCAGCTTTAGATATGGATGTCGTGCAATTATAACATTTATTTTCTTTTATTAACGTTTTTAAAATCGAAAAGACAATAACATATCTCTCTGCTTGAATTTAAATGGCGTTTGCTTTAACCACGTCTATTTCATCCAAAAATGAAACCATTTTGCCATTTTCCTATTTGTCACACAACTTTTTAATTTTGCCTCAGATTACACTGACAAATAGAGCACTCATCTGAAACATATCTGAAATGAAAATATGCTATTAATGCTTTGTTTCGAATGAATACAATTTTCAGTTGTGCTATGGGCTTTTTAAAAATATAAAATTATACAAACTTCATTATACGAGCTTAGATTTATTGTTGTATGCATTGTAAAGCAATATTAAGCCTCAATGTCATTTTTGCCGATAACCATTTGTAATTCTTTACTATAAGCAAATGCATCGGCCAGGAACCACAGGAACTCTTCATTTAGTTTCTTGATTTTTGCCTGGAACACCAATAAATAAGAAAAAACATCTTCGGCTGGATTTATAAGAAGTACTTTTAAGTCACTGTAATTTTTTTTAATTCGAGAAAGTATTCAGATGACTTATTTTCAATCTCAGCTTTGGATATGGGTGTCGTGCAATTCTAACATTTATTTTCTTTTATTAACGTTTTTAAAATCGAAAAGACAATAACATATCTCTCTGCTTGAATTTCAATGGCGTTTGCTTTAACCATGTCTATTTCATCCAAAAATGAAACCATTTTGCCATTTTCCTCTTTGTCACACTCAAATTTTGATATTTTTATTTTAATGGAATTTGCACGCTCTTTCACAGAGGGATGACTATTACTAGTCTAATCTCTTAATCTAGGGAATTTTCAAGTGCTTCCTGGCTCAATTTCCCTGGAAGAATGCAGTTGTCATCGTCACACTCCTTGAATATTTCCTCCGCCAGGACTAAAATAGCTTTTATAATCTGAACCATTCCCCTGATGCACTTGATGTTGGCTTTGTGTTGAATGGAGTTAAGAAAATGTATGGCACTGTTTAGATTTTCTATTTTTCGGTGAGAACGATTTTTAGCATCCATTTGGGCGAAAATGAGGTTGACAGAACAGAGGAATTCACTGGTGGGTTTTGCTGCGGGTGGAAGGTGTGTATTTTGAATTAGGGTCCCTATGGCATATGCTAGGGTGTTGCTGAATATATGAATGGCGCTTGCAACATTAATTTTATACCAGGTGAATAAATATATATGTCTGTCAGTCAACTTTGGACATATCTTCACGTTAAAATTGCGTTTGTCATTCTCGAATACAGCTTCAATCGGTTCCTTTCGTATTTCTTTTCCGATTATTCTTCATTGAATTAAATAGATGTGTATGTATATGGCAATTGCACATGCATTAAATGGTAGTTCAATAAGAACGCAATCTTCTTGTTTTTATGAACAAAACTTACGTTCCAAGTTAAGGAGGTTATTCAAATTTTGGTTTCCAGCACCTTGGTCGCGCACAATTGCTAGCACGTCAAATCCGAGATCCTGCAGCATATCAATATTTGCATATAAAACTCTTTTTAGGGTTGAACCACTTGCAGACCTGCTTAGAGCATAAAAGCTAGTAACGTATTTCCAGTTACTGCAGAAGCCTTTTACTATAAATACTAGAGCCATCGAATTGAAATAAAAATATTTTCGCAAAAAGTTGTGGCACAATCGTGATGTTATATGCACACTTTGTGTAATGTTTTTTTTTTTTTTGCATTGCAGTGTAATTTGTGCTGTTCGTACAAATCATTTTGGAGAAATGAATCGCCTTCTTATCTTCCACATCCTTCAAATAGATAGAATTATGGTGAACTGACTTTAGGGATGTGGTTAATTCCTCAACTTGTTGTATTAATTTCAAATCCATCTTTGTATGCAGGGCTGCGATATTCCTTCTCCATCTTTGCCTGTATTTGGAGACGATCTATATATTTCAATACGTAGAGCCTTATTTCCATTTTGTAAGTACTTTAAGTTTGCAAACACTTCATCAATTGCACATGCATTAAATTTTATCGTCCACCAACCTTATTTTACAAATAATGAAGTAAAAAATCTAGCACCTAATGGAGTTTGCTGGCTAAATTGCAAATAATGTTTTAATTCTTGTTTTCGTTTGCTGCTATCTGTAATTTGTAAATTTGTTGGAATCGATTCTATAAGATTGTCAATTTCTGTGCTCTCCATTTTTTTCAGATTCGTTGGTAGCCGCAATATCATATCCGGAGTTTGTTGCTATAAAATATAAAATAGGGCGTTTTTAGTTTTTCCTTATTTAAGAGACAAAATCTAAATCTATTTTAGTGTTAACTTCCACTAAAATAGATTTAGATTTCGTGTCGGACAGATCGTTTTATTCAATTTACAATTATATATATAAAACAAACGCCGTTGAAATTCAAGTAAGGCAGGACAACATGAGGTGAATTACAAAAATTCAGCTATGTAGGCAGTGGCTTCTTCTGTCGTATATAAAAACCAGTAAGGAAAGTAGTAAAGTCGGACTGAGCCGACTATATGATACCCTTCACCACTTTGGGTATATTCGAAAAGACGTCGTCTTTTTGAAGGAATTTTGGCATGAAATTGAACGAACTTAAATATGTGATTTTTATGTCTTTCTGGAAACTATGCTAAATTTCATTTCATTTGGTCAAGTTTAGTCGTTTGCGCACAGTGGCACAGTAAATCGATTTAAAGCAAACTTGACACACGCTATTCGGTATGCGGGACGTTTTAAAATTTTATCTCAATCAGACACCTATTGATTATTTGGTGTACAATTAACATAAATAAGTCGAAATTATATATGGAAGCTACGATATATCTAAATCTGAACCGATTTTTATGAAACTTAGCACACATCATTCTAGACTTAATTTAGTACGCTATACCAAAATTCATCAAATGATTTTCTAAAAGGTTATTTAAATCTAAACCGATTTTGAAACTTAGCACACGCACACATTCCAAAATTCGTGCAAATCAAATGATTTTCAGGGGCATTGGTTCACCATTTACCTAAAATTCGAAACTTTATAGGGAGCTATATACCAATTTTGGTGCAAATCTAGACCTAAATAGATACCAATTTTGGTGCAAAAAAGGACTTTGCTGCACCATTTACCTAAAATCGAGCGAAAATATATATGGGAGCTATATCTAAATCTGATCCGATTTTTACGAAACTTAGCACACATCATTCGAAAATTCGTGCGAATGAAATGATTTCAAGTGGCTTTGGTGCACCATTTACCTAAAACCGGGTGAAACTATATATGGGAGCTATATCTAAATCTGAACCGATTTTCACGAAACTTAGCAAACATCATTTTAGACCTAATTCAACACGCTATACCAAATTTCGTGCAAATCGAAAGATATAAAGGGACTTTGGTACACCATTTACCTAAAACCGGGTGAAACTATATATGGGAGCTATATCTAAATCTGAACCGATTTTCACGAAACTAAGCACACGTCATTCTAGACTTAATTTAATAAGCTTTGCCAAAATTCGTGCAAATCAAATGCTTTTCTGGGGCTTTGGTGCACCATTTACCTAAAATCGGGCGAAACTATATATGGGAGCTATATCTAAAACTGAACCGATTTTCATGAAACTCAGCACACATCATTCTAGACCTAATTTAGTAGGCTATACCAAATTTCGTGCCAATCGAATGATATATAGGGACCGTTTACATTAAATCGAACGAAATTATATATGGGAGCTATATCTAAATCTGAACCGATTTTCTCCAATTTCAATAGGGTTCGTCCTTGGGCCAAATTAGTGACATGTGCTAAATTTCATCCAAATCGGATCATTAATGCGACCTGTACTTTGTTCACAAAAATACATGGACGGACAGACGGACATGCATAAATCGACTCAGAAAGTGATTCTATGCTTATTCTCAAAAGGAACCACGGGTCTAAATCGTGTTACAAACATATGCACAAAGACATAATACCCTGTACCACAGTGTGGTGAAGGGTATAACAAAACATACGCAACAAGTGGTTGTGTTCCTTAGATACTTTTTCAACACCTAAAAGATTACAATTTCAAAACACGAAACAATGTTAATATTTTTTTGGACTTATCACGACTCCTCAACAACACTTGCCAATTTTGGTTCCCTACAAATATATGCAATTCTTTCGTACAAATCCAGTGTTGCATTTTCCATTGACCATGGGATATCATACCATAGTATCGTAAAATAATTTTCGAATTGATAATTCAATTAATTTCCGACTTACCACTGCAATACTTCAAAATCAACACAAGACCCAATCAAAATTTTCTCGTGTAAAGAAACGCCATTTTGTATTGTGTTCTCTTAAATATTGGTTTAAAGATTCAGGAGCATTTTGCAGTAGAATCTTGTAAAAATCATTTCTCATTCCCTTTTTAGTTTTCATTTCTTTTGTTGATTTTAAACAGGATGATAATAAGAACTATCTTTATTAGGAATTAATTGCAATTTTTTGTTAATATTATTCTTTTGTTGTAAAAATAGCATCATTTTCTTAAATACCCCAAACCCCACACAACAATGGCAACACCACACCACAAAAGTGCTGCCAATGCTCCGCATACATAATTTCATAGCAATCAGCTTCTGCACGGGTAGGCAACAAGAAAAAAATCATTTCAGCAGAAAAAAGAATTATTTTGATTCGGTCACATAAAAATGCTCAACAACTACAAAAAAATATAAACAAACGCCAATCAATGGAAAACAAGTGCAAACAAATTACAACAGGATCTAAATAAAAACAATTGAATTGGAAAAGATACAATTGGAAAGTGATGGAATAAAAAAAGAAAAAACGCTGAAAAGAAACTATGATGCCAAAAGGCTTAGGCAGCAGCAAACACACACAACAAAAGACCAAAAGACGATGAAGACCATCTAAAAAAATAAGCTCCGCCAGAAGCAGAAAAAAACTATGTGCAATACGTGAAAAAAACAAGCAATAAAGTGATTGATGCCCAAAAACATTTAAGAAAAAGCTACTTGGAAGACAATTGTCAGAATAAAAAGTGTTTATTTGGCCCAAATTAGGCGTTTTTCTTTTCTTCCTCCTGGACAAAACAGTTCTTAACAAAACGATACCACAAATTCCATTGACTGGCTTTGCAAAGCAATCGAAATTTAATTTTGGGCTTGGACTCTTTAGTTCGTCATGGAAAGTATTTGTAGATTATGTTTCCAACCGGCTGCGGTAAGTAATGTTTTCTTTTATCTATACGCTGAAAAATTAGCTATAAAATTTTTATTCCATATACAAGTTTTTTTCCTTTCCATGGGACGACCAACGGGAGTTGGGTTAAAATAACAATTTGCGCGCGCCTTTTTATTGCCTTTGCAAAAATGTGTATTTTGTTGTTTTTATTGATTTTCGTTCGTTCTTCTTGGCGCTTGCTTTTTTTCCTACTCCCCACCCAGTAGCAGCAGCTAGATTGTGATGATGCTAGGTGTGTGTGTGCATTGTGTGAGCCCCACACACAATCAGAGAAGAATATCAAAGAAATGTTGTTGTTTGGGGATTAGAGTGGTTTGCTGGCTGGCATGGATGGATGCTAGGTACTTGCTTGAGTTTTTCGTAGTCGTCTTCTTCTGCGTGTGTGTGCGTTTTATATTAGAAGTAAGACATTAGAAAATTTCTCAATTTTACAATTGGTGTAGTAGTTTTTGTATATAGACGCCTCAAAATGCCCCCACCACCACCAACAACAACAACAACGGCATTCCAACAGCCACAGTACAGCATCAATACAAACACCCCAAAAAGAGGCGGGGATGTTACAAACTAAAACTCTAATAATAATATGAGGTAGAAGCAGAGGAAGAGTGCTGCCACCAAGTAGGTGAAAACATCAACGTCACAATAATAACAATAATAATATAAGTATTGCCGCTGTTGTTGTTGTTATCGTTGTTTGGAAAAAGGCTTAAAATTTTATACAAGCAATTGTCCACTTTTGCGCGCGTAGTGTCGTTTTCTAAATTACACTCATACTCCCAATTCCAATACACTGTGTGGCACAGTCAAGCACACGCACGTACGTACACACTCGCTCGCAAGTGTTGCTACATTTCGGGTCTTGTTGTTTATGTGGAGTGTTTGTTGCGCTCTCTCTCACCGTGTCTCTTTGGTGGAGAAATGCATTGCAGCTGACGTTAATGTCATCGTCGTCGTTGTCATTAATTTTACTGTCAACTACCCAACATCCATGCATATGAAAGAAATGGTAATCAAGAGAAAAAGAAGAGAGTGCTCTCAATGAGAGACAATCAAATGTTGGAGACTGGGGAACTATGGTTGTATGTAACAAATGTTGTTGTGATGCCACCGCGATGTTTGCTACTGCTGCTATTCCTCTAACATTGCATTGTTATTGTTGATGCCTGGCTCTGCCGCTGCTGCTTCTAATTTCAACTGAATGTCAAATAATTTGTTTTCTTTGAAGGCGTTGTAGCGTCGTGTATGGTTGAGGGGTGGTAGTTGGTTGCGTGTGTGTGTGCGAATTTTACAAAAGGGTTGGCTAAACTCCCGCATTAGTGTTGCTCACTGTTGATGGATTTCTGCAGTAAGTGGCGCTTTTAAACGCTTATAAAAATTTATCGGATTTTCTAGTTTGAAATTTAAAGGTGACGATGAATAATGCGTTGAAAATGAAATCAAACTACTTTTTAAATTTTATATTAAAACTAATCTTAAAAAATCTGAATGTATATCGAATTATATAGTTTTATTACAAATTGCAGTCAATTTTTGTGCATTTGAAACTTCTACATACTCTTGTTTGATTACAATAACATAATCATTAACTGGGAAGATGTGTTCCGGTTACAAGAAATGGTTCAAAATACTATATCTGACAATACATCGTCTAACATTTGGAAAAGGGAATATGATGAGAGATTGAAAGATCTGTGCAACAGCCCATTGGCTACTTCATTGGCTAATTCCGCTTGGTCTACGGCGTGGTAGTCGGCAACAGATGGTCAATAGAACCTGGTTGCACAATCTCGAAAGCCTGAATTCTCTCGCCGAAGAAGTTCTTAAATAATAATAAGAGAGAGGGCGAAATCATTGTGGGGATCATACCAGGTCACAGCAAGATTATATCCCTCACTTCGAAATGGGACTGTCGTCTATGTGAGGACGAAGAGGAACTAGAAACTATTGAACATATCCTCGCATAGTGGCAGAAGACACAGACAGTTTGGAAAATGATGATCACAATGGACAATTGTCTCGGAGTGAATGTTTGTAATTAACAACAAGTACATACTTGTGCGCAAGTCCACCAATTTGGAAGACCACGTTCCAAGATGTTGTTTTCTACTTGGTCTTTCCATCTAATTCGTGGCCTTCCCCTTCTACGGGAACCATCAACATTTTTATATGCCTTTTCGCTGCACAACATGGTAGCCACCGTAGTCGCTGCAGCTCAATACGACACTATGTCGACAGTTTGGAAAATGATGATCACAATCAAACACCCCAAGCGCTGCCTCATCTGCTTGCGCAAGTAATTGATCCATATAATAGCACGGGTAGTATCAGTCCCGTAAAGTGTGTTTGTAATTAACAACAAGTAGCATCTGTTGGCCATCACAATCCTAATTTCAAAACTGATATTACGTTTTATTTATGGCGGAGGTATATAAAGTCTTTAACTATCGAAGCTAGTTCCACAGTTGGTCATAATTATAACAGTCCTTGATATTCGACCTATTATATCGATGTCATCGGTGTAGGCGAGTAATGTGTGTTGTATGACCTTTTCCAGCAGGATGTTAAAAAGATCACACGACAAACTGTCACCTTGTCTGAATCCTCGTTCGGTATTGATGGGCTCCGATAGGTCCTTCCCGACTTTAACTGCTGACCTTGTGCCACTTAAAGTTATACTGCATATTAATTTTGCAGGAATGCCGAACGTGGACATGGCTTTATACACTTCTGAACGGATAGGACTGTCAAATGACCTCACTGTCGTGGAAATAGATTATGTGTCGATGTTTTAGTGTTTTTTTTAGATTTGGCGCATAATCAGACAATCTGGTTTGGATAAAATAATTTTTGCAATACCTCTTGAATTCTCGGTAATTGATTTTTTTTTTCGCTCAGAAATTGACGTTGCTTTTCAGTTCAGAAACTTACTTTAGCAGTGCTTTTTCACAAATTTCCTATGTTTAGAGTAAAAACGTGTTCAGTATATAGAAGGTTCGCTATTATCTATAGGTCACATTTGGGCTGAATGTTTTCGAAATTGTTGGTATATAACCAATGTAGAGCTGGGCAATAGAATTAGCTCAAAAACATTGTTACTTCGATCCATATATTGCCGACTCTTAAATATAGTGACGACTCTTGTATGACCGCATTCGATATTGACTATATTTCCTCGAAATGTCTCATAAAAACTATAGAGAGGAATGGGCTGAATATACCCCGGTGGCCAAAACTAACGCAACGGAAATTGCTAAGATTATAAGTGCCGTATAACTTTTTTAAAAATAGAGATACCGTGTTGGGTTTTCAGTTGTAAATCGGGTACTTATTCAGTTTAAAAAAAAAGGCAAAAGCACAAACGCAAAAGTTATTTTTAAATAAATAGGGTATAGAAAATGAAATTGACTAAATTTTTGCTTGGACAAAACAAAAGAAACTCTACTGTAGCGTACCGTTATAATTACTGTGTTTTGGTTTCAACACCTACTTCGATTCTTATAAATCATTTAAAAAAATTGTAAAACGGTTATCGATGAATATAACCTCAAGAACAGAGCGTGGACGAGCTATGGTTGCAGGACTACATGTCCGGAAACTATCAAGAAAGTTCTTTAAGTTCTGAAAAGAATCTGAAAGCCATTTAATTGCCTTTCGCAAACGCTCATACTAATTGGAAACTGATTCAGTGGAGAAATATTATGCACTCGGATTATTTAAAGACTCAGACATGAAAAAATTACCATGCAAAAGTCCAAAAATGAAAGGCCCGTGACACAGTATTGCAAGGGAACTGGTAAGCATGGAGTAGGGTCAATAATGGTATTGGGTTTTTTTTCTTTTTATGGAATTCGATCAATTTACGATATTTATGAAGTAATGGATCGGATTGTTTATACAAATCTCTTGAAGAAGCTAACCTTTGCTAAAGAAAATATAAGGCTTGGTTGGGTGGTTTAGCTTGACAAAAACCTCAAACATACATCGAAACATGTCAAACATACATCGAAACATGTCAAAGGGTATTATAATGTCCAGCACAATTATCAGATCTTCACCCTTTTGAAAAATCATTGAAACAAAATTAAAAGGGTTTTCCTAAACAAAAAGACATATCCTCTTCCCAAAGGTTCAGGGCGCAAGGAATATGATGGTGGTCGGTACTTTTATTTATTTATTTTATTTCACAATTTCAAAGTCCGAAGACCACATTCACAATCTGTCGATTATATGTATACTCTTAACAACAATAAACAATTAAATCTTTTGTTGACCAAGATTTTGGACGTGAGTCTTGGATCATCATCCTGCTCAAAATTACTTCTTCTACAGGATAGGCTTTCTTATATATAAAAACCTGTGAATATGAGTATGCATCATGTTGCATCAATCCAAAACATTTTATCAGCAATAATGTTTACCTTCAGTTGAATTTGACGCTTGAATTTGGATTCTGACTCTATCACACGTTTCCAGTGGACCATTGTTCAATTTTTGGGCTAGTTGAAAAATGTTTAATATGACCTTATGGTTTCTTCTTCTTATATAGGTAATTTTTTTTTTACTGCTGCTATAATCAATGGGTTCTTTACGCCGACCATCAACTAACGGATATTCGTCGGAATATTCCCCGATTTTAACCCTAACATAATTTTTTGTTTTTTTTAAGGTTTTTGATTTTTAGGCTGTTTTTTGAGTTTTAGTCTATTCTGAGACTTATAGTAAAACATTATGAACATTATGAACATCTGAACAACTTTAATCCCGTTTTGATTGAGTTTTCAATCACTTCTGGAAAAGGGGACCAATAAGACCCCTTCAATGAGTCGGTTTATGGTGAAAATTGTATACAAAAATATACCTCTACATTTTATTAGTAATATTGCCGAAAACACTATGTACCTAAAATGCAAGGATTTCAAGAAATCATAAGTCGAAATTGATCAAAATTTTTGAAAGCGGGAATATTGTCACCCTTTTTAGGTTATCCCGGTCGTAAACTTTCATAACTTGTTGGAATTTCCCGGTAATTATCAAAAAAATTTAAATTTGTCGCACAGTGTAATTTTATCATTACTTGATAAAAGATACAATTGTTTTTCAATTTGCTTTTGTACTATTATTTATATAAAGTAAAAGTTCTCAAAGTACCAACATCCGCTAGCTTCTGCTCGGAATTCGGAAAACCAGCGACTTTTTCAAAAAATGCGCGGTTTAATTTTCTGTAATTTTATTATTATTTGGAAATCTGCCATTCGATTTGGCTGTAATTAGAAATATCGGATCCTCAGTGGATTAAAGGTTTCATCATACAACGAGACTACACAATTTCCCTTTAATTCAACTTAACTTAATAAATAGAAAAATACTTTGTAATAGCATCTCCGTACCAAAACTTATTAATATTGGTCCAAGTTTAATTTGGTATTCTGGGTTCTCATCGGTATCACCGCATCTTCGCACTAAAAACTATTAATATTGACAAAAGCCGGTAATTTGAGAAATTTCAACATGTATTTTAAACGAATTGGCTGTAATTTTGTATTCTCATTGGCTGTCAAATCTCACTACCAAAAATCTCAATCTGAAATCTCTTAATCTCCGTTTTATTATAGCCCCATATAACGGTAGCCTCACTATTAGATGTTTTAAGAATTTCAATCATCTTTTCTCACGAATTTTTCGGTATGTTTATAGACCTATCATAACATGAGTTTCCTTTTAGGAGCCCCCATTAATTTTAAATAATTTTTTAAACAAAATTTCGAATCGTCAGTGAAACGCATATTTTCTAATGCATGCTTTATTCTTCCTATGCACTGTCCACTCGAAATTTTTATGTAAAAAATTCCACTTCATCATCCATATCTTTAGCTTTGCCTTTATTATTTTAAGATGATAGCCTAAGTCTTTTCGTTTTGGCAATTGTTGAAATAGTTACATTAAATTTGTAGGGATCCAATCTCTTATTCATTATTTAAATTAACGATTTCGACTGTAAGTTGAATAACATTGTCAGTTTTTTTCATGTGAAAAAATGAATCAATCTATTTTCATATTATATTTTAATATCGACGATGATCGATATATTGTAAAAATAAAAAAAAACAATATTTTTTAATGACCTTAAGACGAAAAAAGAGAATATATAAAAAACAAATTCTAAACGCCAACAATAATTTTCAACATTTAGTATATAAAATATGTGCGCGCGTCGACTTTAAAAACTAATTTTAATTAAATTAAATAATTTTAAATGGAATATTTTTTGTAATAGCAAAAAACTAAAAATAATATATTTAGGAAAAAGTCGTAACGTTTTAAATAAATATTATTAAACTAAAACCTTAAATCCGATTAATAAATTAAAATTAATTTTATTTCTATTCAATACAACATATTTAACATTTTTCCTAATAGTGAACCGATTATTGCAAATTCTTTTTTTTTACTTTGTTTTAGAATTTTAGCTTAAATTAGAAAAAAATCCTATGCAACATGATTAATTTTAATAAAACAACAAATATTTGAAAATCAAAAATGTTTCGACTTGATGATTATTCAAGATATTTTAGTTACCTAATTTTTTTTTTTTGTTATTTTATATTTTTGCATGTATTTTTATTCAAATCGTCAATAAAACCCAGCTATTATTTCATATTTCCACAGTTACCCTTTTTCAAATATGAATTTGTATAGGGATGGATACTTTTTGTTTTATTCTCGGAGAAACAAATTTACCATGGTTTTTTTCTCTTTCAAATTGGCGCCAGCAAAATGAGTACTTTTTATGGGTCATAGTGTAAACTTGACCATTTGTCAAATTTTAGACGAGAAATGCTCTCTGTGTGCCGGCTCTCTGGATGGACTCTCGCTAAAAAACACATGCACTGAGTGGGGATTACCATCCAACTTTTTTTCTTCCTCTTTGCAATGATGATGATGACGATGAGACTGTAACGATGTTGGTGTGGTAGTGGTGTTGTGTTGGTAGTGGCACAAAAATAGCAGTTGAATATTTTATTCTCTATTGTGTTTAGTTATGTTGCAAAGTCGTCCTTTTTAGGCATTCTATTTTTTTAGGGGTAACTTTCAAATAATGTTGATTATAATAATGAAGTTGTTGCTGTTATCAATATTACAATACACAGCACACTACTACAAAGCCTGGCCTGCCAGCTGTCTGTTATCTATGTTTATAACTTGACTCTGTTGCCCATATTTCGGGTTTTTTACATGATGACAAAAACTCTCACAAATACCATTACAGTTAAAACATAAATGCACAATCAACCATCTTTCTTACATGGGCATCATAGAGAAAAAGAGCGCCAAACAATCAACCCAACTAAACAACCAACCATGCAGAGTGTTTCCTGTCTGTTTTTTACCGGTGAAGAGGTTTGTTTTGCTATCAGTTGACGACGTCGCTGCTGCTGCCACCGTCGCCGCCTGCGTCGTCGTTTTCTTCTACTTGTTTTTCCATACAATGCAATAGCGAACAAGTGTTTTGTGTTTGCAAATAAATCAACGTAATTTTTTGGGTAAAAAAGGCATCCACCACACACACAGTAAAACAACAACAACACTCAAGTGTGGGTAAAACATGATAATCAAAACAAAAACCAAGAGAGAGAAAAAACGAATGTAAAAGACTGGTTGGTTAAAAAACGGCTGACTTCTGGTGTTGTTTGGTATAAACACACAGCCGAGCACATCAGTAATCGGCTGCTGCCGACAACATGTAAACAAACAATCATACGCAAGACAATAACAAAAGACAAGACAATAACAAAAACAATAATACAAAGAATAATAATAAAAAACACATGCATGTGCGTGCTGGCTGGCTGGATGGTTGGTTGACTGGTTGCATGTGCTAAAAAATGATACTTGAAACGTCACTAATAGTTTCGCTCTCTACATATATCTGCTCTCTGTCTCTCAGTTTGCATTGTAGTAGAACCGATAGTAGTAGAAAGCATGTATCATCTTGTTTGTAGTAACAACGTTGTGTTGTCGTAGTAAAAGTATGAAAGCATAGATAGAACACAGCAATACGATTAAAAAGGAATTTGCCTAAAAAATGAATCAAAACAAAAACATCAACAACAACAACAGGAGTAGCAGAAGCAGCAACTATATCAGTTATAGTAGAGTATTAGCAATAGAGCAATAACAACAATTGCATATACCGAACACCAAAAAGTATGTGAAAGAAGTAAAACTTTGTTTGATGTTATCGAAAAAGTAAGTCAAACAAATGCTGCCTTGCCTGGCTGACTGGCTGGCTAGCCAAAAATGCATGAATGACTTGACTGGTTGTATGAATGGATGCTTGCCTGCTGACCCGGCCGGCCAGTTAGCTCGGTTGCCTGGTTAAGTGGATAATGTCATGACTATGGCTCTGGCTAGCACGTCTACACCAACACCACCACCACCATCATCATCATCACATCTATAGATGGGATACTAGAGTTTTTGGTTATAATTTTTGTGTTAGGTTCGTTGGTTGGCTTCATGGCCGGCAGCCAGGATAGCTGGCTGGATGGCTGGCTGAATGGATAGATGATTTCTGTCTGTCTGCTTAGCTGGCTGTTTGGTCTGGTCAGAAGGTAAATGAAATAAAAAACGAAAGTGTATTTATGGAAATTTCATTTTTGTACATAAGAATTATAGAGAAACACAAACACACACAGACATACATCATCATCAGGCAGAAGGCAAAGACGAAGAAAATGCTGTGCTAGTAGTGGTATTGTTAGTATCCGTAGAAAAAAAAAACTGAAACCAAGAACGTGATTAATTAAGAGAAATGGAGAAGGAACTGAAATGAAAAAAATGTATATAATTTTTTAAATAAAGGGTGGTAGTGGTAGTGTACTGTTTCCTTGGCTGGTGGTTATGGTGGTGGAGTTGGCTATTTATCAAATGAATGCTAGGGGATTTGCAAACGAATGGAGAAAAAAACAACAGCAGTATCCCCAAGAAAAACAAAAAAAGAAATCATAAAAGAAAGACAAATGGAAAATGGACACATAATGATTTTGTACTTAGCATTTGAATTGTCATAAGGGAGGATAGCGAGGAGCAAACAATCTGAATACAAAAAATCAACTACATAATAATTGAAATTAAAATGAAAGAAATTACAATTATAAATTCTGTTAAGGAAATATGATAAATTGCCTTAGGAAAACAAAGAAAGGAAAAAATTTATATAATTTGAATATTTTAAATTTTTTTGAAAAATTTATTTTTTCTTTAACTTAAGGATTAAATAATTTGTGTGATTTGAAAAATGTCACGATAAAGGAATTTTATTTTAATTTAAATAATGTAGTTTAGGAATGAATAATTAAAAAATGAACAAAAAATTAAAGGAAAATTTTTACTGAAGGGAAAATAAAAAAATAAATTTTTGAAAAATTATAAAATTAAAAAAAAACAAAATTTTTCAAAAATCACGGAATTTAAAAATTTTCAGAATTTTTGAAAATCTATCAATTAAAAACATTTTTTAAATAATTCATAATAAATAAATTAAAAATAAAAAAATGTGAATTAAAGAATTTTTACAATGAATGAAGAATGGACGAGCTCCAAATGAAAATAATTTTTTTACAAAAAAAAAAAAAAAAAAAAAAAATGGTTCTAAGATGGGGCAGACAAAGACCTGATTCAAGAGAAAATCTAAGATTAGACCTCAAAATATTTTAATTTACTTAAATTGAAAATATCCCAAAAAGAATTGAAATTTAATATTAAAAGACACAAAGCCGATGTAAGTTGAGAAAAAATTATGATTTGGTCCAAAAGCGTTATACATAGTCAAACTGTGTCAGGATGGGTCATCCGATTTCATTCAGACTTTAATCAGACTTTTCCGAACATATAAAATAGTACATAAAAAATAGGAGAGAATTTTGAACCAATTCCAAAATATTTGCCGATGTATACTTCGTTCAAACGTTCAGGATTTCAGCAACGAATTGTTCCTCTATTAGAAACCATATCCGTAGTTTGAATATTTAAAAAAAAAAAAAAACTCTAGATATACCCAAGTCTACTTTTGAATATCGAAGCCTATTTTTTGTGACTCTTACTCTCACCTTCGAAACCCTAAGATAACACTGACCGGAATCAAAATTTCATATTTGAAAAGTAAGTGGAGGTAGAATCTTTTAAAATTAACTAAAGTTGTATAAAATAATCCTAGATTCGAAAATGAGATGAAAGTTTTGCAATAAAATCGAATGAGGATTTTTTCCGTAGAACATGTCGACATTCTAACTCGATTCCTTGTGTGTCCTTTTTTGTTCTAAATTTATTGAACCGGACTCCAATGTTGCTTATAAAATTTTAAGTGGTGTCCTCAAGGACAATAAATCGATATTTTAACGTTTATTCTGGAACTTTACCCGTTCTTCGCCAGTAAAATTCGTATTGATTCCTTATTATGTAAAACTGTCGTATTCGATCGAACTGAAAAAATTCCAAATACGTAAAAAAAAAATAATAATAATAAAATAAATACATAATAATTAATATCGAGGCAGAAAGAACCGGGTTTCAAACTTTATGAACCGGATATTCAGTTAATAGAACCGATAATAGTCTTATTTAATAAATTTTAATACGTTTATTTGCGATTTTTCTAATGATATGAACGTAAGGTATTGAAACCGGTTTTATTATCCCAATATCCGGTTCCAAAATTTAGAAATCCGTTTCTTTTTTCCTCCAAATTTATTTCTTTCACATTTATTTTTGTAAAAACATATATCGCTATACCAAATAAGTGAAAAATAAGTTTCGAGAAATAAAAAGAACCGGGTTTTTTAATTTTTGAACCGTATATCCGGATAATAAAACCGACAATAACCCGGTTTAATAAATTTAGCACGTTTGTTTACTAGCTTTGTAATGATATGCATATAAGGTATAGAAACCGGTTTTATTATCTGAGTCGGTTCAACAATATAGAAAACCGATTCTTTTTTACTCGAAATTTCTTTTTTCTTGATGTATTTGGCAGATATTATTTTTAAATACATTTTTGGTACTGACAGATTTCAGATTTTTTTCAGACTTCGGTCAGATTTCTCTGAATTTGTGGAAAACCCTTAGAATTTATTTACATAAAAATCTGATCGAATTCTGTTAAAAAAGCCAGAGATTTGCATGATGGGTGGGTAATATAGCAAAACAATTTACAAGACTATTCTGTGTTCAGAGGAAAGAACCGGTTTATATATATATATTTTTTTGACCCGGTTTTCATTCAGTTAATACAATCGATAATAATCCGTATCAATAAATTTAACACGTTTGTTTATTAGCTTTCCAGTGATAAGTTATAGAAGCCGCTTTTATTAATCGAATATCCGGTTCAAAAAATTAGAAAACCGGTTCTTTTTTCTCGGAAGTTTTTTTCTTCATGTATTTGACAGATATTATTTTTAAATACAGATTTTTTCAGAAACACAAAATCTGATCGAACTCTGTACGATAGGTAATATAGCTAAGTAATTTACAAGACCATTCAGTCAGTGTTCAGATGATTGAATCGGGATTTATAATTTTTTGAACCGGATATTCAGTTAATGAAAACGATAATAATCCAGTTCAATAAAGTTTATCACGTTTGTTTACAAGCTTTCTAATGTTAGGCATATAAGATATTGAAACCGGTTTTATTATCAGAAAATCCGGTTCAAAAATTTAGAAAACCGGTTCTTTTTTCCTTGAAATTTATTTTTTTGTGGCGTATTTGGCAGATATTGTTTTCAACTATATTATTAGTAAAATCTGGACACTTCCGATTTTTTTCAGACTTCGGTCAGACTATCCTAAATTTGATTTAAACCTTTAGAATTTATTCACAAAAATAATCCGATCGATCTCCAGAAATTAGTGCATATTAAATTTGTCATTCTGTCTGTAATAGGTACTATTATTCGTCGGAGGCCCAATAAAGTAGTTAGTATACCTAATAATAATTCTATTTAGATATAAAAATGTTCGCTTCTTTGTCGAACATACCGACAGAGTTCGCAATATGCACTTCTGCTGCGTTTAGTATTGATATAATTCCTGGATTTTTAATATAGCCCATATTTCCCGAGCGGCGTTACTGTAAACCGGTATCTTGGAGAAATTCCTCGCAGAAAAAAAAATAATTTATACTGACCTAGCCCTCATATAATATGTTAAGTACTTTGATGGTTCCAAATCGGTAGTTCGGTTTCTTAAACAATAACAAATTTCAGTCTAAAAATTTGGGACTATATTTTTTATATTTCACTCATATAATTGTCCAACCGACCGTTCTCTCATAAAAAGGAGTCTATGATATGAATGCAGTCCCATATAAAGGCTATGCCCCATTTATGGTGTTTTGAAGGTCATAGCCTCATTTTCTCAAAAGATAAAACACTCCAGCCTGAAAAACATTGGCCTATGTTTTGACATACCACTAATTTAAAGGCCGAAAAAGTTGTCCCGCCTCATAGGTACCATGAGCTTAAACAAAAAGCTTAAAATTTTGGGTGAGGGTCACTCTTAGTCCGAAGTTATCAGATAAGGCGGGATTTTTGGAAAGGTAAAAAAGTGCTAAAAGTACTAAATATGGTACCATTTCTATTTGGCGAACGTAGTTAAAAAGTGAAATTGTGGAGATAGATAATTTTTTGTTCCCGCGAAGTTCAAATATTTGTTCCGAAAAATAGTTTTTATTGTTCTTTGACATGATGATGGTGTGTTTATAATTAAAAAATTTTAGCCGTCCCCCCTACCCCGTTATTGTTTTCTTTACAATTTTCCCGGAATAGAAAAATTAAAACTTTGTTGCCGTAGTGAATATTCGGGAAAAACTTTTTCAAAAAAATTTCTTCTTTGTGATTAATTGAAAAATACGTGGATTTCTATTCCGTCTTCTTCTTCTTCTTCTTTAACATCGTAGTCGAAGTCGTCAGTCGACAATTCTCATATCCTTGCTGGCCCTCTGTCCGTCCGTCCATCCATCTTTTGCATCCATCGCGAAAGAAAAGGCGGTTGATTATTTGTTCGCAATGTTCATTCTGCATTGCCATTGTATTGGTGAGTGAGTACATGTACATGTGCAATTGTGTTTGTGTGTGAGTGCTTCGTTTTTTTTTCTGTTTTTCAAATTCAAATATTTGTTGTATTCAAATATATATATTTTAAAGTTGTATTAGTAATGTTTTTGATGCAGCGTGGTGGATGTTGGCGGTGGGCGGCCAGGATGTTATGTTTTCCTCCAAGCCGTCACCATCGTCAAGGTAGTTTTGTTTTAGCCCAGAGAGGTGGGCAGTGTTGGAGTGTGACCATGGCGAGGGCGCGCACTAAAGGAGATGAATGTAGTCCTCGTCATCATCATCATCGTCGTCGTCATCGTCATTATGTTCGTGGGGGGAGACAGCAACAAAAGACGACAATGGGGCAATGCAAAGGAAATACACAAGGAGGTGAATTTGCTGGGCCCAAAGGGTTGTTGTTGGCTGCTGAGGCGCGCGGCAAAGGGGCAGTGTGTTGTGTGTAGAGTGAGTGTGGCAAGGGGAGACCAGGCAGCAACATGCTGCAGCAGCAAGCAGCGTTGTGTGTGTCCTTTCGCAGCTAGCTGCCTGCCAACTGTTGTTGTAGCATAACACAAGCATGGGATGGCATGGCTGCTTGTGTGAATGGCTGGCTGTGTGGATGCCACAGCAGCAGCAGTTCTGTTGTATAGTTTCTAATGAGTGTATTGGGAGAATTAGATAGATTTAAAAATTTGTGTCTGCTCATGACAAAATTTCAAAAAAGATTCATATTTTTGAGTTATAGAGGTTTTCGGTCGGTATTGTTGTATATATTTTAAAAAGCACGCACACACAAACACCACAGTACACCGAACGCGCGGCGAGGACAGCGACGATTACGACGACAACGACTACGACTACTACGACGACGAATGCGATTTGTATTTTGGCTTGTTTGTTGTATTCCTTGTGCTGTATTCCGCGTGTGTGGTGCGTTGTGCTCAGCGTGAAATTGTTCTTCATCCGCGCGTTCAATGTGCGATTGCGAATAATTTGTAAAAAGTTTTTTTTGGTTTCCATTTCGATTTTGAAAAGTTGTGTAAATCAAACGTTAGAATAACGTCGCGAATAAAACGCTTAAAACGCTAACCGTAAATCGTTCACCGTTCATCGTTTCCACGTTGGCTTGTTGAGGGCTGTATGCTGGACGCTTAGAAAAAAGGTGTCTGTCCCGCCAACTATTCACCAATATTTGGACTGGACTGGCACTGCTGTTTCTTCTGCATCAATTCCTACCGACCATTGGATTAAATCAACAAGGACTATTTGTGTAAATCTAGCAAGGATGACGACAAGGACAAGGACTATGGCCTGCCAATAATGACGAGGATAATGACACTGGAGGATGTCAATACAACTATTGGAGAATCCCCATTTTGGACTACTTGTGGATAATCAAGCAGCAGCTGTTGTTGGTGGTGGTGATGTTGTGTTGCTGCTGTTGCAATCAGGAGAGCATTTAATAACAACAACAACAACTACTACAACAGTAGTATAGGTACTACGACGACAACAACACACATCGACGACGACGACGTCATAAAAAGTGAACTTAAAAAATTCTAAAAAGTTTCTCGTTTTTGTTTTTCTTCTTGTTGTTGTTGCTGGCAAAAGTGAATGAATGGAAATAAAGTTTTCCCCCAAAAAATTTCTATCGACAACAACAACAACAAAATCCTACACTACCTATAAAAAGTGCATGCAATCAAAAATTGCATTCTGTGCAAAAAATAGCTAAAAAAGAGAAGAGAGAAGAGAACAACAACACGGGTGTAGAATGATGAAATCATAACAAAACGTGTCAAAAGACCGGGAAAATTAATGTGAAATCAAAAAGAAAACGAAAACAAAACGAAAGACTAAAAAAGTGTGACAAAAAACAGGTGCGCTTAAAAAACGTAGCAAATCGTACAAATCTCGTGTGTGTTGTTCAAAAGAGGAGTAGACAAAAAAAATATACAAATTGGAGTACTATATAAATGCGGCAAAAACGTACGTAAAATTATTTTTAATAAAAATAACAAATACGTTTTTTTAAAAAAATTAAAATTTAACAAAGTAGATACTTCAAAAAGGCGTTGAAAACCTATTTTAGAAATAAAATTCTTGGAAAAATTTTGTTATTTAAAATTATCAGATAAAAACATTCTGAAAAAATTATCTCCGTTTTTTTTCTTGCAATACTCAAGTTTATTGAAAAATAAATTAGAGGTTTTGTTTTGAATAAGTTTTCCTACTCTCAAAATTTCACAAAAAAACTGGAATTATTCTTTAGAGGTCCATGAGCGAATCTAACATGTTGTAGGTTATTATAGTTCTGTGTGGACCCAAGAGATTGTAACGCCGCGAAATATTGGCCCTAGACCCATCAATTAGTACACCTCCGTCTGTATGTCCATTATAATTTGTATACACAGTAATTGCTTAATCGTCGCGAAAGTTCGTTTTCTACACTATTTTTTTTTTTTTGGTAATGATCGCATAATGTTTAGGGAATAAAATAAAATTTTACAAGGATTTTGGGATCTGAACAAGGAGCAAGCTTAGATCTTCTCATGATAACGACTCAATTGGAAACAAACTTTTGTGTGGCGTATATATTTACTCCTGAAGGACTTAGAACGGTGAAGTTGATTGAATAACTAACAGAGAAGTGGTTGACCTTTACATTTATACCAATTATGTTGATGTAGGAACTCGGATTTGGGTGTTGTACTAAAATATTTACAGGGGTCTACGTAATGTAATGCTGCTTAGTATTAATATTACCCCACAGTTTAGAGTAGGTTAGGTTGAAAAGAGGGGTGGATAATACCACCACATGTCCAACATGAGAAGGACATAGACATAAGCCAATTGATACCAATTGTGCGCTCTAGAAATGCGAAGAAAGTTAGAATTAGTGAAAGTTTAGATTAAAAAGCATTTGGGTTTGATCCCCCTATGAATCTAGGAATTCCGTGTTTTTTTTTTGTGAACTCCTTCAGTCCTCTCCATTCACACCCCCTCACATCGGGTAGTCCGTGAAAAGTGTCATTTCCCAAAAATTGTTTCCGAAGGCATGTAAATGCTGACCAATGGCACAGGAAATGTTCCAGCGTTTCATTGTCTTTCCCACACGCCCTGCACATGCTGCTGCCTTCGGATCCAATCTTGAGTATATGTGCCTTCAAGCTGATGTGTCCCGTCAGAATACCCGTCAGTCGGCTTATTTCTTTTTTGTTTATCTTTAGGATTTGCTTAGTTTTGTCTTCATTTGGGTCACCCCATAAGATTTTGGTGATCTTTCCTGTCCCATCATTTTCCCAAAAGGGACTTGTGGGTCCCATTCGCCCATTTCCTCATTTCTTCGCGTGTTTCGCTAAAGGGTTTGGCGGTATTCACTTCTATCGTGGGTAGTTGCCTATGATTCCTTGGTGACCATATAATCCGTACAGGTCCTTGTTGTGAGAAATCATCGATGTTATTTATTACCCCACTAGAGAGCGCAAATATCGCGCTGACCGAAAATTGAAATTTTTTCATTAAGTTCCAATCAAAGACGACTCTTTTAATTTTCCTTAATGATTAGATGATATTTAGGGGATTAAATGGACCTGAAACTGTTTTTCTAGTCGCTCTAGAGGCCAATATTGGAAGCGCTGTACATCACAAATTTTACACGAGGAAGGGAATCTGCCCTACTAATTAGAATGCCTGCTCGGACAACATTTAGCGGGTCAAATGGACTCAGACTAGAAAAATAACAAAATTTGAATCGTGGAAAACACGATTCGAAAAAGATGCCAGGGTAAGAATGATGAGTAGTTGACCTATAGTTCAGTTTAGAAGTTGCAAATATCGCGATGTACTGCCCAGGTTCATAATAAAGATCCACGAAAGTTAGAGTTCAGTGACAATTGTGTAAGGAGTCATATGGTTGACCCCATCCTATACTGCTCTGCTCACAGATTTAGCAATCAAAAGTAGGCATTTTAGTTAGAATTTGCTGCAAACCAGTTTCTTGAAAAAATTCTCGCTGAAAATATTATTAATATAATTATATTATTAATATAAAATATTATTAATTTGGTATTTCGCTAAGGGTCGACCGAACAAGTAACATTCGTCGTCCAAAGTTATTTAACATTGTATAGATTTGACAGATATCTAATATTGAAAATAGTTGTAAATTACTCTTGTATTATTTTTATAAAATGTGAGGTTTTAAGTTCAGAGCGAAGAATCCTAATATTTTTTCGGGCGAAAATAAAAAGTGTCAATTTGTGGACACAGATGTTTTCTGGTTACCTGAAATATTTATAAAATAAAACATCCTATTAGGGAAAAAAGATTTAATAGGAATCTTTTTACCAAAGAAAACTTTGAGAAAATCCTGCAGAAAAGTCCCGATTTTGTTTTGTTTTGAAAATAGAGTTTTTGTGAGAAGTTGTTCCGGAGTTTATGCGAATACGCTTGATTTGGGCGCAACGAAGTTCGCCAAAGAATAAGCATTGCTATGTCGAAATCTTACCCAGTCTTGGGATTTAGTTGAAGTTCGGTGGAAGTTTGTAAACCTCGTTTGACTATACTGCTCATTTTACAGGTCTTTTGGGGTAACTTTGTTTCCCCAAACTACATGTTTCTATAGAATATGTTGTATTTTGAAATTTTGGGTCTGGGTCTAAGTAAGAAAACCTACATTGCTGAAATTTAGACTTTTGGCTACCCAAAGTTTAAGATAACTTCTTTCAAGAATGACAATATGGACCAAAGTGTTATATAACGCCTTTGCACAAAAGTCCTTTCAAACAATTTGGAGTTGATTGAAAAAGGTGGTGTTTGAAAAATTTGTCGCGCATGATAACTTTGAAAGGGATTAAACGATTTGATCGAAACTTTGCACATAATATTCCAAACTGACATTAAGTTCGAAGAGGAAGACTTCGGTGCATTCCTTCTGGTACCTCCCCACAAAATAATAAAAAAAATATATAATACCATGCGATCGGATTAATCTATTTAATCTACCTTTGTGGCAAGAGTGGTCCGAGTGCACATTTTATTGGAAGCTAATAGATTATCGCAATAGATTCAAACTTCGCAATTCACATGTCTACAAAATATAGGGTAAAGATCAAAGATGAGACACATCGTCCCATTTCAAAATTTTGAAAGTGTGTTAATTTCAGATAAATGAATTATTTCCAAGCCCAAATAAGGACATCAAGTAACGGCAGGAGTGATTCTCAAAGTTGAAACGGGGTTTTATCCATACAGTGTTTTTACTAATAGCGGGCATGATAACTCAAAAACTAGTAATCCAAAAACTAGTAATGACCCTGTGTCAAGAATTATTAATATACCCCATCATTTCAGTCTAAGAAAATAGTGAGTAAAACCTTTACATTTGGCAAAAAATTGTCATGCTTTTTTTGGCTTTCCTTAATCCGCTTATACCACAATCCTTTTTTCACAAAAAGTAAACTCAATTTTTCCAATAGTAACAAAATCGAGAAGCACACCAGATCATGACTAACCTTTTTATCTGTCAAAATAAACTGGCGATCTAAAATGACTGATATTGCACACATATATAACAGAAATGTGCACCAACATAAAAAAACTGCGAAAATCGAACATCAGTATCTCACGAAATTTTAAAATAGAGCTCATTTTTTGGTCGAAACTCGTATAATGTCCGAAAAAGCCCAATTTTCGGCTTAAGGAACACATATTAATTCGATCCTGACACATGAACACTTATTCCGCAGACCTGTGAAAAGCAGTCCAAAATTAGTTAACACAAACATCAGGATAAATGTATACTACGTATGAAGGAATATATCTTTGGACAACACCTACTGATGCTACATATCTGCCAGTAACACCGATACCTTTTGCATTTTGAATTTATAATTCTCAGTCAGTAGGAAGAAACTTCTCGCAAAAATGTTCAATGTTTATCAAATGTATAAAGTTTTCCAAAGGAATTGCGTTTAATATGGCATTTCGGGTAACACTGTGAGACAAAATCGGGTGGTCATGGTGGTCGGGGGATGGAAAATTCATATTGAGAAAAGAAGACCTTAATTTGTATAAGAAAACACCAGAAGGAAAAAATTGACATAGTTCCAAGTTCGGAGATATGGTGTGATTGTTTTTTGCTGACGACTCTATTATACACGAAGAGAGATCATCATATCTGAATTTGTAGCCATTGTATGTATTGTTGGGGATTACAATTCTTCAGCAGAATCAAATGAGGAATTTATTTGTAGAACATTTTGTCCTTCTAACCCGATTCCTTCTATGTCCTTTTCGTACTTAATTTATTGAAACGGACTCCTATCATTGCAAGATGTGATTTTTTTTATCATTGCAATGTTCTACAAAACTGTTGCTCAAAAGATTTTAGGTAGCGTTCCCAAAGACGAGAAATCGACAATTTAAAAATTTAATTGTATTTTTTTAAATTTTACTCGTGTCATGTAAAAAACATTTTTGTATTGATTTCAATATATTCAGTAAAAATTATTTATTATGAAGAACTGTCGGATTTATTTACTAAAAAGATGTGTAGTTATGCAGAAAAGGCAAAAAAAATGTAGGAAAAAGGTAGGGTTTAAATTCTTGGAAAGGGATATAAACATCATTAAACCGTTCAAAAAAATTTAGCATGTTTGTTTATGAGATTTCTGATGATATGCTGCATATAAGGTATTAAAAACGGTTTTATTATCGGAATATCCGTTTCAAAAATTCAGAAACCGGTTCTTTCTTGGAATTGAGTTTTACAAAATGTTAGTAATAAAGCCCTATCACTAGAATGGAATATCGGAAAAAATTTCTCATTAAAAATTCAGATAATACTATTTAGGCCTCCTTAAATGTCCATTGTGTTCATAAAATAGGATTTTAGTAAAATTGTAGTGCCAAATATTATTTCAATATTTTTGAATACTTTAAATTTTAATTAGACCCAAAATAGCAGTGGACAATCTCATTAAGAATTGTACAAAGGAAGTTAGATGTTTTCATCCTCTTCTTATTCTGGCAAAGCTAAACAATTTTCCACAATAAATTTCCAAGAAATAAAAAAAACGCTTTAAAGGATGTACTCCCAACCATAGTCCAACGAAAATGTACTCCTTTTCAAGAGTAGAAGAAAAAATGACTTTAATTCTTTTTTTTATTTATTTCTTTATACTGGCTTCCTTCCTCAGTGATGATTTCCTCCTGCTGCTGGACGTTTAATTTTAATTTTTTTGCCTCCTCCTTCTCTTCCTCTAATTCTACTGCTGCCTCGTCTTGATTTTTTTTTGATAGTCGTAACGTTGTTTCATATTATTTTTTGTTTTTTTTTCTGTTTCTGTGCCTTTGCCTTTGCTTCTAACAATGAAGTGTAGTCGTGGCAGTACATAGACCGGCCAAGCGAATGTCCGTCCTACCGACCACCCCTATATTAAAGTTTTTTCCCAGCAAAGCAAAGCAAAAAAGTTTCATTTGTTTCAGTATTTATTTTTTTAATTGCAAGAAGAGAAACAACAACAAGAATATGATGAAACGGGACAATTAAAAAAAAAACAGCAACACTACTAAAAAAATACACTCACACAGCAACAACAACAACAGTAATAAATGGCAACGAGGAGAACACACACACACAATTCAAATAAAAAACTGCTGCCTGTGAGAAAAAAATCCCCGAAACAAACCATAAAAAAACAAATCATCATCATTATCGCCAAGGAACCAGGAGGTCCAAGAAGCTATGTTGTTCTTTTTTTGAAAATGAAAAAAATACGATTATAAAAAAATATTAAACGGCATTATTTTCTATAAGTAGATGGAAATTAAGCAGGAAGAAGAAGAGGTGAAGAGGACGGGGGAATTGGTGTTAGATGGTGGGGGGTTAAGGATGGCGGAAGGGTGCCAATTTTGTTTGTCTCTGTGAGGAGTTGGGGAACCTCAACCCCAACTCCTCACACAGAGACATTGAGAAATTGATGGCGTTGGCCATTGCGGACAACAAAAAAAGTACAAGAAGACGACGAAATGAAAGATATACAAAAGAAACCCGAAAACCAAGCATCCAACACAGCCATGGCTGGCCAACACTGAGACACACACACACTTGCCTGCCCAACCATACTACAGACACATCTACACAGAGATTTACTTGCCATCCATGTACAGCAAGCCAGCAAACCAACAACATTAATACTCATAGTCCACCTCTCAAATGCAAAACTCCAACTTACACAGACAAGCCAGCCAGCCAGCCAACACTCCTAGCCAGCCATACTTATTTGAATTATTTCCAACACCCCATCCATGCCATACCCACCAACTCCCCAACAAAACACACAAGCAAGGAGCGCAAAGACAACAAGCAAAGACACACAACTTCAAGACAGTGGAAAACAGCGTGGAGGAGGAGGAAGGGGGGCAACAACACACAAATGGTTTTTTGGTGGTAGTGGCTGGATGGCCAGTCCTGCCAGCCAGCCAGGACGTTAACGTCGACGCCAACCTTTATATTATGTACTTAGACAAGAGTACTTGCTTGGCCACCCGTCCATCCACCGCACCACTCGTCCCTTGTTGAGGTGTTAAAAGGGTTGTTAATTACTCTCTTAAAAACTACAAGCCTTGCACACCAACACCAATACACTCGCACAAAGTTCATGTCCGAAGATGATGATGTAGCGCAGCAACAATAACCTAAGAACACACACAGAAATAAGGAGAAGAAACAGAAATGGCAAAGAGACAGTCAGCGCCAGCCAAAGAAGGACGAAGGCCAACGCGCCGAAAAAAAAACACAGCCAGCCATCAAGTCGCCGCATAAAACGAAGTCCAATGCCGTCGACAATAAAGAAACCGATGGCCGACTCTCTAATGATGTTCGTTGGACAACACTAAGCACAGGACACACGAAGGCAGCAGACGAAGATGTTGAGACAGCGAAGCCGGCGAAATGCTGCAACAGCTGATAATGATGCTGTTTAGGTTGACGGCGACGGTGGCGGCGGTGTCGGCGTCATTTCTATGCCTAGGAAGTTCTTATTGTTGTAGTTGTATTAGTTAATAATTATAAGAATGTTATTATTATGCTTGCTGTTGGTTTTGTTGTTGTATATAATTTTGTATATTTGCAACTGTGTGTGTGGTGTGGTGTGCGTGAGTATTTGTAGTTGTGAGTTATTACCAGGCAAAGGTTTGCAACTACTTAAGAGTCAGGCTTTTTTGAAAATTTCCCCTCCCTCTCATCTCCTTTTCCCCATCCCCCTCATCTTCCTCTTCTTCTTCGTCGTCTTGTTTAACTCTGATATCGAAAGGTAACTGCGATGCTGACATTATTTTAATGTCTAATTCTTAATGATATCGTTGTTGTTGTCCGACAAAGACATTGTCGTAACTCTGAGAGCAGCCAGCCAGGCTCATTTTGTAAAGTTTTTTCCTTTCTCCACTTCTTTGGTTTCTAATTATAAATTAGGGTTGCGAAATAATTGTTTCACGTTTTTGGTGTGTTTTTCTAAAATAAAATACAGCAACAACAACAACAATTTACACTCAACTCATTTCCAGCTCCCACAAAATAAACAACAACAACAATAATAGTAATAACATCACACTACTACACCAACATTAACAGCATCTAGACTAGCCTGCTCTAAAAACTCCTGTAGCAACAACAAAAACTATTAATTTTTGGTACGCATGTCCCCGTTTTTTGTTGTTGTTGCTGCCATTGTTTGCCCTGAGATATAAATGAAAATTACTTTATAGTTTTCTAAGATGTTATTCTAAGAAATTATAGATTTTCTTGCTGTTTTCTTCGGCGTCTTCGTCCTTCGCTAAGGAAAATGGAAAATTTACAGTGTTCTGCTGTGGCATCGTCAGCTCAGCCGCTTCGAATGGTTTTGGGGGTGGCTCAAAAGAGGAGAAATGCAACAACAACAGCTAACCCACCTACCTACCTAAACCACCTACCAAACAACTAGACCAACCAGCATTAGAAGCTGTGTAGCAGCAACTTTGAATAACATTTCTCAGCTGAGCTCATACAATGGCCCAGCCCAACCATCCACTCTACTCTTAAACCCCATCTTCACTAGTTTTCTCACCACCCACTTTCTTTTAGTTTTTGCTTTCTTTTTGTTGTTGTTGTTGTTGTTGTTGTTGCAAGAAAATGTTTAGATATTTTCTAATTCTTCTAACATGGGTTGCCATCCATTCCCACCAATATTGCCATTATTATGAAATAATTATGTGGCAACCCCGCGGCCTTTCGTCTCATTAGATGGAAAATAAAAAAGCGGGAATTTTTTTATTTTTTAACAAAGAGATTTTTGTTGTTTTTGTTTTTGGTAATTGGGGAAAAAAGGGAAGTGGCAATTTGTGACCTTCGAGAAGGTGAGGTATTTAGTCCAAAAGTTTTTCAAAACAATAATGATAGCCAGTGATCTTTAACCCTTTGAGCCCCGAATTTTTTTCCGCAATCTTAGAACAAATTTCTGTTCACAGATTTAATGCAACAATCCTAAATAGGATATGCACAAAATTTGACATCGATATATCCTTGCATTCGGGAGATACAGTACACCCTTTCGGAAAAATTAAAGTCCAATATCAAGAAAACCAAATGCAAAATCTTCAAAAAAATCATTTTAAATTATTCTTTATATTCAATTTTACAAGAATAAAAAATAATTCTGAGGGTAGAATTTGTACAATTTGAATACGAAGCGATTTAAATGATTTGGACTGTAAACACAAATTAGTACTGTACACAAATTTACCCTCTTCTCTATATTAAAGAGCTCATAACTTTACCAAAATTTTGAATTATTTTGATTTTTCTTTTGATATGTGTCGTCCATAATCAGGTCTTGACATATGAAATCTAAATAATACATATCTACTAGCTGCATATAAAATATAAGCTCTAAAACATTTTGTTGCCTGTGGGCAACATTGGGCCACAAAGGGTTACATTTAGAAGAAAAACAATTATCTTGGAACTTTTATTAGCGATTAATTTTTAAGAATTTAAAAACCGAAATACATGTTTCTTTTCAGAAGATTACTAAAATATTATGTGTTGTCGAATTCTATAGAGAAAATATATACCTAGGAGGCTGAATACATACTCGAATAAGCGAGTCTTTTTTAATATTTCCAATATTTAAAATTTTAGAAATGGGGAAATGTTTGGTATTAAAAACCTGGATCGAGGTTAAGGAGGCCACTCCCATTTTCGATTTTAAATTTTCAAGATTTTCGTTTCGTTTCAAAAAATAATATATCCCATTGAATTGTAAATAAATCGTCAAATATTAATTTTTATGACCAATGTCTCATTTTGTTCAAAACTTGGTGGAAGTTTAAAAATTGACACTTTTTCCGTTTGGTTAAGAATGACCAAACAAAAAATAAATAATTTAAAGGGATATTGCGGGAGCTTTTTCAAAATTAAATGGAATAAACATTAGTTTAGTCATTAATAGGCAAAAGCTCCTTCATTCCCTCTATTTTAAATCGTTTTTGAGATAAGAGTTAGAACCCTATTGTGAACTGAGCGGCTGATATAATTTCGATTCTCTCGAAATTTTATATACGTTAATTTGATATAAATCGGCTGATACTTTTAGATATAACTTCAATGTTATTTCCTTAAATTTTATGTAAGTGGTGCAAATTTGTCGGATGGACAGAAAGGTTTTTTTTGCATATAAGTTCAGTTCAGTTCAAATGGATATACATATAATATTTTGTGGATTTATTTTATTTATTATATGATTATATAGCACCTCTTGTAGACACAGTCATAATATCATCGGTCATCCGACTTCATCTTAAATTTAGATGATATATAAAAAATTCATTAAATAATTTCATTATACCCTTCACCACACTGTGGTGCAGGGTATTATGCCTTTGTGCATATGTTTGTAACAGCCTAAAGGAAACGAGATAGACACATGGTTCCTTTTGAGAATATGCATAGAAGTTTAAGAAGTTTTTAAGTCGATTTATGCATGCCTGTCTGTCCGTCCGTCCATGTATTTTTGTTAACAAAGTACAGGTCGCATTTGTGATCCGATTTGGATGAAATTTGGCACAGTTCACTTATTTGGACCATGGACGAACCCTATTGAAATTGGGAAAAATTGGTTCAGATTTAGATATAGCTCTCATATATATTTTCGTCCGATTTTAGGTAAATAGTGCACCAAAGTCCCCATATATCCTTCGATTTACACGAAGTTTGCCATATCGTACTGAATTGAGTCTAGAACGATGTGTGTTAAATTTTGTGAAAATCGGTTCAGATTTAGATATAGCTCCCACATATATTTTCGTTCAATTTTATGTAAATGGTGCACCAAAGTCCCTATATACCCTTCGATTTGCAGGAAATTTGGGATAGCGTTCTGAATTATGTCTAGAACGATGTGTGTTAAATTTCGGTTCAGATTTAGATATAGCTCCCATATATATATATATATTCGTCCTGTTTTATGTAAATGGTGCAACAAAGTCCCTATATATCCTTCCCTATATATTCTTCATTTCATGTTAATGGTCCTTCAAAAATGCGACGTCTGTTAGGATTCCATCTGTTGAATATACCCATAGTGGTGAAGGGTATCATTTAGTCGGCCCCGTCCGACTTTACTACTTTCCTTACTGGTTTTTAAATTGATAAAGAATATTTCGAAAGGCATATGAATTACGAGGTTTCCTTTGTAAACTACCATTTTGTAAACCACTATTTTGAAGACCTTGAGGAAAACTATTTTAATCAAGTGATAGAATTGCTAGAAAAGCGTTGGACTAAGTGTATTGAAGTTTCAGGAGAGTATATTGAAAAATAAAAATATTTTTGAAAAACTAACAATTCGCTTCCATTAATAGGCTAAGAAGTTTCCGAACCACCCTCGTAATTAAAAAAAATGTCCAGTCTTCGGAGATATAGGCTTCTTCAAGGGTCTGAGAGTCCTTTATATTTTACATTTCACCATAAGGTGAAGTGTATATTAAATAAGTCATTCCGTTTCCAATACCAAAATATATTATTGGTAGACCCCAGAAACAAAATATTTGTCCGTCCGTCTGTCCATTAAAATATTTAATATAGACCTTTGAAATTAAAATGGGATATATCGGTCCACGTTTTGGTATAGCTCTCCATATAACGGTACACCCAATATACGGTATTTTTGGAATTTTGGGTATGTTTTTCAGGTGAATTGGGTCTATTGCCCATTTAGGTTTGGTACTTTTTATATCCATTAGATAAGAAATCGGTCTACAAAATATTACCAATATTGGGACACATTTTAAATAATATTTAATAAAATTTAATATTTTGTCCATAATCCGTGCTCTTTTTTACATTTTGAATGGACTTTGGCATATTCTCCACCAATTTTTTTATGTTTTTATCAGGGATTTTGTTACATTCCTCTTGTACTCTGTCAGAGTCCATCTATGTTAGTTGGTGCTCTTTCATACACTGCCAATATTTCCCTTTAAAAGCTCTCACAAATTTTCGATGGGATTAAGACATGGGGGATTTGAGCTGGCCATTTGAGCATTTAAAGTTTTTTGGTTAGACTATCAATGTTTAACAATTTTCGAGGTGTGCTTAGGACCTTCATCTTGTTGAAGTACTAACACTACCTCGGTATATGCACTTTTTCCATATATTCTAGCAAAGTGGTCAAAAAAATATTTAGATAATCTTTTAATCTTCATTATACCTTCTACCTAAACCAGCAGGCCAGCGTTCCACCAATTTTAACTATGTAAAATCACCAAACTTCCCCCGCCATGTTTTATAGTTTCTTTACATGATGTTGCCGAAGACTTTCATGTAAGTGGTGCCGGTGTATATTCTTTGCCATCCATTTAGAAAGGAGTAGTTTTTGTTTTATCGGACCAAATAACATGTTTTCAATACTCTGATTTTAAATCTTTGTATTTTTTTCTACGAATCTACGAACAGTCCAATCACTAACGTGGTTATTTATAACTTAGGCAGATAATTTCAGTGTTCTAGTAGGTACTTTTTTGCATGTCACTATATGTATTTGAAGAAAAAATATCTTGTTATAATTATCGCGTTTAAAGAAAATTCGACATATGGAGGTTCGACTTTATATTCTTGATGACAACAAAATTCTGTCTGCATATATATTGCTAATATATTCGTGATTTTTTGATATTGCAAATGACACGCCCTCCATATAACGGTTCCCCTCAATATTCGGTATTTAAGGGCTTCTGAGTAAGTTTTTAAGTCGAATTGGTTCTAATTTGACTATTTGGGTTCTCATTCGATTTTCGGAAAATTCTTTTCACAAATGGTTTATGCTTTTAAATTGACTCTCGTACAAATGCCCCGTATTTTTATACGATTATAGCTTTGCGGCTAGATTTGCATTCCATTGTCTCTTTATTTCAGACATTGTTACCGACCTCTGTTTTGGGGTTATAAAATTCGCATTAGAGTTGGGTAGTTCTGGAACGAACTAGTTCATTGGAACTATTCCGAGAAAGGAACGATCGGAACTAGTTCAAGCTCTTTAATATAGTTCCTTTTTCTGATATCATTCCTTTTTGATCTCGTTCTTTTTTCATTTCCTTTTTTCTCGTTTTTTTTTAACTCGTTCCTTTATTCCCATATTCATCATTCATGTGCAAATAGGTAATTTTTTTTAATATTTTTATTTACTTATAAACAAAAGTATTTTGTACTTATCGTGAAAAAAAAAAAACAAAAGGAACGATGAAAGAGAGAAGATTCGGAACTATATGGAGCAAAGGAACTATAAAGAGCAAAGGAACTGTAGGAAGTAATGGAACAATATGGATCAAAGGAACTATTTGGAGCAAAGGAACTATAAAGAGCAAAGGTACTACATGGATCGAGGAAAAAAAAACGAAAAAAAAAACAAAAAGAACAATGAAAGAGTGAGATTCAAAGGAACTATGTAGGAGTCCGAACTATATGGAGCAAATGAACTATAAAGAGCAAAGGAACTGTATGGAGTAAAGGAACTATATGGAGCAAAGGAACTACATTAAGGAACGAGTTCCTTTTTAAAAAAGGAACGAGAAAGATCGATCCACTAAGTGAACTAGATTGCCCAACCCTAATTCGCATATGTATTTTCCAAATTATTTCGATATAAATGCCATATACAATATAACAAATAAGTGTTGATACGAGTAACAAGCTCAACCCAAAGTTTAACATTGTAGTTCCGGAACGAACTAGTTCATTGGAACTATTCCGAGAAAGGAACGATCGGAACTAGTTCCAGCTCTTTAATATAGTTCCTTTTTCTGATATCATTCCTTTTTGATCTCGTTCTTTTTTCTTTTCCCTTTTTTTCGTTATTTTTTCTTTTCCCTTTTTTTCGTTCTTTTTTTCTGATCTCGTTCCTTTATTCCCATATTCTTCATTCGTTCTTAATTCGAATTGTGTAAATAGTTAATTTTTTTAATATTTTTATTTACTTATAAACAAAAGTATTTTGTACTTATCGTGAAAAAAAAAAAACAAAAAGAACGATGAAAGAGAGAGGAGTCGGAACTGTATTGAGCAAAGGAACTATAAAGAGCAAAGTAACTATAGGAAGTAATGGAACTATTTGGAGCAAAGGAACTACATGCATCAAAGGAACTATATGAAGCAAAGGAACTATATAAAGAAAAAAAAGAAAAAAAGAACGATGAAAGAGAGAGATGCAAACGAACTATGTAGGAGTCGGAACTATATTGAGAAAAGGAACTGTATGGAGTAAAGGAACTATATGGAGGAAGGGTACTACATGGATCGAAGGAATAAACGAAAAAAAAAAACAAAAAGAATCAATGAAAGAGTGAGATTCAAAGGAACTATGTAGGAGTAGGAACTATATGGAGCAAAGGAACTGTATGGAGTAAAAGAACTATATGGAGCAAAGGAAATACATTAAGGAACTAGTTCCTTTAAAAAAAGGAACGAGAAAGATCGATCCACTAAGTGAACTAGATTGCCCAACCCTAATTCGCATATGCATTTTCCAAATTATTTCGATATAAATGCCATATACAATATAACAAATAAGTGTTGATACGAGTAACAAGCTCAACCCAATGTTTAACATTGTATAGGCTTGTTATAATGATGCAAGACTAGAACTTGTATGTAAGTAAGAAAAATCGAGACAAAACAAAGAAAAAAAAAACATAAACTTAAAATAGAAAAATCAAAACGACAAATAGTTTCTGTGCCATAAGAAATTCGACACCATCAAACCCAAATCCAAAGTTGTTTTTTTCGCTCTCTAACATGAAACCTGTATTTAAAGTTTTATGTATTAAATTCATAAAATGCAGAAATCCGGACACTTTATGAACACTATTCATATAAAATACGAATTATTTTGCAATTTTTTACTCAAACCCATCCCTAACCCATAAAACTAGTAAAATATTCAACCAAATTTAAGAGAACATAAAGAAAAATTGGGTTCTGTTTGTAAATTTTTTATTTAAGAAATATGGCCTAGTGAAAACATTTTTGACATTCGTATTATTTTGTACTCTGAAATTTTCCCTTTTACTAGATTTGCTATTAAAGACAGTACTGGAACGGAACACATACGATGTTCCCAACCTTTTTTTTTTTTAGAAAATTTTAATATAAATCACAGGAGGAGTATAATAATGGGCCATAGCCATTTATTGACCACAAAAAGCGATATTTTTGTTGATTTTCTTTTTTTTATCACTTCGAGAAAAACACGATGGAAGGACGCCTCTACGTAAAATTAGGCCAACGGATTCTTACCTTTGAACATTCCTATCTTAGTCAATTTTTGTCCGACCGACTCGTTTTATTTTATTTTTTTTAATATTCAATTTCCCTTTTTATTTTGAAACATAAAAAATATCGATTCGATTCGATCGATTCTTTAAAATTTGCAGTCACTTGCAATAAACCTTTAACGACGCTACTCCTTTTTTAATATTGATTCCATGTCATATTTTGAAGTTATTGGGGTTTTCATAACAATATTTTTTTATATTTTATTATTGAAATTACAATTTATTTAAATATATAGTCGTAGTTCCAGCTTTTTTTGCAGTTCATATTTCCAAAAGAATAAAATCCTTCCCTGCCAATCGCTTTCTGCCGTTTGGCAATAAATAAACTCTACTTTCGTTTATGTAGATGTAAATGTTTCGATTTTTTCTTTTTTCCTTCATTTCATGTTTTATTATCAAATAGTTTATTAAATTATTTCATTATCTAAATTTTCTAAGCAATGTCCTCCATCTTAACAAAATGAACGAAAGGGTTGAAAATTTAAAACAAATCTTCCTAACCAAATGACACTTATCCACATCCATCCATCCATCCATCCAACCATCCATCTATTCAGCAATTCGATTCACCAATTAATTTCTTCCGTTAGCTTTTCATTTAGATGTGTTTTTTATTCACATATTTACCTCTTCTTGTACTTCTTCTTTTTATCCCCTTTCCAAATTTTCAAGTACACGAGGGCTACTTTCAGCAGCAACTTCTTTTACAAGGTCTCCGTGTCTCTAAAATATCCTTTCTTGGCGTTTCCTTCTTCCTTCGTTATTTACGTATTTCACTTTAATTAGAACGAAGAACGAAATTTTTGATAAACGGAAGTGCAATCAGGCGTAACATCGTCGTCGTCGTCGTTCACAGGACACAGATTCAAGAACATAGAGAACTTGTCCTGGTCTGGCAACTGGGTTGGTTGGCTGGCTGGCTGACTGGCTAGCATCGCAATGACATATTTTTGGTGTCGATCTGAAATGACCTTTGACAAGGTTAAACACTCGCCTTGTTATAAGTTTCGAGTGTTAACTTCATTTTGACCACTTTGTCTTGCCAATGTGGTGGTGTTGGTGGTGCTGGTGTTGTTAGCCTTGCTCTTGCTGATAGTATTGGTAGTATAGTCTGGTGATGATGCTATGCTGCTGCTTCTTCTTCTGTTGCCTTGCATCTGGATTTGGAAACATTCATTCAGTTGCAGTTTCTTCTTTCATCCTCTGTGTGTGATCTGCTCTCCTATTGCCAAAACTTTCAACACACGCACATGCACTCTAAGGACGAACTCTGTGTCGTCTAGCATTGGCAACACGCACTGTTCTCGTCTATCTATCTACCTACCTTGTGCGTACGAAGAACAACTACTAACTCCGGCTGATGATGATGGTACTGAAAGGATTGCAAGGGAGGGAAGTGAGTTGAGGGGGCAATTGCTAAAGAATATGTGTCGATGTTAATGCTGTTGTTGGCCTTCATTTCTCGTTTTCTAATGGGGGATTTCCTAAAAAGTTTTGCTTCTTGTCTGCCTAAAAAATGAATATCTGTTACAACAGTGGTTGTAAATTGGGACAAGTAGTAGTGTAAATTGGGACAGACAATGCAAACTGTGATGGTGATGATGACGATGATGATATTGATGAGTAAATTATTTTGGCAGAGTGGAGTGACATAGAAATGATTAGAAGAATGTGGTATAGAAAGTGAAGTTGTGGCTTGATTAATAAATTGAGGTTATGTTATTTGTGGTCAATTTTTTTATATTTTGAATAATTTTTTCATTTCCGAAAAGTGTTTTAGAAGAACTTTTCCAGGAATGATATTCATTCACAAATATTTCATACAAATATTTAAATTTTTCTCGTATAGGGAAATACATATTGCGTACAAAGGAACTAATAATGAAAGGAAATTATATTAAAAAAATAGTATAAAAAATAAAATAAAAAATTTTAATAAAAAATAAAATAAAAATAAAATAAAAAAAAAATAAAAATAAAATAAAAATAAAATAAAAAAAAAATAAAAATAAAATAAAAAAAAAATAAAAATAAAATAAAAAAAATAAAAAAAATAAAAAAAAAATAAAATAAAAAAAAAATAAAATAAAAAAAAAATAAAATAAAAAAAAATAAAAATAAAATGAAAAAAAATAAAATAAAAATAAAATGAAAAAAAAAATAAAATAAAAATAAAAATAAAATGAAAAAAAAATAAAATAAAATAAAAATAAAAATAAAATGAAAAAAAAAAATAAAATAAAAATAAAATGAAAAAAAATAAAATAAAAATAAAATGAAAAAAAAAATAAAATAAAAATAAAAAATAAAAATAAAATAAAAATATAAGCAATAAAATAAAAGTATCAATAATAAACATAA
Source organism: Musca vetustissima (assembly GCF_032173495.1). Classification (NCBI taxonomy): domain Eukaryota; kingdom Metazoa; phylum Arthropoda; class Insecta; order Diptera; family Muscidae; genus Musca; species Musca vetustissima. Next base: position 412,298 of record NW_026883972.1, read on the forward strand.
TACAAATAATCCCTAAAAATAAAATAAAAAAATAAAATAAAAAAAATAAAAATAAATAAATAAAAACTAAAAAATAAAAAAATAATTAATAAACATAAAAATAACAAAAATAATAAGAATGTAAAGAATAATAAAAAGAAAAAAAAACTACAATAAAAGAAATAAATTAAATTGTATCAACAAATATATAATTGTATAAAAAGATAAAATTATATTATATATTTTATTACATATTATATTTAAAAAAAAATATTACAAAAATAATAGAAATCTAAAGAAATAAAAATATTAAAATTTTACATAAATAAAAAAAAAAACTAAAATATAAATAAAATAAATATATTAGATTGGGGCAAAATAAGTGGTCGTCGAAAATGTCGATAAAATCGGAGAAATGATAGAAGTTGAGTCGCAACATCGCCCAAGAGCTAAAAATCGACCATAAAACCATTTACACAAAGCTGGATTCAAAAAGAAGCTCGATGTTTGAGTGCCACACCAATTAACAAAAAAGGTAGGATGGCCCGAATTTCCTTTTGGGTAGCCTTGGCCAAACGGAATGAGATAGACCCATTTCTTAAAAGGATGGTGACTGGAGATAATAAATGGATCCGAAACTTCGGGAGCTTGGTTGGGAAGTTTTAATGCATCCGCCATACAGTCCGGACTTGGAACTTGGAATTTCTTTAATGATAAAAAATGTATATCTAGGGAGGATTGTGAAAATCGACTTTTGCAAATGTAGAGCAGGACTTATTTGAGAGTGACATTATTACAACAAAACGGTGCATATTTAGTCCAAATCGGTTAGCATGTTTAATAAATATTAACCTAACCTAATATTAAACCAGTGAGCGGAGCAGTATAGTCGGACAGGGCCGATCTACACAACTTCCACGAAAATCTAACTTTGCGTTATTTACACAGTTTTGGGTCCACTTCATCCCAAAATTTTTATCTGATCATCGCCGAAAATAATAAACGTTGTCCTTGACCATTACTGGAACCTTCTGGAACATTTCAAAGCGATCAGCGCAATATTTCCGCCCTCTAGTGTGGTAATGGATTTCTAAATAATATCTGAATTCGTAAGCACCTGTAAATATTTAAGTGTAATTCCCTTATTCGAATACATACGATAATATAATTGGTATCAATTTAAAGGTCAACCACTCCTCTTGGATATACTATGAACTTCTGTAAATATTGACCGATCTTTACCAAAACATTACGTTTACAACATTGTTGTGTAGGGTATAAATAGAGACTATAGAAAATATAAAAATGTATAAATATAAAACATAAAAATTTAAAATATAAACCAGTGAGCGGAACAGTATAGTCAGACGAAGCCGGTATGATACCCTACACGGATCTATATTCCGAGCCTGGCAATATTTCCCGATATTTGCCCTCCTTTAGGCCGATTAGCTCCTCTTTCTTACCCTGAAATTTTCCGAATCTTGTTTTCCCCTGCCTTTGCATGCAAATTTTGAAATTATACATAGAAAGGTATTGGTGGTGGGTCAAAATATATTTTGATGTTCGCATTATAATTGTACTAGAAAAAAAAACAAACACAAATGCCTTTTCGGTCCCTTTCATCCCCTAAATAACATTCGATCCCCACCAAAATATAGCTGTCGTCCTTGACCATAACAGGAACTGAATGCAAAATTTCCCTCTAGTTTGGTAATGTTCCTCTTTCCCTCCTTTATTTCCCTCCTCTTGTATAATTTTGTGGTGTTTTGGACAGAATTGTAGCCTCTAGAGTTACCAGAAAATAGACAAAAATAATGTTTTTTTACCCATTTCATTCCGTAAATATTAACAGACAATTGGGGTCTCCTTTGGCCAGTACCGGACATACATGCAAAATTTCGTAACAATTGGACCAAATCTGTGGCCTGTATCGAAAAAACGAAAATGGTTTTGTCGCCATATCGTAGAAAAAATTTGGTAACAAAAAAAAAAAAAAAAAGTCTTTGCAAATTTTCAGAACTCTATCATAAATATTGCGATCTCTATCATGATCATACAGACCATAGAGACTTGTGATCTCCATGTAAAGTTGTGAAATTGTTCTGGGTCCTCTATTCAACCCCACTGTCTTCATCCGATTGCAATTGAAATTTTGAGATGTTTGTTGCTGATAAGATGTATTCGGATGTTATTATTATTGCTGTTGTTGTCAATAGTTTTGGTATATTGAAGCTGTTGTTGTTGTTATTATTCTTTACTTTCTTTGGGGTTGTCGTTAGGTGGTTAAGTCGATGTGGTTGTTATTATTGTTTTTAGTAGTTTACTTCCACATATGGGCCGTTATTGTTGTTGTTTCAACAGTAATAGTTGCTACTTCTTCCTGTTGTTGTTGCTATGTTAGTTTTCAACCACATACGACTTTGAATTTTCTATCCAATGAAACCATGAAAAAATTAGAAGAAAAAATCGAGACGACGATGACGAACCGCCGAGGTGCACCACCAGCTAAACCAGCCACGAAGTGCATCTTACACTCCGCCTTTTTACACAGCATTTTGTTTAGGTTTCGGCGAAAAGGAGTTACACGATGACTATGACAACGGCAACGATTGCCATGGCGATGACGACGGCAACGACGATGATGATGAAGAAAACGATGACAACGACTTGTGCACAAAACCCCACGAGAAGAAAAATCGCCAAGTCGTCGTTGCCATCGTCTTACTGCTTCGTCGTCATCGTCGTTGTCACCGACTTTCGCCACCATGTTGTTGGCCTCTCGTCAACGCCACATTGCCACATCGTGAAGATTAGTTATCCTTTTGAAGAAGCTGGCCAGAACAGGCAACACACAGACGTACACTCGCACACGGACATGGACATACACACACATACATACCTCCCCTTGCAATCTCCACTGAGTGAGTGATAAAAATCAATAGTTGGTCACTTTAAAGTGTGGCTGTTTTTGGCTGGCTGGCTGGCTCTTTGGTCTGCAAACGACTTGCGAGTTTGTATGTGTGTGTGTAAAAGAAATTCTTGGGGGTGTGGGTGGGGTGAGTGTTTGAACAGCAACCAAAAGACTTTGTTGGGTTCCTTTAAGATGTTGTTTGATGGGTGGTTGGGTGTACTTCGGGGTGCCCCACCACAACCAAAGGGTTAGATTGTTGTGCGTAGGGGAAGGGCTGCTGATGGTCTTCTTCTTCTTGTAGGGAAATTTTGCTCCAGCTGCCGCCTTTGTATATTTGTATTGAGTGGTGTTATTGGCTGAGTGGCTGCCACAGCCTCCCATCTCCCATCTGCCGCCCTCCCTTTTTGCCTGCATCTTTGAGTCGGTCGGTCCTTGTTGATGCTGGTGTGATAGACGACGGTTATTTATTAACCGCATTAGCGTCTTTTGGGTGAAACTTTTGCCAACAGCCCACGTAGAATTTTTGGTGAAAAATAATGTTGTTTGTGGCATTCGTCGGCATCGGCAACGCATCTCTCGACTATGAAGCCATATTCCTACTCAATATGCTACAGCTCAAAGCAGACCCCACTCTCCTCCTTCGTTCTCCTCCCTCCTTCACCCGCTATCTAAACAATCCACACTATAACATTTAGATTCGCATTCAAATTAAGGCGTGTCCTAAGGTAGTTCATTTCCAAATTAGAAAGACTACGACTTCGACGAAAATGACGGCGGCGGTGGCGACGGCAACGACGATGAAAATCATTTGGAAGTTTTTTCTGGTCGGGGGGTTTTTTGAACAATTGAGTGCAAAAACTAAACAGCAACGGAGGTGGCAAACTCCCATCTCTGGCATTAGGCAACAAAGCCGCCTTAGGTAAAGCAAAAAAACTTAGGAAAAAACTGAATACAAATTTTGGCTAGAAATGTTAAATTACTACAACCATTTCCATTTCCAATCGGGGATGACAATTGTATAAGAAAAACGCTTGTAAGAAGCGCTCTACCGCTCCCCTCCCCTGCTCCTCACCCCTTTCCCCTTTTGAAAATATAAATTTTGGGGGTACCCTTTGAAAGGCTTTTGCTTCATTCATTGTGGCTGCTTTGCCGCTGCCTGCCTAAATGGCAGCCTTTCTAAACTTGGCTGATTTCTAAAACTCATCACTTCCTTTTGAAAATTTTTGTAACATTTTCAAAAATATGTTGTTGTTTGGGGAAGGAGATGAGGTGAAGAAGAAGTTGTTGTGAGGAGCGTGGGGGGATATACACACATACTTGCCTTTGAAAACTCCACAAAGTCCGCAAAAGTGGTTGAAAAATTGTGTGTCTGTGCAGTCGTCGTTGCTTTGGTCCTTGTTTAGTTTTTCAAGTAGTTTTAGAAATTTGCCTTGCTTCCTTCCCTTTCATACTCCGACTCACTCCTCCTTGCTGCTTAAGGCATTTGAATGAAAACTATTCTTTTTTGTTGGCAGAATAATTATGCGTGCATGGCGGGTGAATTTTTGGCTGTTTAGTTCTCATCGCCAGCCAGCAATTCAAGATTTTATTTGTTTGCCATCCCGTCATCCACAAAGTTTTTCTACAAATCTACATATGCAAATGTCCCATACGGGGATGATCTCCGGCCTCAACCCATACCATAATGACAATTGATTATTTTTCTCTAAGGCGGACGGGGGCAGCCGTTGCCTCAACTTCTGCTCATAACATTTCTTTGTTTCATTTTTATTATTTTTTCTAATTTTTTTCTCTACATGCATATATGGTTACTGGCTTAGCAACCATTTTTTCCTAAGAAATCACGCATGAATCTCCATACCAAATCCCCTGTACTTTTTTTTTTAATTTCAATCCTTTCACATATGGTTGGGTTTGTAATTTTTTTTTTTTGGGTTTTCATTTCAAGGTGGTTGAAATTTTATAATTTCTTTTTGTTTTTGCTTTTTTTGGGTTGATTCTTTCTTTGGCAGAACCAAAAAAGCAACCCAAAAAGGAAACTAGTTTTACTCCTTTTTTATTTTTTGGTTGCCTTTCATCTTAGCCAAAAAATTAAAAAATAAGGGTTAACTAATTTTTGTCTACGTATCCGGTTTGGGAATATGTACATAAACTTTCAAAAAACAACACATCGAAATCCTCAAACATCACCTTGCCAAAAATACAAGCGTTTTTCAAAAAAAGAGTTGTTAGATTTTCTACGCTTTGTTTTTGTTTCGAAATAGAAATGCTCGACAAAAAATAACCAAAAACCAAACAAGTTTTTCTTGATTTTTTCCCTCATATGACGCGGATTTATTCACGTATGGGATGGCCGCGTGCCGTTTCACATTAACTTCTCACCCCTTTCTCACATATTTCACAGACATCCTCACACATGCCCGCTGCGGCCACTCGCCGCAGCCATCATCCTTTTTCATCATCACTTCAATTCACGGCGGTGTATGCCGCTGTCTGATATACAAATCAAAAATTCAACTGTCATTCTTTTTTTAACTTTTGAAGTTACAAAGTGCGTGGTTTTTTAAGTGCAAATTTTTTTAATTAAAATTAAAGAGAAAAGAAATATTCGAAAAAAAATTAATTTTAATAGAACTTTAGTTGTTGTTGTGAACTATTGAACGAACTGATCTTTGAAGTGAATCGATCAAAGTTACTATTTTGAAATATTTGTGGAATTTTTTTTTGTGGTTTCTTATAAAAGTTGTTAGCTGTTGATTAAGGATATATTTTTTTATTACGAAAAAAGGTAATTTTTCTTAAAATAATTAAATTTGTCTAAAAATTTATATTTAAAATTGAGTTTTGAAAAAAATAATAGATCAACACATTATATTCCCATAGCCATAATGTACAGTCACTCCTAATTCAATAATATAGAATATGTTCCGATCTGGACTTCATTGTTCAAAATTGTTCAAATTCAAATTTCGAATCAGATATGGAACAGTCGAAGCTGGAGTGTCTAAACACCACGCAAATATAACAATCCAATTATCCAGATTGGGATCTTACCTTCTGATGATACCTTGACTTATTCTACTACACTGTACACCTGCAAATTCACTTGGCATTTCTTTCGAACTTCGTGTCGTTTTCCAAAGAAAGTTCTGGACAACATACGAACATTCAAGATGATACCTTGACTTATTCTACTACCTTGTACTCCTGCAAATTCACTTGGCATTTCTTTCGAACTTCGTGTCGTTTTGCAAAGAAAGCTGTGGACAACATACGAAAATTCAAGACTCAGAATCAAAGCTGCGGAATCGAATTTGGCCTAGGGATACGTAGTCGATCGCAAAAGTTGACTTTAAGACTTTTCGATTTTTGTCTCTGACTAAAAACTCGATTTTGCGATCTTTCGATTTTGTCAAACCTGTTCAAAATTGCTTTTTTCGACTTTTACCGACGAATGAAAAATCGGCTAAACATTTTATATTGTATATGAATTGTGTCAACAGACGAAAAAAAGTTATAAAATGTGTAAATTTTTGATAATTTCGGTTTCATGATAATAAACCAAAATGAAGAAAATCGAAAGTCGATCTTGAAAATTCGACTTTATGATTTCCTCAAATTTACTTATCCTTAGTCGATTTACTTATCCCTAGTCGATGTACTTATCCCTAGTCGATTTACTTACCCCTAGGCGTTGACGCTTTGTATTGACTGGTGTTATGGTATTTTAACATATGCTCCTCTTTCTCTTAATAGTTCCCAAGAACTATTTAGTTTAGGTAATAATACAAAAAAAAAAAAAATATCAACTTCAAAAAAAAAAAAAAAAAAAAATTAAATAATTAAAACGAAGGACCGGTTTCAAAATTTTTTTTATTTAATATGAACCTATAAGTTCTCAAGAATGTCTCATTAAAATTTCAAGTGAAGATCTCAACAGCTTTTGCAAATATAGCATGTTGCGACGGTAAAAGTGCACCTCAAACCTAAAACGCATTTTTCTCGAAACAGTGTTTTTGCGAATGTTGGGCACGGTGTTGGTTTGTGGTTAAAAAATAAGGGATAGAGTCTATATGCTATACTCCAATTATTTAATAATTTAAATTATAGGCATATGCCTACAATCGATCAATTTATAAGGTCGAAGAACATTAGGGAAATCAATCTCAATCAATCGTCTTTTTAGAAGTATACCAAAAATTGCAATACCACTTCTACATAACAACCATTATTTCAGTGAATTTCTATTACTTTATTTTATTGTTTTATCTTGTTCGGTACTCTGAAACTTAATTTTATTATTCATTTATTAATAAAATATGTATGTTTTAAAATTAAATTTATGATGTTGAAGAACAAATCTTGCTTTGTCTGGGTTAATAGCAATTTATACGATTGAATTGTTTTTGCCTTATTTGAGGCACTTCCTCCAGCTTCAGTCCATGGTTTGGATTGTTTTTTTTTTTGTCTCTGGAGTGTAGTGGTGGATCCATGTCTCATCAACAGTCATGAAACGATGCTTAAAATCCATTTTATTTCGCTTAAAAAGATCTAAACAAGATTATGTGTTTTTGATCGACTGTTAACAAATGCGGTACCCATCTAGCAGAAAGTTTTTCATCTTTAGTTCTTCATGAAAAATTAAATGGACTCGATCATTTGAGATGCCCAGATTATTAGCAATTTCACGCACGTTTATTCGTCGATCATTTAATACCATATCATGCACTTGGCTACAATTTCTGTTGCTGTTGGTTGTTTGGACGTTTATCTTCAATGCTTGTACCTACCACCACGTTTAAATTCAGCAACCCAATTTTTTACTGTTTCATATGAAGGAGCACTTTAACATAACACATTCACGTTATCATTATGAATTTCTTGTCCCGATATTTTTTTTATGTAAATATTTAATGACAATACGCATTTATAATTTTTCCATTGTAAACAATTGCGGATGCGTCTTTTTTGAACACCTGTTTCTATATGAAGGAGTTGTCAGAAATGTGTCCTTAACCGATATGGAAGTTTCCAAAACACTTAACTTTTTCTGTTTATATCGCGCTTTTTGTGCTAGGCAAAAAAGTTTTCGAACTGCTCTCGTAACTTCTTGAGCATGTATTGTAAATTGTAATTTTGCCGTCGGTAAAATTATTTGTTTGGAATTCAAATTTAATATAAAGCCAACAACATAAGTGAATCTTTTTTTTTGAACTATGTAACAACCGAGAACTATCGATACCTTTTAATTGTTATACCACATATTTTCCGACGATTATCGACGATTTCCGACAATTTGATCATAAAAAGAATTTCTTATAGTTCATTCTGTATAAAAATATCATGTTTGGAGTTTGCAATACATAAAAACATTATTGAGAAAAATTATTTTGCTGTAATATTTATATTTTGAAAATTTAAAAACGTCGTTAAGTTCCAGCGTGAGTTGAACATTCAAAATTCCTTTATATGGGGACCATACAACAACGCGGACCAATATTGACAATTTGTTTGTAGTGTGATTTTAAACCCAATATCAATATAAAGTCAATTCGGTTGAAAAACGTGCCCAAAATTCCAATAATGGGGGCTAGAAAATATGGGGGCTTCTCCAAAACTTGAGGTAATCATATATCATAAAATATAATCATTGATCGTATTTGGTAGGAAGAATTTCTACCCAATCAGTAGCAATTTCTGTGCAAATATTAAACCGACCGTACATTTTATTCTTTATGAGGTCTCCTCTGAATATTTTGAGGTGTTGAAAAATATTTTGAACATATTGGAGGATATAAAAATAAAGTCAGAAATGCTACCACCAGGCATAACTCAAGAAACGTGCAGCAAATGAGCGATATGATAATGGATTGAAACATTTTTAAGAGAAATTTATTTTTTAACATTATTTTTGATTACAGTCCATGAAGAAAGCAATTGCCAATTAAAAATGCAATAAATGAGATTTTTTTACATGTTTATATAATTTATTTTGTTGGAATTTTGGAAGTCACTGGTTCCGAAATATTTTTCTGTAATGTATCTGTAGATTTATACTAGTACTTTGCATTTTGTCTTTTAGGGCGCAATTTTACAAGCAATCAGTGTACAAGATTTACAATTAATTTATGCTTAAAAATTAATGGGATATATACAATTTATATTCTTTAAGATGAATCTTTTCTTCTATTTTGGTAACACAACAGCCAATTAGATCTTTTATATAATATGCTTTGTGTTAACTGTTTTCGGAAAATATTGAGATCTGACAAAAACTCGTTATTTTCCGCATTTGGAAGTTTCGTAGGATTGTGTTAGTAATATCAGCCTTTTTTTCGATTCACATTTTTATTTTTCAAGTTTGTTCCGAAATAGCTAAAATTTGACAAAAACAATGTTGCATGGACATCGCTTAGGAGCTGCTAAACATTGTCAACAACTATTCAGATTACCTGAAAAAAGTCATAACGAACAAATCATGGCCATGACATTGAAACCAAACCCTAATAATCCGATCATGAATTTTCCATTATCATAACGCACCAACGTCGAAGATTGTGCGTGAGTTTTTGGCCAAAATTCAAATTCATGACACAAACCCAGTATCCAAGTCCACTGGATACTAGAAGAAGAACCTACGTACCCACCATTATGCGACGCGTATCGCCGTTGGTTAAGCGGCTCATCAGGCATATTGGGCTATGTGGCTTTACAAAGATCGTACGTTGATAACTTGTATTTATTCCGCCCTGATGCGAAACTTGCATATGCGAATTAAATTCAAAATTTGTCAAAGTTCGACTTAGATTATCAAGCTCGACTCAAAAAGTATAATTAATCTCACTATATTATACAATTTTTGTCTAATACGTTAACCCTCAGTCGACTCATTAAAGGAGTCTTTGATTGAAAATCCATTTAAAACGGGATTATAGAAGGTCAGAATATTCTACTAAAATGTTTTTTACTATAAGTCCCAAAATAGACTAAAGCTTGAAAATCAGCCTAAGTGTCAAAAATCTTAAAAATGTGAAAACTTATTTTAGGTTTAAAACTGATCTTATTCCGAGTTTGTGCCAATTTTCCCCATTAGATGTCGTTTTAGAAGGATGGTATAAAGGATAGAAATATTCTCCATCAAATTTTAGTATAAGTCACTAAACAAGAGAAATTGGTATATACAATATATATGCCGAATATATATAAAAAGAAGAAAAAACAATGAAAAAAATATTAGCATTTTTTTCATAGAAATTTCCCAGTACTTTGTTCAACATATTGTATGAAAGTAACATTTGACAAGGCCGCATATAACGATATACACCCAATTTTTTGTATTTTGAAGATTTTACGCATTATTTTTGGTGTGTTGAAAAAACCTAGCCTCATAGAGTGTCCGTAGTTTGGTATTTTGTTTTCCCTGCCTGTGTTAATTACCACATGATAACGGAGGGTGTATAAAGTTCGGATCAGTCTAATTTGACGCCCATTTTAAGACAATTTTGTTATGATTAAGGCATTAACGAGGGTGTCTATAACTAAAACTTAAGTTTAAGAGAAAAAAAGAAATCAAAAAACTTTAAAAAAGTCCACTTTAAATAAAATGCTCTCAGAATTGTCTTAAGGATATAATACCTAAGATTTACATTCCAAATGAATGATTTTAACTTTATACTACGACGATACGATGCGATACTCACTTACTGGTTGGCCATGTTCAAGATACCCATTTTTATTTTTTATTTTTTATTTTTTAATTTTACTTGGTGCTTTGACATGAGTTGTGTTCTTGTTATTTATTTTTTTGTTTTTCTTTTTTTTATTATTATTTTTTTTTTTAATTTTTTTTTATTTGTTGTGCTTTTGTCGATTTTTTTATCCAACTTGTCTTCTCCAAAAGAGCTAGCATTGGCAGGGTGGTGGTGGTGGTGGAGTGAGTCAGGTGAGGTTGTGAGTGAATAGTGCGGATAATAGAGGGGGGCTACTATGGGTTTGTTGAGATGGGTTTGGGAGTTGGACAGGGGGGGGTTCCTATGGTATGGCAGGGACTCGGAGATGTAAAGATAACCAAACAAAACTTACAACAAGAGTTCGTTATGCGCCTTGGTTGTTGTTGTAGATTTTTTATATTATTATTTTTTTGTTTTTGTTTTTTTTTTCTTTCTGTGTTCCTCTGTTTCTCATTTTTCTTGCTGTCAGTGGTGGTGGTGATGGCAGTGTGGTTGTTGTTACTGCCATAGCCAAGCTCCAGCAGTTGACCGACCAACCGACCATGTATGTTGGGTCTTAATATGTGTTTATTTTTTTGTTCTGTTCTGTTCTTTTTTTTTTATTTTTGCTTTTTTTCATTTTTGCGCTTTTTTCTCATTTAGCTTGCCATGTATTTTTTTCATGCTTTGCCGTTGGTTCCCTTAGTAGCCTTAAAGCCGCATAGGGCTAAAGTAGTATATATTTCTGAGGAGCTTAACACAGAGCAAAGAAAAATATAAAACTGATTTTTTTAGATTTTAATATAGAGAAAAAATCATTTTGTAATTATGACAGTTTTCTTGTGATGAAAAAATTGTTTAAAATTTTTAATTTGTTTGCAGTTGTTTCAAGTTCCCGGCTATAATATACCCACCTGTGTGAAGTGTTCGGAACATTTGACAAATAGCGGTAATGGTTTTTATCAATCTGTAGCTGCCTCCGCTGCATCCGGACAACCGGCTTTGTCTGCAACAGCCGCTGCCGCCGCCGTCGCCGCTGTGGTTAACAGTACCACCAACTCCTCGAACGCATTGAATCAACAGCAAATGCCTCAGCAATTACAACAGCAACAGCAGAATCAACAACAAACGCAACAGCAACAACAACAACAGCAGACCCAGCAGCAGCAACAACAACAGCAACAACACCAGCAACTGCAAAATTCCACAAATTCAACAAATAGTCTACAGTCGCAGGACGATTCAGAAGATGTAAGTGTTTGATGTTCGTTGTTTCTTCACCCACTTTTTTACGTTTTGTTTTTCTTGTTGTTGGAGTTATTGGTGAGCTGTTGGCGAGACTCTAAAAAATGAAATTGGAACTTGCCACAAAACCTTAACCTAACCACCAACACCTTCAAAATTCCACATCCTTTTTCGAATCCTATCCTCTAAATTCCCCCATATCCCTGTACTCTTCCCACGCCAATGCTCCAAACAACAAGTGTGTGTCTCTAAACTCCCCCCAAACTCATTTGAAAAAGAAACATACCGAACCCCCCAAAATTGTGAATCTCCACGAACTATCACATAGACGACGTAGAAGAAGAAGATGATGATGAAGATTGTGTTATAATATGTTGTAATATTTTTTATCTAAACGAGTGAATTTCTTTTTTGTCTTCTCTTCTCTTTTTTCTCTCTCTTTTGAAATGATTTTCTGTTTTGTTTTTGTTTTGCTTTTCTTATACTCTACACATGCTGCTTTATTTCCTAACGGATATTTCTATTATATCCTTTGGACATTCAACTATTTATTACCACCCTCCCCGCCAATACACACCACCACCCCCCTCATTCCCAATTGTTCCTGCACAACAACACAAAAACTATTTTGATTTTGTTCTAATCATTGCAAAAAAAAACGAAAACGATAAAAAATCGGCTCCATCAAACCCGACACGACGATGACTACGGCAACGAATTGCATTCTCTCAATTAAAAAACTACTCTCTTTTTTATTCAATTTTTTTTTAAATTCGACTCTCTAACAATGGAACATTACAAATTGGCTCTCTCGCCGCGTTGTTTTGCAACTACGAAATTTGGTGCTGCAGCAGACAGTTCAGCAACAGCAACAGCAACCAACGCGCCGTCCACGTAACGGTGTTAAAAATAAATTACAACAAATCACCATGTCCTCCTATGAATTGGAGAAGACCATACAACATTTAGATGTACCTATTATTTGTTTTTGTATAAAACTATTGTAGAAACATTATATTGCTTTCAAAAAATCCCAAAAAAATGTAAGCTTAAGCTTTTCGTCGTCGCACAACAAAGGTGCAAGAGAGAACGGTTTTTAAAAAATTTATTCAAATTCGGTAAAAACGTGTGCGTAAAATAATCACTTTTTTTCAAAAATAACGGTAGAAAAAAACAGAAAAACCTTCAAATCGGCCAGTAACGCTTGGAATAAAATATAGTCCCCCTAGCTGTTTAAAGAAACAGGTGCATAATTTATATCAATACCTTAATGAATTACAAAGCAAAAAAATTCATTATCCCTCTCGAAATCCAATGAAAAAATCCTTATTTCACACTGTATAACAGTTATTACATGCATTCAAACGTATGTGTAATAAATTATTTGTGTTAAAAGTGGCATATTCAACGAAATTACCTCAATTTGAAGTGTATAACAGTTTGTATAACAGTTTCAAATTTAACGAACATTGTATATTTTCGTATTTTTCGGTGAAATACGTAATTTTAAATAATTTATAGCACTTTTGAAGTGTATAACAGTTTGTATAACAGTTACGAATTTAAAGAAAATAACATATTTTCGCATGTCTAGATGAGATACGTCATTTTCAGTAATTTACAACACTTTTGAAGTGTATAACAGTTTGTATAACAGTTACGAATTTCCGAAAATGAAGCGTATTTAAGCATTTATATGTGAAATATGAACTTTCAAATAATTAGAATCACTTTTTGACTGTATAACAGTTTGGATAATTTACAAAAGTACATAATTGTTAGTCAAAATGATAAAAATTAATCGATTTATAAAAGAAAATATGTATCCTTGTTTTTATACGATTGGGGTCATTTACATTAATTTTTTTACTTTATCGAATCTTAGTAATGTCTTCTGGGTAATATGGACCCAGTATATGATATTATGCATTAGACATTGCGGTTTATATTGGATGGATGCATATCTCTGAAACTAATGTTCTCTAGGTTTACATCGAATCTGGAAAATGTAGCCTCTGGAGCGAGACCCAGAATTTTAAATTTCGCAATCAAAGCGCCTGTACAAAATCGAGTTTTATAGTCTGGATAACTATATGGGTCCATGTTTTGACATAATGCTTGCAAGCATTAATGCTTGCAAGCTAAGTGTCAGTAATTTCACATATCGCGTTCTCTGATGATAAAATTCCTCCTGACAAAAAATTTGAAGGCCCCATATAACTGTTCAAACCTAAATTAGTGGCCGGTGTGCATCCATTTTAGGAATGTTAATGCTCGATAGCTAGCCTAATCGAGTTCTCAGAGGAAAAGAGACCTCCTGATAGAAAATTTGCGTTAAAGGGCCATAGTTTGGTGCCGGTGAGCTTTTTGTATTTTGAATATTTAAAATTGAAACCAGTGCCTATATAACGGTTCCCACCTATTTTATTTATTTATTTTGATGGATTTTCCAACAGTATTGGCTATAATTAGGCAATGCAGGTTCTTAAAGGGCTCACTTCTTAGGTATTTTAATGCTCCTAGACATTTTCCAAATAAATTAGCTTGAGTTTGGAATGTTTGGTTTTCAGAGGGTGTATTTAGGGGTTTTGAAGGTTTCAGTCGAATTTTTCAACCGAATTGGCTGCAATTATGTATTTCTTCTCCTAGACAAATTTCCCCACAGAAGCTTATCAAATCGAGTTTCAATGGGGAAATGAACCTCCCTCCAATGTAGGCCTATTGTTTGACGTAGTCTCTGTTATATGGTTCCGCCCCGTTTTAGGTACTTTAAATAGTGAGGATGCGTTTTCTGAACCGAAGTGGCTGGAATTTGACATTTAGGTGTCTCGGAAGGCATTTAAAAGGTACTAGGGACATTTTTCAACCTAATGGACCCAATTTTAATAAATCTCCATTCATCACGCATCGATTTTTAGTATTTTGAAATTTTCACCCTAAATTTCAAAACGAATTGTCAATTTAGATTCATGTGTTATTATAGATCGGGGAACAAGACATGTTTAGGTCCCAGTCGGAAATTGAAATTTTGATTACCAAAATGTAATTAATACAATAGAAAAGATCATTCTTCCTTAAATATTGGCTTCCAAAATTCAAATGCTATGCTGCAAAATCATCGCCGGTCACTTCCCGGTTACGCGACAGTATCACATTTTTAAAACAATAGTTTTTGTGCGTGATATAAACATCGACTCCGCGACAGAATCTAATTTAAATAGAATAGTATAGACATCTTCGATACAATAATATAATTTTTTGCAATTAGCACTTCGGACGGAGGTTTTTCAGTGTCCTTTTTAGTAATGATTATGTTCAGAACCCCTACCAAGTGGACAGATTATGGAATTAAACTTCAAGCAGAGAATCGAAGGTTCAATACTGAAATTTCGTGGAATTATCTGTTCACTAAATTATTCTCAAATTATACTCAGATCCTTTTAGCTGAAAATCCCATTAAATGATTATCGTGTATAGAATTTGTATTTTTATGAATATTTTAGAATTTTTAACATACGGTCTCTCAACAATGACCCTGAAACTTCTCTTAACAGCTTGTAAAATGATCCTAATCGTTATAAATTCAACAATATAAATATTAAATATTTCAATAACAATTTTAAATTATTAAAATTTAATTAAAAACATTAGTTGATTTCTAATTATTTAAAACAAATTCAAAGTTTCTCCATAATATTTCAGCTATTACAAGGTTTTCAGCAAATGAAACATGTTTTCTTTCTCCAAAGAACATTTCGTATATACTTAATATGTATTTCTAACAATTGGTGATGGGTTTCTAACAAATATTACTAACAATTGCCACAATAATAACATTTAACATATTTGTTATTAATTATTTATTAATAATAATAATTTAATAACCAGTGTTGGCTGGTCCACTAAAAAAATCGGAAAGCTTTGGTTTTCCCTATATATTTATAACAGTTAAAAAAATTAAATTGTTTTAGACAAGCTGAGCTGAATCCCCCTACCAGTGTTGGCTGGTTTGAAGTGTAAGAAACGAAAAAAATAAAATAAAATCCAAAGTGTTGGCTTTGGTATGAAATAAAACTTATTAAATAAATAGAAATCCAAAGTGTTGGCTTTGGTATAACAGTTAAACCAGTGTTGGCTGCTGTGTATTTTAAACGCATTAAAAAATAATTGATTTTAAATTAAGTAATGTATAACAGTTTGTTAATGAAATCGCACAATAATTGAATTGAAAAACATTGGTTTATATTGAATACGATAGAAAAAATCTACAATGTAACTTGAAAATATGTTTAGGAGATATTAATGTTTAATTTTTTTATTAATATATTTGTTTCATATTTTTGTATTTACATTGAAGTCTTGTTCTTAGTTTGTAAATTTATTAATAATTTATATTTATTTGATTATGTGTAAGTTTAAACTGGGCAATTTTATTTTAGAAACTAATTGTAGAAATTAAATTTATAATTTTATTTACATTTACTGGCATATAAATGATTTAAGAAATTTTAATTTGCAAACAGTTTCCAACGAGGATATTTATATTTTTTAATATTATGTAATATTAATTTTTTAAAATTATTTATTCTTAATTTATTATATGTTTTTTTTTTTTAATTTTTTATAATATATATTAATGAGGGTAGGGTATATACCCTCATTAGATCGAAATATTGGTTGTAGACCCCAAGTTTCTTTGGACCAAATCTGTTTCAGACAACTTTGAGTCGATTTACAAATGCCCGTCTGTTATTCTATCTAGCTAAAGGGCAGTTACTAATTTCTTCCAAACATAAATCGAGTTCGAAGATATTACTTTCTGGTACTTTCTTCACAAAATGACCAAAATATTGTTAAACAATACTTTATAATATAATGTTAAGGAAACCCGGTCTACCCATTCTGGTATCTCCCCAACATAGGTTGAAAATTTTGGAAATTTGTAAATGTCATATAAAGTTAACAATCCAATTTTAAATTTTTAAATTTCTTTAATTTATTTTAATATATTTTTTTAACTTTTTTAAATGTAAATTTCAAGTGGATTTTGTTTATATTTTCATCTATTTTGTGTTTTCTGTCTGCACCATTTTTAAACACTTTGCCTGAATTTTTTAACGATTGATTTAAAATTGACAACAACTAAGTGAACGTTACAGGAAGTTTAGTTTATATAATAATTGAGACGTTATTTGTGCCATATTTTGTCTTGAATACATTTAAAGGTTTAATAATGCTGGAATTCATTGGATACATTTAACTGTCATACTAATCTATAACAGTTAAATATGAAATTAAAAAAAAAATAATAAATTTAAAAGTTTTATGTTCGATTCGATTCAGAACCCTTTTAAAACGTTTTCATAATTGATTTTCGACGATATATAGAATCCATATATCTACATATTAAAAATGGTGCAAACATTCCTTTTTTCCTTTCTTTATAATTTTATAGGGACGCTCTTTTCAATTGAGAAACTGTTGGGTTTCTCTAGCAAACAAATCTCATTGGAGATTTATAAGAAATTCGTAAGAAAACAAAAATCAACGACTTAAGCTTGCATTTTCTGATTGTACAAAAAATAATATATAAAAATAATTAAAATTTTTATATAGAATGATAATCTATTTTCAAATGTTGATTTTAAATAGTGTTCGCAAATGATGATTTAAATGAAATCTCGAAATGTGTACAGAAAAAAGAAAAAAAAAAATAGACGATAAACACTATTTACAAAATCCATTTGAAATCAGAATCAGAAAAACAACAAAAATATTTCTATCGAATGTTTCTTTTCTTTTTCTTTAATTTTAAAACAAACCTTTTTTGCACAAAATTTTTTCCCATAGGTGGACTTAGTATCTTGTCCTTTATGTAATAAAACATTTTCAGGGAACTCATCCTTGATCTCACATATACGTAATCATGCAGCTGAAGTGCTAATATTTACAGTAATATGTGCTACTTTTATTTCATATTTTTATAATATTATTATATAAATACTAACCTCAATCATTCAAGAAAAAAAAAAAAAATGAAATACAACAAACACAACACACAATTATACACAAGTACTAACTTAAATAATTTAGTTTGTAAGAACGAAAAAAAGAGTATTGCGAAATTTTTATATAGTCCCAAAAATGAGACCACCAGACTTTGTGTTTGGTTCAAATTTCGTGTCCGAAGAGATGTGTGGAGTGATATTTGACATTCGGTTTTAATATGTATTAATAATGTATGTATATATTTATTCTAACCTATAATGATGGATGGAAGTTGTTTTGAATCAACCAAATACTTGAAGTGTTGGCTTCAAGCTATTTGTTTTAAAAATTACATTTTTTTTATTAAAGAAATTGAAATTTTCTTTACAACAAAATTTCTGCCGACGGAAAATTGATGAAATTTACCGACGGCTTCTGTTCAATTTTTTTATGGAAGTCTAGGACCTAAGACGATAGTATTGAATGCATTTTTATGGGGGTCATTAAGTCTTCAAGTTTCAGTGACCTATACTAACTGCTGAGGCCAATAGGTCTTGGTTTTATATATTTATATAGAACAATAGGTGTGATTTTTTATACAGGTGATTGAATCCAAAAGACGTGTGTTTGTATAGAATTGAGGGAAAAAGGTTGGGGCTTTAAGTCTTTTATAGAGGCCACTAAGATCAATAGGTCTGGATTTTTGTAGAGTTCACTACGGCCAATAGGTGTGCATTTTTTGGAGAATTTTTATGCAGGTCATTGAGGCAAAGAGGCGAAGATTTTTAAAGAATTTTATACAGGTCATTGAGGCTAAGATGCGTAGATTTTTTTAAAGAATTTTCTACAGGCCTTTGAGGCAAAAAGGCGTGGATTTTTAAAGAATTTTAATATAGGTCAATGAGACTAAGATGCGTTTATTTTTTTCAAGAATTTTTATACAGGTCATTGAGGCAAAGAGGCGTTGATTTTTAAAGAATTTTTATACAGGTCATTGAGGCAAAGAGACTTGGATTTTTAAGGAATTTTTATAGACTTCATTGAGGCAAAGAGGCGTGGATTTTTTTAAAGATTTTTATAGACTTCATTGAGGCAAAGAGGCTTTGATTTTTTTTAAAGAATTTTTATACAGGTCATTGAGGCAAAGAGGCGTGGATTTTTTAAAGAATTTTTATACAGGTCATTGAGGCTAAGATGCGTAGATTTTTTAAACAATTTTAATACAGAACATTGAGACAATGAGGGGTGGATTTTTTAAAGAATTTTTATGAAGGTCATTGATGCCAATAGGCGTGGATTTTTTTTAAGAATGTTTATACAGGTCATTGAGGCAAAGAGGCGTGGATTTTTTTAAAGAATTTTTATGAAGGTCATTGATGCCAATAGGCGTGGATTTTTTTAAAGAATTTTTATACAGGTCATTGAGGCAAAGAGGCGTGGATTTTTTTAAAGAATTTTTATACAGGTCATTGAGGCAAAGAGGCGTGGATTTTTTTTAAAGAATTTTTATACAGGTCATTGAGGCAAAGAGGCGTGGATTTTTTTAAAGAATTTTAATGAAGGTCATTGATGCCAATAGTAGGCGTGGATTTTTTTTTAAAGAATTTTTATACAGGTCATTGATGCAAAGAGGCGTAGATTTTTTTGAAGAATTTTTATACAGGTCATTGAGGCAAAGAGGCGTAGATTTTTTTGAAGAATTTTTATACAGGTCATTGAGGCCATTAGGCGAGTATTTTTTTATAGAGGGCATTGAGGCAAAGAGGCGTACATTTTTTTTATAAAGGTCACTACGATCAATAGGTGTAGATTTTTTTAAGAATTTTTAAAAAGGTCACTGAGGTCAATAGGTGTAGATTTTTTAAACAATTTTTAAAAAGGTCATTGAGACCAATAGGCGTAGATTTTTTTAAGAATATTTATAAAGGTCACTGAGGTCAATAGGTATAGATTTAGGCGTGGATTTTTTAAACAATTTTTATAGAGGTCATTGATGACATTAGGCGTGGATTTTTTAAACAATTTTTATAGAGGTCATTGATGCCATTAGGCATGGATTTTTTAAACAATTTTGTGGTTGAAATGGCGTGGATTTTTTAAACAATTTTGTGGTTGAAATGGCGTGTATTAAAAAAAAAATGTTGCTGAATCGGCGTGGATTAAAAAAAAAATTCTTGCTGAATTGGCGTGGATTAAAAAAAAATTCTTGCTGAATTGGCGTGGATTAAAAAAAAAATGTAGCCGAATAGGATTTGATTATGTCGTGGATTTAAAAAAGGAATTGTAGCCGAATAGGATTTGATATTGTCGTGGATTTAAAATGTAGTCAAATCGGAATGGACTTTTTAAAGAATTTTTGTAGCCGAATCGGTGTTGATTTTTTTTTAAAGAATTTTTTTTTAGCCCAAATTATTCTTTGAATAATTTGTATATAGATGTCATGAATTTTTATAGAGGTCGCTGAAGATCTTTTGTTGAGGTCACTACGGCCAATATGTATAATTTTTTGAAGACGACTTGATTGTAACAGAACTAACTAAAACAAATATCTTGCAAATGAGACCTTCCTTAAATTAAATTAAAAGAAGTAAATTCGGAAATAAATAAGATGTATTATACCGACATCCATCCATCATATAATATTGTGCATGGTAATGCAGATTATATATTTCTTAAATCAGGTTTCAAAATTTAATATATTGGAAACAACGTTTTCTAATATAAATTATGTATTATAAAATAATAATTATCGAAAAAATACAATACAGACGATGCAGTCAGTATGTTGGTACTGACTGACTGGTTAGCATATAATTATAAATCAAATTAAACTCGCTTGAAGATAAACTCTTCGCAGGAAGAAGCGCCTGAATTGGTACAATAGATTTATTTTATGTGTATAACAGTATAATCAGTATAATTCTGTATAATATAATTAATGCACCCTATTTAACAATTTCAAAATTATTTTTATTGCATATTTTATATTTATAACAGTTTGTATAATATTATAAAACGTTGTATAACAGTTTTATTTCGCCATTCAAGCGTTTTATAGGGTGTATATATGTATATTAAAATTATATAACACTTTTTATGACAGTATAACACTTTTTATAACAGTATAACACATAGTATAACAGTATAACACTTTGTATAGCGGTATAACACTTTTAATAGGAATGAAAATCTTTAATATAACCGTATAACACTTTGTATATTAGTATTTAATTTTGTATATTTGTACACTATTATTAATATTAGACTTAGGTGAGTAGGTGACATATTTTTGTTACAACCGGTACACGGTCCAAATTGCTTCCACTTCTCATTACACACTTGTTTTTAGTTTGCATATTTTATTATTATAATTTGTTTTGATATACTATACTAAATCAAAATGTGAGGGTTGAATATAAGAGAGTCAGATACGGTTTGAGATTTCTTAATGGATGTGTGGAAATAAAAGATCAATAAGAAGATGAAGTTCCCCACAAAAGATGTAGACAAATTAAAACCTCGATTTGGATCCAAGGAATATTGAGTTGGCTGACTGGCTAGCTGGACACTGGCAGTAATATATATCCCCTCTATAACAACAACGAATCGTCCCCCAACACCTATTACAAGCCGGATGAAGGTTATGTGGAGCTCCAGGTACGTAGCGTTGTAATTTCCATGGTTAAGGGAATTTTTATCCAGTAATTACTATTTTGTTTGCTCTTCTTTTTTTATTTTCAGAAATAGAAATCTTTTTCAATTTCAATTTCAGAAAATTTTATCAGCATCAACAAGAGAATCAGCACTACCGAATTCTAAAGAAAAACGTACTGTATACAAGATATAGAGGGATATAGAATGTAATTAAATTATAAATTATTGTTTAATGTCAAAATCGTTTTCAATTAAAAAATGTTTTTTTTTCTATTTTCTCCTCTCTCTTCCTCTCTTTTTATGTCCTCTTATCTTTGTAATGTGCATATATAGGCCAGCAATTTGAAAGGAAAGCATTTAGAATAAGTTTGCTTTGGCAAGGACACAGTGCGGTCCCCAGGCTCTTGGTACAATGTCGCAAAATCCTTTTATATCATCTTCTTCCATCTATTTAGAGATCTCTAATGAAAAAGTACTGTATAAACTAGTTTTTTAAAAATTTATTTTCTAACCCCAAATGATGAGTATTTAAAAAAAAAACATGGATTATGGTAAATTGTTGGAGTGTTGGCTCCAATTGAAAATAATATTGCTTTTGAAATTTATTAACATTATATTTAAACAAATATATATCTATTTAGTATAACATATTTTAACACTTAACACAAACAGTAATAATACCTCTAACATAACCAAACAAAAAAATTAACATTTTATTAACGATAACAATTATTTATTAACACATACCGAACTAATCATTTAACCTTTTTGGAGAAGAAAACAACAAAATGTTTCATAAAAAATGTAAACATTGAACATGATTACGTACTGAAATATTGGAAACAAAGGTAAAATATTTCAAAATGTAAATCAAAATTTTAATACTTCTTCGAAATTTGTATAAAATCAAAATAAATCAAATTTTTTAAATATATTGAAGAAAAAGAAAAGATTCTGTATAATATCTGTTAGAAATATTTGTTATGTTTCAAAATTATAAAAAAGTTATATATTTCGACCAAAAAAGAATTATAAAAGTTACATATTTTTGTTAACAGACTAGATAAATAAATGATATAATTTATAAATAGACAATCAAATTTACATTATACAATTTACCAGTATTGCTATGAAAATATACCTCATTGTAACTAAAAAAAACATTTACTATTTTTAAAAAATCTTGTAGAAAATATTTATATAAAAATTCTTAAATTTCTACTTATTATGATTTATCGTATATTGACAATGATATTTGTTGTATATACCTGTATTGTTATTATGAAATTTGATTGGTGATCAGAATAAGAATTGGTTTGGAAAAAAACTATCAATTTATCACAAAAATGGATCCATGTATCACAAAAAATGCCAGTATTTGGGGACGCCCATTCTTACTTAATGCATATCCCGTATATATTTTTTTTAAATATTGATTTCCAGCTATAATTAGGTTCAATTTATATACAGTCGCTATCGCTTATATCGGCAAATTTGGTCGCTGTAAACGATATCAAATAAAAGGCCAAACTTTTTTCGGGACTTTTACATAAGTCGTTACAACCGATATGTCGTTAGAAAAGGTGTCATTTAATATTATTTCGACTGTATCAATAATATCTAATCAAATTTCATAACAACCTATAAAAAACTATATGATTTTTAGCTTAAGGAATTATATTAGTCTATATTTTATAAGCTTTTCAAAGTTATATATATCGTTAAATTTTGCATTATGCCGATATTGTTATAATTTATTATGTTAAATATTAATAATGTAAACCAATAACTATTTTATAATTAGAATAAGTTCTGTTCCTATTTACTCTATGCAACAAATAGGTACAATTGTTAACCATTGACGGAAATACGACCAGGAATAATATACACGTTTGTACAATAATGCTCCAAGACATAATCTTCCAATTTCCATTATGCCGTTGTGAAACTGCAATAATTTTATCTTCTCAATCGTAGTAAAGTCAGCGGTCCTGTAAGATGGAATATAGTGATTGAGGCATAATGAGGGGTTTCTTTTTGGGTGATATTTCGCCATACTTACTCTTTATTGGCCGATTAGAGGTCAGTAGATCCTCTGCGGCATTTCCCCAAATCTTGTTTTCAAGCAGTAAAACAAGAACAATTGCAATACAATTGTTCGTTTCCACGATAAAGGGGTCAACGATCCGAAACGACCCGAGTCTTACACGGCCAACGTCTGTCACCTCAGCCCATTGTGTAAAAGCAATAGGGCTGCTACAACAACAATACAATTGGGGTTCCCTTAAGTCCCACTTCCTAGTACATACGCCAATATTATTAGTATCTACTTAAAGGTCAACCACTTTTCTTGGTTATAATATCTACTTCTCGGGTATATGTCCTTCAGGAGCAAATATAATACATATAATGTAATTTTTCACAGAAATGTTTAATCTTTATCAGAACTGTTTTTTCGGGTCATAATTGTAGCCTTTAGAGCAAACAGAAAAATAGACAAAAATAAAGTTTTTGGTCCATTTCATCCCATACATATTATCACATCATTACCAAAAATAGGGATTTTCTTGGGCCAGAACTCGTGGCGATTGACCCATAATAGTGAACTGTGCCCTGTTTACAAATTGTAATGCACAGACGGACACACAAGTCTATATCGACTCAGCTAGTCGAAATATAACAATCAGTATACTAAGAGGTGTGTCTAGGGCCAATAATACCCTTACAACATAGTTGTGTGGGTATAATTAGACTTGTCGAGAGAGGGGGTAGAGATAGCATTCCTCGATTGAAGCGGGATGGCATTATGAATTTTCAAAATCCCTTTAAATGATCTCGATGACTTTGGAATCATGTTGATTGACAGTGTCAATCCACCAATAGCTTCATTTTGTATTATTATATATTTCAATGACTCAGAATATAGCACAGCATTTTAAACAATTTCAGTTCTGCATTCTATTTTTATTCAAACCTTATATCAAATTTGCTTTTCTTAAATAATTAAAAAAATACTGAATACTTTTATTGACACGAATTCCCGTCGGCTTCATTTCTATAAATATTGGTATAAGCTATTTCAGTTCCTGCGCATTGTTTTATCAAAATTGCGCATTTAGTAGGGTCCCTTGTTCCATGGTGTACTAAATAGGAACATCAATAATAATAATAATAATATAAAAAATTGTAAAAACATTATTTAAGTTCATTGCTATGTTGTAAGGTCTAAAGAAATTTGTATATTTTTTAATAACTCAGACATGCTGAGGATAGAAAATTCTGTACACTTGTTATTTTTAAGTTACTGTGTTTATTGCACTTAAATTTTATAATCTGAATGCTAGGGATCTACTGAACATAACGATCAACATAGTGGTATGGCCTGCAGAACTAATTAGAAATGTAACAAACAGTAAATATAGAATTTTTGACATAACAGCCGTACTATATGTAGTACACTCGGCATATCTGGGTTTACTTAATGCAGGGCTTCAGTATAAATCTGCAATTGTGTTTTTGAAGGGAAAATAATTTACTGAATTTAAATTAAATAGGGATAAAGAAAATCATAGAATAATAATGCAAACATGACAAATTTGAGCTTTAGTTTTAGAAAATTAAAACAATCTTATAATAAAAGTTTGAAATTAATAGATAAAATGCAGTATTTAAAAAAGAGGATATGTTAAAATTTAAAATTCAGGAATTATATTTGGTTTTCAAACATTTTAGTCCATCTTCTTTTACTATATGATATATTTTGATGGCTGCAGTAAATATGAGACATGCAATGTTATAACAGAAAATGTTATGAATAATTTTAAAGATAAAATATATTTTTGAGTTAGATTTCAATTATTTTTTTGAGGGTGACAGTAAACCGTAGACTTTCAAAATATAAATATGTTCTTAAAGTATTTTGCAAATAGAATATGAGAGATTTTATAAATTAATTTCAGATCATATTTTTGAAATGAACTTCATAAACAGTAGGAAAGAAGACATTTCTTTAAATTTTTCAAAAAAATATTAAAGAAATAAGAATGATGATCACAATCATCTATATATTGCTAGTCTCCCGCAAAGTATATGATACAATGTAGATTTAAGTAGTATTTTGTAAGTATTTCTCCTGGCATGGCGAATGAAGGCAACATTACAATGATTTGTTCCTTGCAAATTCGAAACTGGTGTTCCCTCTATTCACGAACTGCCTATATATTAAAGCAATGCATATTTAATGATGATGTACCAATAATTGTGACTAGTTTATAATAAATTTAATAATAATGTCTTAAATATGCCGCATTGACGTTTAAATTGACTGGAATATACATTTTAAAAATGTAAATTTAAACAAAAAACTAACTATATATAATATTCGAATGACTAAAATTAAAGTATAAACATATTGAAAAATTAAAAAAAAAAACAAAAACTAATTTTAAAATATTGTAAAAGCTTATAAGCTTACATTTCAATTTTGCATGGCAATATATTGTTTCTGTAATAGTTTTTAAAAATACCAAAATGTAATTCTATAAGTCTTAAGAAACCCACAATTCAAACGTTATCTATAAATCAATGAGAAATTCGCAATCGTACAAATGCGCGTAAAAAGAACAGAATGACAAAATGAAATATCCTTATCACACAAAAAGAATCCTTCTTAATCTATTGCTGTAATTTTTCACACTCACACACATCCATACATCTCTAGAAAAGAAAATACTAGCTAATAAAAATACATAGACACAAACATTTACACTCTTATACACCCACACACATACATATCACATACACACACACCTGCTACTATCTTTTCCTTCTATCCTAAATCTTACGCAAAATTTTATTCTTTAGGTGGACCTAATATTTAACGAAGAAGGCTCGTGCCCGTTGTGTAATAAGACATTTTCAAGGAAGTCTTCGTTGATAACACACATACGCAATCATGCGGCCGAAAGGAAATTTGTTTGTAATTATTGTAATAAAGGTAAATCGTGAACCATGTGAAAGAATTAAAAAAAAAACATTAAATCAATTCAAATACTAAATAAAATCCTCATGTTTTCTTAACAATTCCTATTTGGAAATTCCTACCAACCATATTGGTATGTAATTGGTTGAATTGCAAATTTAGGTTTTACGCAAGCGGCCAATTTACGGAACCATGAACGCATTCACACCAATGATCGGCCCTATGTGTGTGTGGATTGTGGCAAAACATTTACACAGGTGAGTCAAGTTGTAGAATTGTATATTGTTCAAAATTCTATTATAATTTATTTTTCCTTTTTATTTTCCATAGATTACCAACCTCAACAATCACCGGCGCTTGCACACGGGCGAAAGACCTTTTGTATGCATTGAACCGGAGTGTGGACGCTCCTTTGCCCAGGTCACTAATCTCAACAATCACATGAAAACCCACCACAAAGTCCAGCAATATTGTTGCAATCAATGTCCGAAGAAATTCACCCAGGTCACCTCTCTAAATCAACATTTGCAAGCGCATGCGGGCATCACCGGCTACTATTGTCCCCGTTGTCCGGAGAAAACATTCAAACAGCAATCACAACTGCACACGCACATGAAAACCCATGGCCTGCAATATCCATTCGAGTGTACGAAATGCGATGAGAAATTCTTGCAACAGACCCATTTGGAGACCCACCTGAAGATGCACGAAGAATTCAAATATAAATGCAATATATGTCCGAGTTCGTTTAATCAGGAATCACTGCTGAAGAAGCATGAACAACGTCATTTAGAGGGCAGGTGCTGGCTAAAGAACCAAAAATGCTTTTAGAGTTAGATGAAAAAAAAAAGAGTTTAGAATGTGACAATTTTCGATTTATCGTTCGAATCGAAATGAAAACTTCACACAGAGAAATTATTTGATTTTGCTGGAGGCTGGCAAAGAAAGGCTTTAATGATGTCCCCATCCATATGGATAATGAGGGTATAAACATTTTGCTACGGCAAAACTGCGCCTTATCCAAATATTGGTATTTTAGGCCCCATGTTTCTTTGGACCAAATCCGTTTCAGACAATTAGGAGTCGATTTACAAATGTCCGTCCGTCTGTCAGTCTGTCTGACTGGCTAGTGCTCACGATATCTCTCGAAGGGAGTAACCGATTTCATCCAAACATTGCACATGGTAATCTTTTCCAAATTTAGTTTATGTGGGAAGATGGGGAATATCGGTCCACTCCTTCTGGTACCTTCCCCACCAAGTGGTCAACATTTTGTCAAAATTTAATTTTATAGTATCATGCAATCCGTTTTAAACTAAACATTGCACCACCTATTATCTACACCAAGACTAGTTCAAGTCCGAAGATGGGACTCATTGGCCACCTCCTTGTGGTACCTTTCCTTTCAAAGGGTCAACATTTTCAATATTTATAAATGCAATATTATGGCTAATGGAAGGTCCGATTTGATCCAAGCTGTGCAAATCGTAAGATTTCTTTCAAACTCAAATTAAGTTTGAAGATGGGGAAAATCGGTCCACTCCTTCTGGTACCTCCCCAACAAAATGGTCACAATTTTGCTGCAAATGCATTTCATAATATCATTACAACCAGATCATCAAATTCAAACCAAACTTTGCATAACCTAATATTTTAATCATGCCTGTATATTGTTGGGAGATGGGACTTATCGGACCACTCCCTCTAGTAGCTCCCCCACAAAGGTTACAAATTTTGAAAATTTATAAATCCAATATCTGGCAAACGGACTATCTGATTTGAACCAAACTTTGTATAACCAATTATTTTTACCAAGCTTACATCAAGACCGAAGATGGCCCACTCCTTCTGGTACCTCTCCTACAACTGGTCAAAATTGCCAATATATAAATCCAATATCTGGCGAACGGACAATCTGATTTAAACCAAACTTTGTACAACCTATTATCTTTACCAATCCTTGATCAAGTCCGAAGATGGGACCCATTGGTCACCTCTATCTGATACCTCCCCCACAAATGGTCAAAAATTGCAATATTTATAAATTCAATATCTGGGAAACGGACTATCTGATTTGAACCAAATTTGTACAAACTATGATCTTTACCAAGCCTAGATCAAGTTTGAAGATGGGACCCATTGGTCCTTTCCTTCTGGTACCTACCCTATATATGGCCAAAATTGCGAACGGACTATCTGATTTGAACCAAACTTTGTTCAATCTATAATCTTTATCAAGCCTAGATCAAGCCCGAAGATGGGACCCATTGGCCCCGTCCTTCTGGTCAAAATTGCCAATATATATATATATATATATATAAATCCAATATCTGGCGAACGAACCAAACTTTGTACAACCTATTATCTTTACCAAGCCTATATCAACACCGAATATGAGACCCATTGGGCCATTCCTTCTGGTACCTCCCCCACAAATGGTTAAATTGTATGTAGACATAATCTCTTATCCCCAGCAAAATCAAATTAATTTCATTTTCCAATTCTAAATTATGCAATATACCACCATATGGTGTTTATGTATACAATTTTCATAATATATCGTAAGTTTTATAACAAAAAGAAATCAAAAGTAACACATTTTCTTTCTTCCTCTCCCAAATAGGTACCTCACTTGCCCTGTGGCCAGTTGTAATGAGGCCTTTGCTGTTCGCCAACATCTCTCGAAACATTTGTTAAATAGTCATTCACACACAGAATTACCGCCTCCAAAACGATCCAAGAAATGTATAACACTACAACCGCCTCAGCAACCCTTGGCCATGGTGGGCCAACCATTGTCGCTGCAACACGCTCCCCAACGTATGTTTATAAAAGACGAAGATGATGATTCTTAAGAAAAAACAAACACAGAAAAACAAACTAAAATAAAAACAGAAAAACACCTCTATCCTTTAAGAAAACAAGAAAATAATAATTCAATTTCCCCACCCAACCCCAGGGATAAAATTCCCACTTTGTAAACATGATATGCCCCCACCCCCCATTTACCTATTTTTTTAATTTCTTGAATTTACAAAAATATTAATTTCTTTTCTATATTAACAACAACACGAAATTTATCCATAACATCATCATACTCTAAAATGCAACAAATTCTAACATTAAGATAGAGATTTTTGAAAGTCTTATTATTTGATTTCATTGTTTGTATTTTTTTTAGCCAATGGAAAATTGTAAACCATCTCCTTCCAACATCATTTTCATCATCTATCATACATAAACTCCTTTTGTTTAGTTCTGTCCATGTTTATTGTAATTTTTTTCCTATAAATTTTTATTTAATTTTTATTTTTTACACAAATTAGTGTAATTGGCGAAACAAAAATGGATAGAGTGATGATTTAATGACCAAGCAAGTTTTAATGAAAATTTTAAAATTATAAATATTAAGTGTATAAATAATATAATTTATACAATGAAATGTGTATAAAATTTATAGAATAAATTTTGAAATTTTTTCTAATTACATTTAAAAATATGTATTCATATATATGCTGCTAAATAGTATACAAATAAGGGGAATGTGGAAAATATTTTTTATAGTAGACTTTTTTTTATGAATTTTAGACATTTTCTTAATTAGGAAAATCGTTATATTTCTTAGGAACTAGGCTATTTAATGTAATGGACATGTTCAGTGATTAGCCTACATATAGCAAGATACTTTGCCGTTTATGGAATATCTTCGACCGTCAATAGAACTACTTCAATAAGTATTCTATCCGCAGAAGTATTGGAAGCTTTTATCAAATGTCAAAGGGTCTTCTGCTTATGCCCTGTTATACATTAGACAATTCTAATTTTCAGTTTGTAGGTGAAAGAAGCTAATTTTATTCCCCTCAACATTTACAGAATTGAAGCGATCAAACTCTCATCGCATTTCAACCTTTCTCGGCACATAAAATTTTTTATTTCTAAAAATTGAATAAATAACGTATATCTTAATCACTTCTATTATAAGATATATTGCAGGATTTCAGCATATACTACCCATTGAACTTCTTCTATAGGTGGATAAAAGTCCGCACTTTCGCAGTCTTCATATTGCCTAACATTTTAAAGTTCCTCTCTAAAGAAGTTGGAAGGTATTTTGACTTATGATGTATAAAAATTTTTTATTTATTTTTCAAAATTAGAATTTGTTCTAAAAGCCTCGGAATATTAAATTTTAAAAAAGAATTTTGATGTATTTCTCATCATGAGCCAGTTTAAGGTTTTCCAAAACCTAAATACATCATGACATCAAGACTCTTCCTGTTTCCATTAAAAGATATTCTATATATTATTTTTTTTTACTTTAGAAATTATTTAAAAGTGCTTTATTTCGAGAAGTTTCCATAGCTATTAGCTCTTTTGGAGTTCCTATAAATAAAGAAAATAAACCATTGCTTTTTCCATTTGCAAGAATTTTCTATTTACCCCTTTGGATGGTCTTCTATAGATGGTTAATAATATATCTCATGTTTAGATGTTCCCTAAAGTATGAAATCTCTTGTAAATGTTTGGAATGCCATCTATGGATATCAAGACTCTTCCTGTTTTTAGAAGTCCCTCAAAAGGTATTTTAGATATTCAAAATATCTTCTAGCTTTAGAAGTCATTCTAAATGCGCTGCAATTCTAGAAGTAATTTGGAGTTTATATAACCCAGATAACGCCGCAGATTTTTATTTCAATGTTTAATATTTAATTTGAAAGCCTAAATATTTTATTATTAGTTTAGATTTTTTTTAATAAAATTAAGTTTTACTTTAAAACTAAGGGTGTATTGCAGATGATACAAACATTAAATACGAAATTTTATAGAAATTTGTGGAAAAAACGCAATTTTCAACAGTGAGGTTTAAATTGTTGGAGTTCTAACTCTTCCAGTTTTTAAAAGTCCCTCAAAAGCCATTCTAAATATTTCAAATATCTTCTAACTTTTAGGAGTTATTCTAAATGCGCTTTAATTTTAATTAAGTTTCTATAGCCAGGGCGTCCTTAGGAGTTTCTTAAACCCAGATAACGCCAGTGATTTTCATTTCAATTTTTAATATTTCATTTCAATGCCTAAATATTTTATTATTAGTTTAAACTTTTGAAATAAAATTAAGTTTTACTTTAAAACTGAGGATGTATAGAAGATTATACAACCATTAAATACGAGGCAATCGAAATTTGTGGAAATAAGGTAATTTTTGAACCGCGGTTTTGACATTTCTGGAGTTCTTTTAAAAGGGCGGTGTCGCTAAATGAGTTAAAGCTTGAATTGTAATGTCATTCTCTTTCCAATTAGAATAACTTCTATATTGACCTCTGGAATGACTTCTACATATTTTTCGATATGATGTCGTATGCAGTATAACTACAGATAAAAATAAAAAGTTATATGTGCGACGTTTAAATGGCAAGAACTCAATTATAAAACTCCTCTTAAAAATTCTTTTGTAATATGGAAATAAAAAATACTTCCTAAGTTTGTTTTCAAACATTTGAAATACTTCAAAAATTGATATTCGGTTATAGGTTATTTTAATCTTTTCAGTCATTTATGTTCAGTATTTAATTTCAGGTTCAGCTTTGATGAACTTTAACTCAAGAAATCCTAATATATTCCATATCTAATATATCCAGAAATCCAAAATGTACGTCCCTGAATGAAGAAGTTGTTTACTAAATAGCATATATGTTTATTCTTTTGGCGTTAACAAGAATACCACGGACCACTTGTTAGAGAATTTTGCGTATGGTTCTTTACCGATCCATAGCCACAGTATAGATTGAAGTGGAATCGTTTTGAAGCATACATTTTAGTAACGTTATTTTAGGATGCGCTTTTTTCTATATTTTGGATGGGACATGAGGACTGGAAACAAATTGAAGAATTCTTACAAGATAAAACCGACTCAATAATTGTACCATTTACAGCGAAGTACGTCGTCAGTTGATTTCAGTTGTCAAATCCATATTGGATTTGACAATTATCAATATTTTCCCTCTACATCGGTCAAATTACATGCTTACACAAATTAATAGAGAAAACTACACAAATGAAATACCCAAATATCAATTCAAATTCACAATTGAGTCAGTTATTTTGAAGGAAATAAAACAATACAGCTGATTAGCAAACATGACAAATTTCATACAGAATTTTAGGAGTTTTTAAAATTGTCTATAAAATATGATTAACAATCATGACAAATTGCATACAAAATTGTATGAGTTTTTAAATTTCCGTCTAAATATATTCTATAAAATATGATACAGTAACACAGTTTTGGTCCGCAGGACGACATCCATAACATATTTAATTTTTCGATCAACTCGATATTTAAAAAACATTAAAATTTTGTCTAAAATATGACTTCAAAAATCTCTAATCTTTTTTTTTGTGGGACCCACATCTTTTTTTGTAACCTCTGATATACCTCATTTCTTTTATCATATAAGATTTATTTAAAAAAAGCTTTTTTTTATAATTTTTTTCAAGTGGCCTTTTTTATTTTGAAAATTTTAATTTCTTTAAATATATATATATATATATATACATTAGCAATGGTTTCTAAATACTAACAATTTATATTACATACAACTATATATTTTTTAATTATTATTTTTGTCTAATTTTACTCTATGGCTTTATGAATTATTTTTTAAGATTTTCAAATGGAAATGTTCAAAATGTATACGAGACAAACTTTTTTTCTCTTAATTTTAAAAACAAACATATAAATAATTTTAAATTATGTTAATAACATATATTTTTAAATCTAATAATTCTAATACTAATTAAAGTATTTTCTTTAAAAAAAACAAATTAACTTTTTTTAATTCCTTTAAATATTTATTTTTTGGTTCTTTTTTTATTTTTTCATGAGCTGCAATTCATAACTTATTAATATTTTTGATTTTTTCTTATTATTTTGCTCCACATCCCTTCCACGTTTTCCCCCAACAAATATTTTGCCAACAAATGCCATTCCCCTTACCCAAGTCCCTTCCATGGATTCTTCACTTTAATTGATGATTTCGAAATTCATTTACAAAACTATAACAAAATTACAATTTTTACCCTGTGGCCCCCAATTTTTCGACTCACATATTTCTCTTTGTCTCTCTCTCCCCCCACTCTGTTCAATTGTACCCGTTTTGTTTCTCACGTAGGTGGTCGCCCTCCCAAAAATAAATCAAAGGCCAATGCATTGAATATACCATCGTTGATCAAAGTCGATATAAATGATGTTCTGCCTTATAATCAAAGTGTTTTGAGCAATGTCAGTGGTTTGTCAATACCCCAACAGATCAATCAGCACCTGCAACAGCAACAACAGGCCCAACAGCAAGCTCAGCAACAACTACTGCAACAAGTTCAACAGCAGGCGCAACAGGCAGCACAACAAGCCGCCCAGCAAGCAGCTCAGCAGCAGCAACAACAACATGCTCAACAGCAATTGGAACAACAGCAGCAGCAACAATTGGATCAACAACAGCAGCTGTTGCTGGGCAATCAAGTGAAAGTTCGCTACATACCCAATACACAAATCAAATAAAATTCCTTCCCCATTCTCCTCTGCAATGTGGCGGCAATCTACGAGGCCACCGACGACGAGCAAGTGAATTACAGCGATGACGTCTTCACAGTTAAACAAACTATGTTTTTAACTATATCTCAGCTATTGTAAGAGATGTTTTTTTTTTCAATACTATTGTTTTATATTACCTACAACTAATTATAATATGTAATACATTATGCATACATAAATGTAAAACAATTTTTATATACATAGTATTTTGAAATTTGTTTTAGTTTTTTTTTTTGAGATATTAAATTAAATTGAATGTAAATGAAATGCAATAAGGAATCGTCCTCCTATTCTTCCTTTGATTTGATATTTGTAAACAAAAAAGTTTTGTTTTTCATTAATTAATTAATCAATCACGATTTTGTTGATTTTAAAACAATGCTAAGTAAAATAATAATAATAATTAAATTAAGAAAACAAAACTACAAATTAATAATGTGAACAATTTAGTGACAGAAAAAGTATAAAATTAAATCAATAATTGTAAGTTTAAAATAAATAGTCTATATAATATAAACAAAAATTTTTAGATGTATAACATATCTTCGAAATTTTTTAAATAAATTTATAACTAATGAGAAAAAAAAAACAAAAATAATAATTATGATGATAAAAACCCAATATAAAAGAAATTATGAAATACATGAATAATAATGTGAAGAGAAGTATGTGGTAATGAAAAGGAAATAATGGTTACTATGTTATTAACATGAATCAGAACAAACTTGGAGGTTAAAATTTCGGTTTAACAACAAATTCCAGAACATACTAAAAATCTGGGATCCGTTTTTTATTTTTATACCCTTCAACACACGGTAGTACAGGGTGTTATGTATTTGTGCATATGTTTGTAACACGCAAAAAGAAACGAGATAGACTCATGGTTCCTTTTGAGAATTACTTTTTGAGTCGATTTATGCCAAAGACATAAAAGTATAAAGAGAGGACAATCGATACGTAAGCAATTTCCAACAGATGGCTTTTCCTCTGTTGTTACGATATCATAACAACAGAGAGAACAATATTAAACATTTTTAGTGCTATATCTTATGCTTATAAAATGAAAATATATGTTTTGAGTGCAGACCTCTGATTTTATTTAGTTTCTTTACACACATTATCGCGTATTGGCAGTTTTATTCCTAACATACCTCTGTTATGCCTGATTCCCCCCCTTGGATACTTTTTCATAAACTATTTTGTCAAAATGCATTTTGTCGAGTCTTTACGGTTTCTATGTCTTTGTTTATGCATGTCTGTCCATATTCAATTGCAATCATTTCGCATTTATGATACGAATTAGATGAAATTTGGCACAGTCCATTTATTTGGAGAAAACCGATTGCGATATAGTTTTGTCTGATTTCACAATAGTTCACCCATGTTACAACGCGTACTGAATTAATTACAGATTGACGTATGTAAAGTTTTGTATAATTCGGGTTAGATTTAGATACAGCTCCCATCATATATATATATATATATATATATTTCTATTCTATTTCATGTTGGGCTAAATTCCCAATATTTGTCCGATGAAGACGAAACTTAGAATGTCATACCATACTGAGTCTATAGTGATGTGTGCGTGTCCATTGAAATCGATTCAGATATGGATATGCTTCAATATATAATTTCGTATTTTCTGTAAATGATGTTCTAAACTCTCATGGTTTGTCCGATTCATATGAGATGGCCAAAACTAAAGCAACTGAAATTGCAAACTGATTATTGATTCTTTAGTATTGGCCAACAGTGTATAGGTTACGTACAATATAAGCTCCTATTTGCTTAAAAGTGTATTGAAATAACTCGTTAATGACTGATGCTTCTTTTTTATTCTGTTCAACTATCTTCGGTATTAATGGCAATTTTCTTCAAGTTGCCATTCCTCAATATTTTAAACACTTCCAGGGCGTTCTGTGCAGAATTTTCTAATTGAGGGACGAATTTCGATACCAAACTCAAGAGAGTGCAAATCTCGCGGAATAAATCCACAGAAAGTTAGAGCTCAGTTCTAGTAGTGTAGGGTATCAACCGTTTAGATGTAAACAACTCCTCTGTGGGATCTTTTCTGAATCATGATTTCTCGGAGTAAAATATTAGGTTGGAGAAAAAGAAATCCTTTAGTTTTTCGACAGATGGCTGTACTGATAGATTTCTCGTAAAGTATCGATCAAACAATTTCAGATTTATGCTCATTGGAAGAAATATTTTGTTTTTTTTTTTTGTTTTAAGCCATTTGCATTCGCCTTTGGCCATAACCGGAATCATAGCTACATTTCCCCCTCATGTGTGGTAATGGTAATACTAAACAAGATCAGAATACGTAGACACCTGTAAGTATTTAAGAAAAACTCCCACATATTCCTTCAGGAGAAAATATTATAAAATTTCGTGATATTTGGGTAATAATTGTGGCCTTTAGAGCGACCAGAACAGACAAAAATAAAGTATTTGGACCGCTTCATCACCTAAACATTAACCGCTTCATTACCTAAATCATAACCAAAGTGATCTTTTTTGGTCAGAACCGGTCCTACATGCAAAATTTCGTGATGATTGGTCCATTACTGTGGCCTGTTTACAAATTATAAGAGACAGACGGACGAACACACATGTCTAAATTGACTCAGGTTGTCGAGATATGACAATCGGTATATTTAAAGGTGGGTCTATGACTAATATTTCGAGGCTTTACAAACTCTTGGGGCTGCCCAGACAACATACTTGTGTAGGGTATAATGATGAGTAGCAAATCTTCTTCCTAAAAAGCATCGATACAGGTTGTTAATATGAATAAAGTAGACTGTCGAGTTGGTAAGTAAATTATTCTATCTGCTGTTATACTCCAAATGATTGACGAGCTATGTCAATTGTATAGAAAACAATGGAACTTATAGGTCTACGAAAATTGCTTTAATGTCTTCCTCTGTGTGCCCAATATTCTAATTCAGGACCACAGATATTGGGGTAGGGTTTAGGTAAATTGCTACTGAATAGATGGAGCGGGTCTGGCAGCATTTATAAAAAATAGCATCTTTTATATTTTTCAGAAGTCATCATGTGTCATAGAATTTGCCAATGGCGGGAAAAATGAGAGATTTATTTGAAGATTTGATGGGTTACAATGATACTTTTTTCCAATTACAAAACGTTTCGACATTTAAATGAAATTGTTAGAAATCTAGTAAACAAATCACTAAACTTTAATTTTTGCTGACACTGTCCCTGATGTATGTTCTTTATTTTCAGTAATGTTGGCGGAATATTTGCAACATCTCGAAATATTCATTGGAGCCCCCTTTATGTATATTGATATCACGATAGAAATCTCAAAGAGCTTTGAACTTTTGGCCTGGCATTGCTATTACTTCTAGGATGGTTGGTATTGCAAATGCGATATATCACCGCATATCACCATAGGCATAATCCCCATATAATGAGACATACATTCCGATTTTAGGTATTTTATATGTTTAGCATCGAGATACGAAACTAAAAGTTCAGGGAGGTTACTCTGTATTGTGTTGCGAAAGCTAAATGCGTTAAGAGTACAATTTGGTAGACACATGGTTCCTTTTGAGGATATGCATAGAATCACTTTCTGAGTCGATTTATGAATGTCAATCCGCCCGTCTGTCGATGTTAAATTGTAAATAGAGTACAGGTCGCATTTATCCGATTTGGGTGAAATTTGGCACAAGTCACTTATTTGGCCCAAGGACGAACCCTATAGAAATTGAAGATAATTGGTTCAGATTTAGATATAGCTCCCATATATAGTTTTGTCCGATTTAATGTAAATGGTGCACCAAAGTCCCTATATATAGTTCGATTTGCATGAAATTTGGCATGGGTTACCGAAAAGAGCCTAGAATGACGTGTGGCTCTTTTCGGTATATAGCTTCGGATTTGTATATAGCTCCTATATATATTTTCGTCCGATTAAACAGGACACCAAAGTCCCTATATATCTTTCGATTTGCACGAAATTTTGCATAGTGTACTAAATTGACTCTACCATGAGGTGTGTCAAGTTCCAAAAAAAATCGGGTCAGATATAGATATAGCCCCAATATATATTTTCGTCCGATTTAAGGTAAACGAGGCTCCAAAGTCCCTATATATCATTCGATTTGCACGAAATTTGGCATAGGATACTGAATTGAGTCTAGAATGACGTGTGCCAAGTTTCGAGATTCAGATTTATATATAGCTCCCATATATATTTTCGTCCGATTTCAGGCAAATTGAGTTCAAAAGTCCCTATATATCTTTCGATTTGCACAAATTTGGCATAGGATACTGAATTGGTCAACAATGATGTGTGCTAAGTTTCGTGAAAATCGGTTCAGATTTAGATATAGCTCCCATATATATTTTCGTCTGATTTAATGTAAATTGTGCACTAAATACCCATAGCTAGGCCGATTGACACAACGTACTGAAATTAATATAAATTAATCTCTGCAAGTTACCTTAAAATGGGTTAGATTTAGATATAGAATAGCTTACATATAATTTCGACCAATTCATGTTGATTGTCAATAGGTGCCTGATTGATATTACATTTTAAACAGTGAAACATACCAAATAGCGTTTGTAAAATTTCTTTTAAATCTATTTACAAAATTTAGAATAAGTTGCAGAATGGCATGAGTTGGGATTGATGTTAGTCGGTTTACTTATAGTTAAAGATCGCATATTAAGTTCTTTCAATTTCATGTCAATGTTCCTTCGAAAAGGCGACGTCTGTTAGGATACATATGTATAATATACCCAAAGTGGTGCAGGGTATCATATAGTTGGCCCAGTTCGACTTTACTACTTTCCTTACTGGTTTTAAATTGAGCAGAACCTAGCCACTATTTTTTTAATAATAGATTTTTATATTAGGTTGGCACATCCCCGATTTTTAATTTTTTGCTGCAAATGTTAATCGGTAATTTATGTTCGATATTTTTAATGGATGGAAAGGTATTAAAAAATTCGGGGAAGTTTTATACATTTTTATAAGTAATGCGGGAATGAATTGTAATCCTGCATTCAATTTTATTTCTGATTCCGATAATAATATAGAAACTAAGAACAGAACCAATTACAAAAAATATGTGTTAAGAACGTAATTAACCACCAAACAATAGATGCACCAGTGATTTAAATATTATTGTTTTCATAAAAAAATAATTATATTTACTAATAATTTTATTAGTTATGTTTTAGGATCTGCATTGCATCCTACAGAAAATCATTTTCTGTAGTATTTTCGAAAAATAGAAAAAGCTGTAACCTTTATGAACGGATACGCTACGATCCCGTTGAGACATTTCCTATAAAGTTGTTCATGATCTCATTTTCAATCTTCGTTTTGGAATACTCAAAATTCCAGTCGTTCCAGTATGGGACCCCTATAATATTAAAATTTTAATTTTATTTTTATTTTTTAATCTTTTTATTTTCATTTTGTGTATATAATTATTATTTATATATAAGTACTGTTTATAATTAATATTATTAAATGAACGAGCAATATTGTCATTGGTGCAAAAATCGAAATATATATTTTTTCTTATATTTAATACAACAAATTACAAAATTGCTATAGTTAATAAAACAACAAACACACAAATAATTATATATTTAATATTACGATTATTAGTTTCAAATACAACAATAACAAAAATATTTATTTAAAATAGTATCAAATTGAACTGAATAAATATGTGAGTGATGTGTGAATGTTGAATATGATATTCATCATGGATACTAATAACAAATAGTGTGCTAATAAAATTAAAATAACAGTAAGAAATATAAATAAAATAATATTAATATGTTTTTAATTTTTGAATAAAAATTCTTAACGAAAAAATAAATTGAACAATACGGTTTGAATTCAGGAGGAACAGGAATGGATCTACTTACAAAAAGTATGAGAAAATCATGAAACAAAGATAGGGAAACGTAGTCGAGAGCATGGCACAATGAATAGGTAGTCCATTTAGAGCAACTGATGTTTTGATTAACTGTCAAAGTGTGTAATTTCTACTTGAATTCGATGTGCAATGTTGCCAACCATGTGAAATATTATATGGAAAATTTTGACAGATGATCGAGACAAAAATAAATGTTTTTGTTTTGATACATCACCTTTTTATTGAACCATGGTCGAGAGCAAAAGCTGACTTTTCGAAATCAACTTTTCGATCTTTCGGTTTTGTCAAATGTATTAAAAATCGATTTGATTAATGTCATGTTCTGACGAGCATTATTCGGTATGTTATTCGATTTCAGTATAACGTTAATAATAAAATAATATAATAATCTTATGTTCTTGTTTTATGCTAACATTTGAACTTTATTGAGAGCATCAGCTGTTGATTTAAAAATAAAAATTAATTCTCTTTCTATGACTAATTACTTTTCATTCATGTTTTTCATCCATTTCCAAAATCGTCGATCTTGTGCGCATTTCGATATGTTTTCTTCCACTTGATCTTGCCATAGCATATCTGGCGTTACCCTTACGATCGCTTTTATATGCACTTTGAGCTGGGACATCCTCATCCATTCGCTCAAAATGGCCTAGCCACCGTATTCGCAGCATCTCAATACGTATGACTATATCGATGGCTTGTATAGATGGTAGGGGAGACTGGGGCACCTTCGGCATCGGGGCACCTTCGGCAATCGCGTTTCCGATATGAAGCTCTCACCGTACATCACTAGTTTCAATACATAGGTATCGAATATCAAAATAAATAACTGACACAAAGTTTGAAATTTCTAGCTAATAAGATAATTTAGATACATGGGTTTTTGTATTTTTATAGATGTTTCTGTAATATTTCGATTCCATTTCGTAAGTATTTCGTGTATAAAACTTTTTAAATTTTTAAGACAATATTATTTAAAAGTGGTTAACTACGATGTGTATTATAATAGAAATATTTAAAAATATAATGTTTTTACAAAACTGATCGAAAAAATGAAAAAAAAAAAACTATAAAAAGTACATTCGGGGTACATTCGGCATTTTAAAGTGGGGCACATTCGGCCATATACAGATTGTGCAATATTATTTCCTTAAAATGTTTTTGAGTTTGTCTTTAAAACTAATCCTTTAATATGGTTCGAAATTGCATATATAAGATCAAACGTGTTTGTATTGACAAAAATGCGATATAAAACCCCAACTTCTGATGGTGTGTGCGAACTTGAGATGTAAACGTCCGCCGCTAGAAAATAAAGTCCTATAATTCAAACATTGTGTGGCGTATTAAAGCCAAATAGAGCCTTTAGATGATCAGAATTTCAACCAGACTGATAGCGATGACAATTACCCGGCTATGGCTATGGTGCAGAATGTGCCCCATCAAATGCCGAAGCTACCCCGGGTTGGGGCGAATTTGACTTTTTTTACAAAACTGTAAAATTTTTTAACTAATCCTATTTTTTTTATATCTTTTTGGTACTATTTTTTATAATTAAGTGTCCGAGGACAATAATCAGCCATAAAGTTGTTATATATGTTGAATAAGTACTGAGATATAGAGCTCTAAAAAAACTGCCGAAGGTCCCCCAGTCTCCCCTTTAGCTTGTGGTTCATTTGACGCCGATCAATCCGTAGATCTTTCGGGGTATTTTTTCCCTCAAACACTTTATGAGCTGCCTCATCTGCAACAGCGAGAGGTGACCTTTTCCCAAATTACTTACTTAGGCCAACTCCGAACCTCAAAAATTATGTCATTTGTTTCATGTATGACGGCACCGATGTATATGACATTTCTGACTACCTCTAAGGTGTAGTTGTTATGTTCCACAGTCAGTCCGAGTCTACCATCAGCTTGGTCTTTTCACAATTTAATGTCAGTCCCACTTTGGCAGACTCCTTCTGAATTTGTTCAAAGGTGGCTGTTATCGCTCGAAATGTTCGACCCATTATATCGATGTCATCGACGTAGGCGAGTAACATATGCTGTTTGGTGTACGGCGTGCCATTTCTGTTCACCTTTGCCTCTCATATGACCTTTTCCAGCAGGATGTTAAATTTAATTTAATTCCAAACGCAGACATGGCTTTATACACCTATGAACGGATGGGGATGTCGAACGCGGCTTTATAGTCGACGAATAGGTGGAATGTGTCGATGTGGTTTTCGTGGTTTTTTTCCAGGATTTGGCGCAGAGTGAAAATCTGGTCAATGGTGGATTTGCCAGGTCTGATGCCGCATTGGTATGATCTAATAATGTCATTGACCATTGGCTTCAGTCGTTCACATAGTACGCTGGATATCACTTTATATGCGATGGGAAGTAGACTTATTACTCTATAGTTGGTACATTTCGTCTTGCCTCATTTTTTGTGTGCACGGGACACAGGATGCTGAGGTTCCAATCATTGGGCATGCATTCCTCTAGCCAAAGTGTACTAATCAGCTGGTGCATGCTCCTTACCAGCGTCTGACCACCAGTCTTGAATAGTTCGGCTGGTAACCCATCGGCTCCTGCTGCTTTATTATTCTTCAGCCGATTAATTGCTATTCTGACAAAATCTTGGCTAGGTGGTAAACACTGTATACCGTCATTTCTTATTGATTCTGAGGAATCTTCTTTCCCGCCACTATTTTATACCAGAAGCTTTTCAAAATGTTTCTTCCAGATTCTCAACACGCTGTCTGTATTTGTCAACAGGTTTCCTTCTTCATCTCTACAGGAGAATATACCTGAACTAAAGCCTTCGGTTTAGTGTTTTACTTGTTGGTAAAATTTTCGGACTTCATTCTGACTCCTGTACTCTTGGAGATGGATCGTCTCACTGAATGCATACTCATTGTACACGTGAGTATGCCTTCAATTCAATTCAATGTTTTTGATATCACTTGATTCTAATTGGAGAATTCATATGATTTGTTGATACTGTTATCAGTTCCCTTAATTTTTAGACCAATCACTGAATAATGGCCACGCCCCAACTGGCGGAGTTTTGAAGCTAATTGTAGACATTAGAATTTTAAATGATAAGAAAATATAAAAATATGTTACGAAGAAATGGGGCTACAAATGGTAATACACTCATTATCACACAGATAGATAAGGGTGTGAAGTGGAATTGTTGTCAAAAATAACAAATACACACAACAACACATATATACACATTTGTACATTAGGGGAGACTTTTATCAACAAGTTGACTCCTCCTTATTTCATTTTTGAGTTTGAGTGATATAATCGTATCATTAACACAGCATTAACCTGTGTATCTAAACCCTTTCTAGCGACACACTCTTATTACGAATTATATTTCTGACAGGCTTCATTTCAATTTTAATGGGAAATACCATCAAAACTAAATACCCTACATAATACGGAATTACAACATCCGCTGTACTGTGTAAAAGAAAACCGGATGAAATCTTGTGTATTCCGTAAAAATAAACTTAAATAAAAGAATGAAGGAAAAAAACGCAACAACAAAATATATGAACAAAAACACTGTGACGAATTTTAAAAGAACATATCATTTCCTTGCTTTCGAAGCACCCCCAACAAGATATTGTCCAAAAGACGTTTTGAAGGAGTCAGTCGTCTGTCATGAACAAAATTCATGTTTTTTATCCATCCACAAAAAAAGAAAAAAATGCATGCAGAGGAACTATACCAAACAGAAAAGATGCCCAAAATGAAAACACAAAAGATTGACTTTTCCGATTAATAAAAATCAATATAGGAAATATACAATGAGTAGCGAGACTATCACATGAAGATGACGAGACTTTTTGGAAAATATTTTTTGTTAAAAAAAATATATAAATTTACAAGCTGAATAGTTGTCGTGCTTTAAGGGCCCCATACACTATACATCATGCCGTACAGCATTTATCATAGTATTTGTTATTTCCCTGCAAGCATTTGGAAGTGAGTTTCTAACTCCATCTTCAAATAATTATCTACTTCGACACTTATTTCTTGTAAAAGGGTGATACTTCGTAATTTTACAATAACAAATGAATTGTTATCCAATTTCGATCGTCTGTAATAACTATTTAGTTAAATGAAAGAAGATGGAAATAGTTTCATAATTTAACTGTCGTTGTATAAATATTT
Source organism: Musca vetustissima (assembly GCF_032173495.1). Lineage (NCBI taxonomy): Eukaryota > Metazoa > Arthropoda > Insecta > Diptera > Muscidae > Musca > Musca vetustissima. The sequence goes on from NW_026883972.1 coordinate 456,465, forward strand.
GTCATCGAAAAAAAAATTGTAGATAATACTACATTTTCATTATAAAAAATCTTCGGCCTGAAACCTTTTTCATTGCTGTATCAAATAATATACAAAGGCGCGGAACAATATAATTCACGTGTAAAGTACATTTAAGGTCATGGATGTATAACTCTTTGGTTATAAGTACAAGTAAAGAAGTATCATTTGGCACATTAGCTGTACACCAAAAAAGGAAATTGAATTGAGAAACAAGAGGGAGGCATCTGGATTATATTCAACCTTTTTCTCAAAGTCAACAGAATGCTACATCCAAGAAGGCAATGATATAAGTGTTTTTGAACTTGATGATTTTAATGTGAATGACAGTTCGGAAAATAGTGAAAGTGAATATGACGGCGAAGATAAAACTGAATGCACAACTTAAAAAAATTAATCTTTTTCGAAAAAATGATCCGAATGGGCAATCCAAAATTTTGTAAATCATAACGCATAATAAGCTCTTGGTCATGTTAAGAGAAGAAGGAATCAATGTACCTAAAGACTGCAGAACATTAAGAGGAACTCCAAACGAAGTATACATTCGTAGTATTTTAGGGGGATCATATACTCATTATGGGTTAAAAGACTGTCATAATGCCCACTCCCTTAGAAAAATAATTGCAATTGTTGCCATAGCTGTCATTTTATGTTTTCGACGATTTTAAAAAATTTGATGCCAAACTTCTAATAGAAGATAAAATTTGGGAACAATTGGTAATAATAAGCTGTTATAAGTGATCAAATAGCAATTAAATTACATGGCTTGGAACTATACAAAACCCCATTTACTACATATAGTATAATAAGAGGCAAGTCAGCTTACTTTTGCGTTAATTTGAAATTAAAACATTAATTTTTACAGATATGTGCCATCTAAAGTTTCCCCAGACGTCGTTGTTGGAAACAACACACGCAAAACACGCATTCGTCACATCTTAAACGTATCTTCTTAGTGAAAGTTGAAAGTAACTAAGGCGATAATATTTAAGGTAACAAAACAGTGTCATTTTGGAGTGTCGCTTTATTAACTTCAAATTGTGACGAAGAAGTTACTTTTTAAAGGTAACGAGTACGTGGTTCATTTCTTCCCAAACGGTATAACTTATTTGTTAAAAATACGATATCGCCTACGAGTGTTTTCATCGCCTGGTAGTAATTTTTTGGATATGTTTTGGATAGAAAATGCTTGCTGGGTTTTTGAAAGTTTATTTATGTATGTGTGACACACACAATGCATGAAGAAAATCGAAATAGTTTTAAGGGCCCCATACACTATACATCATGCCGTACAGCATTTATAATAGTATGTGTTATTTTTTGAAAGTTTATTTATGTATGTGTGACACACACAATGCATGAAGAAAATCAAAATAGTTTTGATTTTGAAAATGAAACCCTATCAATCTGATGAATAATATTCATTTTGAATGTTGTCAGTAAATAGTTTTGTGTACAAAAATAATAGAATTGTGACGGAATAAAGAAACAGCTGAATTTACGACTCAAAATGCAATTTTTAGGACAAACATCGATTTTTTGGAATAGTGATTGAAGAGTTTGCCATACACTAGTCAATCTCACATATACACAAAGGGGTTCATCGGCATGACGGCATGATTTATAGTGTATGGGGCCCTTTAATTTTAAAAATGAAACCCTATCAATCTGATGAATAATATTCATTTTGAAAGTTGTCAGTAAATAATTTTGTGTACAAAAATAATAGAATTGTGACGGAATAAAAAAACAACTGAATTTACAACTCAAAATGCAACTTTTGCGACAAAAATCGATTTTTTGGAATTGTGATTGAAGAGTTTGCCATACACTAGTCAATCTCACATATACACAAAGGGGTTCATCGGCATGACGGCATGATTTATAGTGTATGGGGCCCTTTATAGTTTATAACTTTTTTGTGCCGATAAACGTCTTGCGATATTTGACATTCTCAGCGATAATGTTGTAAAACATAAATAATTCGAATAATGAGGTCAGTTTTCTAGTTTTTGTTTATTTTCTTACTTCAAATTTCCTTGAATTTCATCCTCAGAGAAATTTTTGTCTACAATAAACAATATTAAATAAAAATTATTCTGTGAATTTTCTGCGAATTTCTGAGAATTCAATAATTGCAACAATTATCAATTAATGGTAGGGGAGAGGGGGGCACCTTTGAACGTGGGGCACCTTTGAACGTGGGGCACCTTTGAACAGCGCTCATAAAATCTTGGTTTTAAATTTTTCCGACCCGCAACCACATTTTTGTATATGACAATCTTGTTATCTATCTGCGTAAACCACTTTGGCTTGCTTTTTCATGTGTCGACAAATTGTGCATGGGTGACCATGTTTTCGCAGTGTCATTGTAAACTTTTTTCATTTGGTTGTAAGGACGCAGGAAGAATTCTGTGATAATTTTCTTTCGTCAAACAATTTTCTTGCATTCCAACAATCATTTCAAACATAACTAAAGTAATTTCTTCCATATATATTTATTACAAAAAAAATTTTATATTTTTCCGAAAAATGCCATGGGTGGGGCACCTTTGAACATGCCCATTAAACTCGAGTAAAAAACGAAATTTTTAACTTTTGGCTCCGATTTCTCAAAAATTTCAAATGGACTTATAAGATTACGAAATTAACTGTATTTTTCACCATATTAATTTTTGTTTTTAAGTCGTTTTATGTTTTAATAAATTTTGATCTGATTTTTTAAATTTTGAAAATTTTTTATATATTTTTTAATGAATAAATGCATTTCTGATATGTATGAATAAAATACATTTATATTTTAACATAAACACTGTAAAAAACCATGTCGTTCAAAAATGCCAATCCCTGTTCAAAGCTGCCCCCCTGAGGGGGCAGTTTTGAACACTTTGACTTCGTCCATTAAAACAGTAATAAAATATATTTATCAAGTTTTAAGTATGTCATATATATATTCATTTTAAAGGTTACATATGTACCTATTAGTTAAAATTTATAAGAAACCAAAAATTATAAAATAAAAAAATTTATAAGGCTTGAAAGAAAAAAGTGTTCAAAGGTGCCCCCCTCTCCCCTATATACATATTCTTTGGCCAGTACAAATCGATGTACAGGAGTCAGAACGATGTCCGGAAATTTTACCAACGGGTAAAATACCAAATCGAAGGCCTCCTCCTGTAGAGATGAAGAACGAAACCTGGTGACAGAAACACAATAGTAGCGGTGAAGAGGATATCCCAGAACCAATAATAGATGACGGTATAGAGTGTTTACCACCTAGCCAAGATGAGGTCATAATAGCAATCAATCGGCTGAAGAATAATAAAACAGCAGGTGTCGATGGGTTACAAGCCGAACTATTCAAGACTGGTGGTCAGATGCTGGTAAGGAGCATTCACAAGCTGATTAGTACCATTTGGAAAGCATGCCCAATGATTCGAACCTCAGTATCCTGTGTCCCGCGCACAAACAAGGAGACAAGACGATATGTGCCAACTATAGAGGAATTAGACTTCTTTACATCGCATATAAAGTGCTATCCAGCGTGCTGTGTGAACGACTGAAGCCAATGGTCAATAACATTATTGGGACATATCAATGCGGCTACAGACCTGGCAAATCCACCATTGACCAAATTTTCACTCTGCGCCAAATTCTGGAAAAGACCCACGAAAAACACATCGACACATTCCACCTATTCGTCGACTATAAAGCCGCATTCGACAGCCCTATCCGTGCAGAGGTGTTTAAAGCCATTTATGCGTTTGGTATTCATGCAAAATCAATACCGCTATGCTGGATAACTTTGAGTTGCACATTGTCAGCAGTGAAAGTTGGAAAGGACCTCTCGGAACCCTTTAATTACGAACGAGAATTCAGAGAGACAAAAGTGAATTCAAATGACACTCTGTACGTCAAACAACACAAGTTAATTGCCTACGCCGATGACATCGACATAATGAGGCGAACATTGAGAGCGGTAACAGCCACCTTTGAACAAATTGAGAAGGAGTCTGCCAAAGTGGGTCTGACAATAAACGCCGACCAAGTTTATGGTATCAACGCGCAAGACGTACACTGGGACCAACTGTGGAACTTCAGAGCTACAGCTTCGATGTAGTCAAAGATTTTATATACCTTGGTACCGCCATAAATACAACTAATGCCATCATTTTAGAAATTCGGAGAAGGATCAAGGCCACCTCCCGCCAGACCAAACTCACACTTTACAAGACGCTGATACTACCTGTGCTTTTATATGGATCTGAAGCATGGCTACATACGCAAGGAGATGAGGCAGCTCTTGGATCCGAAAGATGTATGTGCCGATCTGCGTTGACGGTGAATATCGCCGTCGAATGAACCATGAGTTGTACCAGCTATTCTCGAAAATCGCCATTGTCCGGCGTATCGAGCTGCAGCGGCTACGTTGGCTAAGTCATGTTGTGAAAATGGATGAAGATACCACAGTTAAAAAACCAGTAAGGAAAGTAGTAAAGTCGGACGGGGCCGACTATATGATACCCTTCACCACTATGGGTATATTAAACAGGACTATTAACATGAAAGTGGATGAAATAAAATATGTGATATTTATCTAAATGTGAATCTACCTAGATCTATCCATAAAGTATGTAAATCGACTTCAAACAAATATAAATAGGTCAGCCGTTGGGCTATGTCTGTACTTCTAGAAAACGCAACTACGTAATTCTATGCTCAATTTTGTACGTTGTGCAAAATTTTATGTCAATCTGACTAACATGAGGAGTATGATGGCCAATTTACTTGAAATTAATCTATAATAAAAGGGAGCTATATCTAAATCTGGACCGATTTTCACGAAACAAGACAGACATCACTCTAGGCTCAATTCAGTACGTCATGAAAAATTTCGTGCAAATCAAAGGATATACAGGGACTTTGGTGAACCATTTACATGAAATCGGACGATACTATATATGGGAGCTATATCTAAATCAGGACCGATTTTCATAGATATATAGGGACTTTGGGGCACCATTTACATGAAATCGGACGAAACTATATATGGGAGCTATATCTAAATCTGGACCGATGTTCACGAAACTTGGCAGACATCATTCTAGACCTAAATGATTAGGCTGTACCAAATTTCGTGCAAATCGAAGGATATATATATGGACTTTGGTGCACAATTTACATGAAATCGGACGAAACTATATATGGGAGCTATATCTAAATCTGGACCGAATTTCTCGAAACTAGGCAGACATCACTCTAGGCTTAATTCAGTACGTTATGCCAAATTTCGTGCAAAATGAAAGATATATAGGGAATTTGGGGCACCATTTACATGAAATCGGACGAAACTATATATGGGAGCTATATCTAAATCTGGACCGATTTTCACGAAACTTGGCAGACATCATTCTAGACCTAAATGATTGGGATGTACCAAATTTCGTGCAAATTGAAAGTTATATAGGGGTCGTTTACATTAAATCGATAAAATATATATATGGGAGCTATATCTAAATCTGAACCGATTTTTCCCAATTTCAATAGGGTTCGTCCTTGGGCCGAATAAGTGACCTATGCCAAATTTCATCCAATTCGGATCATAAATGCGACCTGTACTTTGTTTACAATTTAACATGGATAGACATACAGACGGACGGACGGACATGCATAAATCGACTTAAAAAGTGATTCTACGCATATTCTCAAAAGGAACCATGTGTCTATCTCGTTTCCTTTTGCCTGTTACAAACATATGCACAAAGACATAATACCCTGTACCACAGTGTGGTGAAGGGTATAAAAACATATAAAAGCGAACCAGCTGATGATTCACCCAGAAGTGGAAGGCCACGAATTAGATGGAAAGATCAAGTGGATGACAAAATTGCCGAACATGGTCTTTCAAATTGGAAAAATTGCGCAAAAGACCGACGCGCCTGAAAATCTTTTTTAAGGTCGGGTTTTGGAACGAAACCAACAATATTTAGAAGAGTTGTACCCAACGAGAGCTTAATTTACAATTTTCGCATCAATAGTCGTAGGGTAGGTTGCTAAAATCGGCGTAGTTTTAAATGATTTTGTATTTATTATACCCTACACAACTATGTTGTCAGGGTATTACAGCTTTGTGCAGCCCCAAGATTTTGTAACGCCGCGAAATATTGGTCCTAGACCCACCATTAAGTATACCGATCGTCTTATCTCGACTAGCTGAGTCGATCTAGACATGCTTGTCCGTCCGTCCGTCTGTCCATTATAATTTGTAAACACGATACAGACCACAGTTATGGACCAATCTTCACGAGGAAGGTTTTGGTCATGTAGGAAGGGTTTTGGTCAATGAAGACCCCTATTGTTTTTGGTAAAGATCGGTTAATATTTAGGGGATGATATGGACCAAATATTTAATTTTTGTCGGGTTTTCTGGTCGCTCTAGAGACCGCAAATATGACCCTAACATCGCAAAATTTTACATGGAGAAGTGGATTGGGCCAAAGAATAAGCATGTTTGCTTTGATAAAGATCGATCATTATTTAGCGGGTCAAATGGACCCTGACTTTTGTGTGAAAAATTACAAAATTTGAATTCTATGGCTTATATATTTACTCCTGAGGGATATAGACCCGATATGTTGATAGTATATCCAAGAGGAGTGGTTGACCTTTAAATTGATGCCAAATATATTGATGTATCTATTCGGATGTGGGAGTTACACTTAAATAGTTACAGGTGCTTACGTATTCAGATATTATTTAGTAACCCATTACCAAATTAGAGAGCGGAAATATAGCATTGATCGCTTTGAAATTTTCAATGAAGTTCCAATTATGGTCAAGGACAACGCCTATAAATTTTGGTGATGATCAGAATAAAATTTTGGGATGAAGTGGACCGAAAACATAATTTCTTTGTGTGTTTTCTATTCGAATATAAGCCGAACATCACAACTCAACCCACCGTGAAGGGAATCTGGACAAGTAAGTACAAGGGCTGTACTGAATATTTGTAATATTCGGAACATGTAAGGAAGATGTCGGGGCAAATATCTCGAAATATTGCCCAGGCTTGGAAGAAACATCTGAGTTCCGTGGTAGTTGTGTAGGGTATCGTATGGTCGGCCCCGTCCGACTATACTGCTCTGCTCACTGGTTAATTTTAACACTTCTTGCCCAAAATAAACGTTTCCAATATAAAGGCCTCTAGAAAATTACGAATCCGGAAAAAACTCGCGATATTTTCAGTGCTGATATCGTGTTCTACACATATTTTATAAAAACTCTTTCAATTTAATTCTATTTCGTGTTCAGTTGAAAATTTAGATTAGCATGATGGACATAATTCTACTTTAATTCATTATTTTAAAGTAGTAATTTTTTCACATGACCTGATTTTATTTGTTTGACTTTAAAACAACAAAAATAATAAAGTGGGAAAAAGGATGTGTGACATCAAAATTGACATCGATACTTTTTAGTGCATGCCTGCCTTAGTATGTTTGTGTGTTATTACAACACTTCCCACGCTACTGATATACAAATGTGGTAACAAATTATTGAGCGAAAAAAAGGAAATCCATCCATCTGAATGGGGTAGCCGACAATATTTATTGTCATGTCATCATTAGCCCGCCAGTCAACCAGTTATCTTCATTCAAAAACACTGACTCTCAAGCCCACACAAAAAGAAATCATTACAACAAACATTTGCATTGTTGTAATAACTTTTACTGCGACACACTTCCAGATCAGCTTTCCAGCCCGACATCCATTAGCAGCAAGGATATGCCTTCATTAACTCAAAAATGAATATAAATAACAATGAATGGTTGCTTTGTTTGCCATTTGGTTGGTTATTCGGTTCATTTACATATTAAACCAAACAATGGGAAGGAATCCTTGCACCCCTCATGCATGCCATGAAGGGGAATGAAATGTGGCATTTATTATATAAGTGGTGTTATATGCATATAATTTTTTTATGAACAATTTAAATATACATTTTCATGTTGATGAAAAATCACGAGTCTCCGTTGTCAGGCTTTTAGTTCGAAATGATTACAACTATCCCGCCATCCCCCCCCCCCCCCCTTTTGCTAGGCACTTGCAGTCTGAAAAAGGAAATTAAAGTCAAAATCCATTAGCTTAAAATACAATAGCACACCTCAGTCACACGCTCACATGCCAATAAGGTCAGCTAGTATCCTGTTTTCCGAAGTTCCCATCGAGCACCAAGAACAAAGTCACATGAGTAGGTGTAAAACAACAACAAATAAAAATGTAAACAAATTATTTTCATAAATATCACATTTCCTCGAGAAAAGTGTTGTCAAACCCTTCTGCGTTTCCACCGAAGAAAGATATTGGGGAAAGTGTTGTGTGAGTGTCTGTAAGAAGTAGGTGGAAATCTTCAAGAGAAATTATCGATGGCAAAACTCTTTTAGAGCGAGTGAAGTGAGCACAAACAAAACAGCAACCCCTTTATTTAACACAACCTTAATGACTTCCGCTAGTCTGATACAGTTCGTAGTCGTTGAATATGTAGCAAACGGCGATATATTTCAATAAATAAAATTATTAAAATTTTCGCGTCTGTCCTTAAGGACAACAGAAAAGTTACCTTTTAAGCTGAGAGGACGAACTCCGACAGCTCATGAAGATGCACTAATTATTCGCAAGTGCCAAAAAGGGATAAATCAAAAAATTAAATTAGAACCGAGTTTTTCGGTGACAAGGAGGAAAAATAATCTGTAGATACAATAAGAAGAAAGACCAAAAATTAGATACAATTTAAAATAATTGACAACTAATATGGCTGCAATTTCATTTTTCGATATCTTATTGTTTAGAAAATACCGCTCATCCAGTGCGAAAATCACCATTCAAAACTTACTCATATTGGTTTATAGTTCCGCTTCAAGAGGATATATTACTATTCCACTATATCGATTTTTAAAACAGCGGAATGTATTTGTGGCGTAGGGGATGATAGATACCAAGCAACGGCTCTGATTGGCTTTAACATGGCGAAGTCCAGGCTTATCTTGGTCCATCTTTCATCTCAATTGTGGACACTGACCTCCCCGTGGTGCCACCTGGGGTACCTATTTTTATCACCCGATGAAATAGTGAGCTAATATGTGCCACGAGTTCACCCATAAGAACTATAAAAAATAGGTTGAGGCGTCGGGTTAGAAGCCCACAGGCGAAGAACCGAACCTACTATGAAAAAGCTAAGAAAAAGAAAACCAAACCCACCTAATGTTGTCGACCCCCGCAAACGTATAAAGGACCACGATCTGCGAATCTGCACTTGGAATGTGCGCACATTGTACAGAACAGGCGCAGTGTTCTCTTTGGCGGATGTACTCAAGAAATACAAAACTGATATTATTGCCTTACAGGAAATGCGATGAAAAGGGACTGGCGTAAGTAAATCAGAAGATTACGCCCTGAAACGAGACGTGAATTTGATTGCGGATTTATGGTTACCAGGAGAATAAAAGACCTCGTCTACAGATTCACCCCAGTAGATGAGCGAATTGCTATAATCCGTATAAATGCGAAGTTCTTCTACATCAGTCTCATTTGCGCGCATCCCCAGACCGAAGATAAAGGTGAACAGACCAAAGACATATTTTATGGGCGTCTAGAAACAGCACATGATCGTTGCCCTGGCCATGACATTAAAATTCTGCTTGGAGATTTTAATGCAAAAATCGGAAGGGAAAATATCTTTGGCCCAACCGTCGGAAAATTCAGCACCCAACGTAATGAGGTTGATTGACTTCGCGGCAGCAAAAAACATGGTAGTTAGCAGCACCAGATTCAAGCATCTCGATATACACAATGCCACTTGGATTTCTCCCGATCGAACAACGAAAAATCATGTTGTGATAGACGGAAGACATTCATCCAGTGTTTTAGACGTCCGATCGATCCGAGGAGCAAATATCGATTCGGACCATTACCTTGTGGCAGCCAAGTTCTCCATCGTATTACGTGTTGCTACTGTCCGCAGGGTTGTCATATACGCCTACTCCGCTCAACTTACCAAACTGCTTGACGAAAGCTCCGCTTGTCCCGATAATAATATAGAAGCACAGTGGCAGAGAATTGCCCAATCCCTACAAACTGCAGCAAAATCAACACTTGGGTACCAAAGACCACCGTCAAGAAATCCGTGGTACGATCAGGAGTGTCGTAATGCTACTGATATGAAAGACACAGCGTATATGGCAACTCTGCGGACAGTAGCATCACGTAATGCGATGGAGAACTATCGGAAGAAAAGGAGAATCGTATTTTCAGAAAAAAGAAGGAAGAACAAGAACAACGGGAGCATGAGCAAATCGAGATGTACAGGAGTCAGAATGAAGTCCGAAACTTCTTCCAACGGATAAAACACCAAACCGAAGGCTTTGGTGCAGGCACATCCTCCTGTAGAGATAACGAAGGAAACCTGGTGACAGATACAAACAGCGAGTTGAGGATCTGGAAGGAGCATTTCGAAAAGCTTCTAGTATCAAATAGTAGCAGTGAAGTGGATACCCCAGAACCAATAATAAATGACGGTATGCAGTGTATTCCACCTAGCCAAAATGAAGTCAGAATAGCAATCAATCGGCTGAAGAATAATAAAGCAGCAGGTGCCGATGGGTTACAAGCCGAACTATTCTAGACTGGTGGTCAGATGCTGGTAAGGAGCATGCACCAGCTTATTAGTACAATTTGGCTAGAGGAATGCATGCCCAATGATTGGAACCTCAGCATCCTGTATCCCTTGGAAAAAAAGAGGACAAGACGATGTGTGCCAACTATAGAGGAATAAGTCTCCTTCAAATCGCATATAAAGTGTTATCCAGCTACTGTGTAAAACACTGAAGCCAATGGTCAATTATATTATTGGACCATACCAATGCGGCTTTAGACCTGGCAAATCCACCATTGACCAAATTTCTGCGTCAAATCCTGGAAAAAACCCACAAAAACACATCGACACATTCCACCTATTCGTCGACTATAAAACCGCATTCGACAGCCCTATCCGTTCAGAGGTGTATAAAGCCATGTCTGCGTTTGGTGTTTCTGCAAAATTAATTCCGCTATGCAGGACAACTTGTACGGAAAGGACCTCTCGGAGCCCTTTAAAACCAAACGAGGATTCAGACAAGGTGACAGTTTGTCGTGTGATCTTTTTGACGTCCTACTGGAAAAGGTCATACGAGACGCAAAGGTGAACAGAAATGACTCTCTGTACACCAAACAACACATGTTACTCGCCTACGCCGATGACATCGATATAATGGGTCGAACATTGCGAGCGGTAACAGCCACCTTTGAACAAATTGAGAAAGAGTCTGCCGAAGTGGTTCTGGCAGTAAACGGCAAGAAGACCAAGCTGATGGTATAAACGCGCAAGATGTTCAGTAGACTCGGACCAACTGTGTAACTTGAGAACTACAGCTTCGAGGTAGTCAAAGATTTTATATACCTTGGTACCGCCATAAACACAACAAATGACATCAGTTTAGAAATTTGGAGAAAGATAGTAATGGCCAACAGATGCTACTATGGTCTGAGCAAACAACTCAAAAGCAAGGCCACTTCGCGCCGGACCAAACTCATACCCTACAAGATGCCGTGCTGCATCTCATGCAGAAACGGAAGAAATAAGATGGAAAGATCAAGTGGAAGATAACATGGACAAATATGGTCTTTCAAATTGGAAAAACTGCGCAAAAGACGTGCCTGGAAAGTTCTGTCACAAGCCAGCTAAGTAAGTAAGAATGTGTTTGTCACTTCTTCGACGGCCAAACGACCGCCGCTAAAACTAACCGGCATTGAAATCTAACCCTTTTTCTGTTGTATTGCGCATTTCCTTTGCTAATTGTTTTTTTCCTTTTTACTTTGTTGTGACTTGGTTGGTGGGTTTAGGTGAAATATTTCCCCCCCTCCCCCACACTTTTCGAATGATAATTGTTGTGTGACAATTGTTGTTGTTCAATGTTTTGTGGTGACGGTGGTTGTTCTTTCATTTATTCAACCGTTGGTGTGGCGTAATTGCCGTAAGCATTTTAACGTTAATTGTCATCAAATGATTGCGTGGGCAGGGCATTTATAGCCTTTCCCTTTGACACAATAGCCTACCAATAATGTGGCAGTCGACGATGAGAAGAAAAGGAGAGAATAGCGAAAGGGTTGTGCTTTCCATTTGTCAATTTTAGTCAGGCTAAAACAAAAACAATCAAAAAATGTCATTGAGAACAATAATAGGTCAGATTTTAACACAAATCTATCGTGTTATGACCAAACAAAATATCACACAAAGAAAAATTCCCAGGACTTTTGTGACATTGTTGGATGAAAACAATACCGGAAGGGAAAATTATGATAAATAGTGAGGTATTTTGATTTATTTTGATTGTAAAGGTCATTTTATGATATACGGACGGGCATGTGAATATTCGTGTATTTCATATAATTTTTTTATACCCTCTAATATGGTAAAACGGTTGTAGTGGTACTAGCTTATATTAGACTAGAAGAGTTTTAGATAATGTACTATAATTTTGTCATTCCGCTTGTAACACCTCGAAATAATCACTCATCGAAAGAATCCATATAACGGCAAACCTTCATTTCGCTTGTTACTCTTCGAAATAAAATAAAATATATGTGTTCATATTTAGATGTTTGGTTTGATCTAAAACCCATACAAAGGTTAAGATGCACAGGAACAAAGTGAGTATTTGCAGCACGGATGGTGGTGTCTCACAGTATTGCCCGCATTCTCTTATGTAGGAAGAAATCATAAATAAAAAGCCGGTTACGGACTGCCTACATGGAACAAGTGCCAATACAAGTCAAGATGTCTCAACAATTAACGATCTTGTGGAAGATGTTTTGTTATCGCCCAAAAAATATTACATTTTAAATAAACCACCGCCCGCGATTTCAGGCAGCCAAACGTTCACGGTTGTCATACAGAATATATCGGATATAAGAAAATTAAAAAAAACAAAGATTTCTTTCTTATATGCGTTATTTTCTTATATGGAATTACGGTTATAAGAAAGTTGTTTCTTATAAGCGCACATACGCATATATGAAATCTTTATTATATAAATATACTGTCATAATGAAAAATGTTTAAAATGTTTAAAGTAAGAAAAACATGTTTTAAAGAAAAACATGTTATTAAACAAAGGAATTCAGCTTATAAAAATACAAAATTACTAAATTAAAATCAGCTCAGGGTTTGACTAAAAATAGGTGCATATGTTTCAATACATATAAATAATATTCATTCAGTTTTTGAAAAATAATTAGGCGAATCCCAGTTTGTTGTTTTTATAAAATGGGGAAAATGGGGAATGTATGGCATTGTTTGCCGAGGGGTAAGGCAGGGAAGACTATAGTATCGGATCACGCCACTGATCCTCATCAGTTCCCTTAGTTTTTTGTTGGGATATTCTTCCCCGGAAGCTATTGCTTCTATACAAAAAACCTTTCATACCCAAATGTCTCTTGTAACAAAGCGAAGTACTTAGCAGACCAACGACATAAACAGCATGAGAATTTCGCTGGTGCCTCACTTCGAGGTTAACAAGGCATTTACAAACAATACCATACCTTTCCCACTTTTGTGTGTTGTCACATCGCGACAAATGCACACAACGACTTTGCTGGTGTTGCTAGTATACAGCAACAAACCAAACAGTTTAACCGTGCCTGCGTCTACAACTAGAATTAAAAAACTATTTTATTTTTCTTTGAACATTTTCAATGTAAATAAACTGGCCAAGAATCATATATATTTTCTTATATGAAACGTTTTCAAATACCTTTGTCAGCTTTGGTGTTTTACAAACATTTCTTATATCAGTGTATTTCTTATTCGCGTTTTTCTTATATGAAGCAATTTTTAAACTGAGGAGATGTAAAAAGGCTCTGTGTTTTTGATATTCTTTGTTATATGCGATTTTTTCTTATATCAGATGTGATTATATCCGATATCTACTGTACCAAAAAGAACGTGATAAATTATCAAGAATTTCATACTTGGTTTAGTATTTTAAAAACATAATTTCCCTTCGAAATTAATAAATTTAAACTTCAAGAGAAGAACCGATGTAATATTATGTAACAAAGTTAGTTATTTTTTGTTTCTAAATGTAAGAAGTTCGCATTAGACTTATAAGCCTTACTTATTGCTCTTTTCCTTGAAGTTATAAATTTACTTCATTTAAAAGAGAAACAAGTGAAAAAGACGTTAAGTTCGGCCGGGCCGAACTTTGAATACCCTCCACCATAGGTATTCTGATAGTTACTTGAAATGAAAATATGGGGAACATACCAACGCGTATGCCTATAACAACAATTATTGTTGTAAACCATAATGTATATCAAATACAAATTTCAGCAATTTTTAATGGAGACTTGTCCTAAAATCGGAAAACCCCAAAACGTGAACAGGTTTTGTCGATATGAGGTCATCACCAATGTACACATGATTTTATTTGGGGGGTGGGGTGGAAGCTGCTGGTTTAATATGGATATTGTCATTGCAGAAAAAAACATCTCTATGTGTAGGTTCGTGGAGGCTATTACATTGTGTTGGAAATACCTTACAGTTGGAGTTGTAATTATTTGAGCTTCTATGTAAATTAAGGACTTATATACATAGCTCTATTTCTAACCAAACATTAAAAATACCGAAAATGGGTAGGTATCACAATATGCGGGATATGCGTAACTGGTGGCTAATGGCTAAATCGTCATAGAATTCCATATTTCGAGTACAGAATAAATACACTACTATGGTGGAATGCGAAATCATGAAAAAACGCGGAAAGAATCAGATAACTACTTTAATATAAAAAGGGGTTGTATGGGGACTACCCCAAAAAGGGGGCGAATATTAATAATTTTTGCTAAGAAGATTTGTTACCATATACGACCTTAAAATTCTAAATTACAGCGAATTCGGTTGAAAAACGCGCTCAAGAACCCCAAAATACCGAAAATTGGGGGGTACCCTTATATGGGGGCTATCCGAAAAAATGGACCTATATTCATAATTTTTCGTGGAGAGTTTTGGTATCTATTAAGAATTCAAAACACTAAATTACATCAAATTCGGTGAAAAAATATGATCAAAACCCCCAAAATACTGCAAATTCGAGGGTACCGTTATATGGGGGCTACCAGAGAAAGTGGACCTATATTTATAATTTTTTGTGGAGACATTTAGTACCCAATAAGAACCCAATGTAGCAAATTTCAACGAATTCGACTTAAAAACGCTCTCAAGAACCCCAATATACCGAAAATTGGGGGGTACCCTTATATGGGGGCTACCCGAAAAAATTTACCTATATCCATAATTTTTTGTGGAGAGATTTGGTACCTATTAAGAATTCAAAATACTAAATTATAGCCAATTCGGTGGAAAAATACGACCAAACCCTGAAAAATCCTGAAAATTTGGAGGTACCGTTATATAGGAGTTACCAGAAAAAGTGGTCATATACTTATAATTTTTGTGGAGACATTTAGTACCCAATAAGAACCCAATGTACCAAATTTCAGCGAATTCGGCTGAAAAACGCGCTCAAGAACCCCAAAATACCGAAATTTGGCGGGTACCCTTATATGGGAGCTATGCCTAAACGTGGACCGATATATCCCATCTTCGAACTTGACCTGCCTGCAGACAAAAGACAATCCTATGCAAAATTTCAGCACCCTATCTCAATTCCTTCAGAAGATAGCGTGATTACAACAGACGACGGACATGGCTAGATCGTCTTAGAATTTTACCCTGATCAAGAATATATATACTTTATAGGGTCGGAACTGAATATTTCGATGTGTTATAAACAGAATGACAAAATTAATATACCCTCCATACTATGGTGGAGGGTATACAAATATATGCTAAACATGCTAAATTCAATATGAGTTCTTGATTTTTTAGTAAAACATATTCGTCTATTTTCTCAAGTTCTAAAAACTCAACTACTTAATTTCTTAAATGAAGTAGACGATTTGGACGATCTCCTCGCCTGAATCTGCAGTTTGGAATGGAAAAGAGCTCTCAGAATACTTTGCAACAACTAAGGGAGTTAAACAAGGATGTCTGCTATCCCCATTATTATTTAGCCTTTATATAAACGACCTACATGAGTACATTGAAGGCGGATTGTTTGTTGAAAATATTAACATACGAATTCTCCTATATGCAGATGATATTGTTCTTCTATCAGACGATATAAATGTGTTACAGACTATGATAGATAATTTGGAAATGTATTGTAAACTTTGGAGCTTAGAGGTAAACTTATCCAAATCCGAAATTATGGTTTTTAGAAATGGAGGAAGACCAAGTAAGAATGAAAAGTGGACTTATAAAGGCATCGAGATAAAGGTCACAAACGAATTCAAGTATTTGGGGGTTACATTCACCCCTAAGATGAAATTTCATAAGCATGTGCAGAGCAGATGTAATGAAGCAAAAAACGCAATAAATGCTACTTGGAACCAATTCATAGGAAGAACGGATGTAGTAATGAATGCGAAATGGAAACTTTTTCTAGCTGTCTGTAGATCCATACAAACTTATGCTGCACAAGTTTGGGGGTTCTCTTATTTCGAAGAGATAAACAAATTGATGAAATACTACTTAAAGAGAATTTTGCATGTACCAAGTTTTACACCAAACTATGTGCTGATGCTGGAAACTGGTGTGGAAGACACTCAATTTTACACTTTAGGACTTCACCTAAACTATTTAAGCAAAGCTATGTTCCAGTATTCAAACAAAAGACTTCCGAAGCAGCTATCAGAGCTTATACTTCGAAAAAATACGTTTTGGGCAAAAGAATTGAATGAATTGGCTCAACAGTTTAACATACCATGGTCACATATGATGTCGTCCCCAGATAATTGGAATATTTTCTGTACAAGTTTAATGAGCAACATAAAAACACGATTGAAGGAGGAAAGGTTATATAGAAAGCAAAGCAGTCAAAGTCTCCGAATATATAAACATTTGAACCCGGACAGAGCCCAACACTACTTAAATGAAAAATACACACACGAACAAATACGTTGGATATTCAAAGCTCGCAGCGGAATGATCCCTCTCGCATATAACACATTTCATTCAGAATCGACATCAAAAGTATGTAAACTATGTAATTTACATGCGATTGAAACACTGCAACATTTCTTAGGAACTTGCCCCGTTCTTCGAGAATTCAGAATAATATCTTTCCAAAAACCAATATTGGATGAAACGGAAATAATTAAAATATTGGATGGTGAAGATGATGCCGACTGGGACAACTTAACAAATTACTTGGAAAAAAGCTATAAATATCGCCTCTTTTTATTAAATGAATTCAATTAAATTATATTTTTATATTGAGTGACAGACGTTTTATTTAACATTGTCACAAACATATACAACTTCTTTATAATTTACGGTAAATATATTTTGTGAAATGAATTGTAAACATATTTAATCAATAAAGAAGTACTACTACTACTACTACTACTATCCTCGCCTGAATCATATAACATCGGTGCACTTTGTTAAATCACATAATAAGCAGGGAGTAAAGCTCTCCTTGAATTTTATTAATTATTTTTTCGGTGATTTCCATCGATGAATGTTTTTTATAAATTTTGATAACAGATCCAGCTTAAAAGGGACGAAGAGAATAGGAGTTCTTCATGTTTTAGTTAAACATATTTATCATTTTTTTCTCAAGTTCTAAAAACTTCATTCCTTAGATGAAATAAACGATTCTGACTACCTTCATCGATGAATGATTTTTTATGCGGATACTAGAGCCAGCTGATGTAATATGCAGTGAAAATGGTTAAATTTTATTTCCCGCTTTGTAATTGGT
This sequence comes from Musca vetustissima, assembly GCF_032173495.1. Lineage (NCBI taxonomy): Eukaryota > Metazoa > Arthropoda > Insecta > Diptera > Muscidae > Musca > Musca vetustissima. The sequence continues at coordinate 474,404 of NW_026883972.1, forward strand.
TATCAATCCATTAATTCTTCCAGTCATGGTGCCAATGTATCATCGCACTATAGGTCATATGACCGTTTTTTCTGTGCAAAATTGAAAAATGTGATATTTATTAGTGCTAAATATGAAGTACCGTTACACATCTGGCCGTGCAAGTCGCTCAATACAATTTATTCTATAAATATGCTTATATTTCTGTGGTGCTTAGTCAACATTGAGTGCGTATTATTTCGATTGTGTTTACGATAATTAATTAGTGTAAAATGAAAAATATAGATACAAGTGAGCTTATTTATATTAAATCAAAACATTTTTATGTTTGCGACAGTATACTTGAAAATAACCCTTTAGCCTATTAAGACTTTAAAGAGTTAAAGTAGTTTGATAGATTGATTTTCAGTAAGCTATTAAAAAATGACCCAATATGAGCTCTTTGAATTTTTGCACAAAAATTAAGTCATAAGTAATGAGTTAATTCAAATTTATTTAAGGGAACCACCCCCCTTTCTCCATTTTTTATTTTTATTAAGATTTTAAATGGGCTGGTAAATGAATACCAATGCTTGTTAAGGTTTGTAACTTTGTACATATATATTTGAAGATTTAAAAAGGAAGAAAAATTAATTGCAAACAAATTTTGTTATTGCTTTGTTGTTCTTTTTTTGTGATCAAAGAAAATTCTTTATTTTTGATGGCGGGCATGATAATTCCTCACTGGAACATCGGAATCCGAAAATTCAAACGGTGTTAGATAGAGTACTTGTCTGGCTCTCGTATGAACTAGGATTATTGACTTCGCACAACAATTAACAAAATGGCGGAACTTTGATTTTTTTTTTTAGAAAAATTGCCTATTTTTGACCACAAACTAGGTTAAAAATAAGGAAGTTCTTCACCGATTGGCTTTATTTATTAGTTCATACGAGAGCCATACACTCCCAGAGAAACGTGTCAAAATTTGGGATCGATTGGATTATTAGTTTTTGAGTTATCGTGCCCAAAAGAGAAAAACGAGTTTAAGGGGACCCCCCATTCTCAGGGTCAAAAATTTTTTTGATTTAATTGGAATCGATTGGGTTATTAGTTTTTGAGTTATCGTGCCCGCCATTCGCAAAAGAGAAAAACGCGTTTAAAGTTTGAGAAGCCCTTTAGCCGTCACTTGATGCTGACACAATAAATCGGCTATATCTTCAAGAGTTCTTGAGATTTTCACTTGAAATTTTCTAGGGACATTCTAGAATTAGAGTAGTTTCGAATTAAATTAAAATTTGCGTTTTGCGAGTAATGCCCCTTTTTCTAGGCCACCTCCGTATAAAAAAATCGATCTTTTTGAAATATGACGAAAAGAAGGTAACAAACAGAAAAAAGCTGGTGCTGTTGTCATTTTTAAAGCAAATAGTACATTTATTTTGCTTAAAATTAGCACAAAATTCGGAAAAATTTTACAGAAAGATTAATGTTTTCAATGACAAAAATAATGTATAACATATTAGACATATTTAATGGCAGTGAGCCGATGGACAATATTGCAATCAAGACGAAATTGATGAAATGGATGAAGTTTTTGATTTAAATTTGCAAAATGAATTACATTTAAGCTATTAATAACATTGTATATAATATAATAAAAGAAGTTATTATTTGAATTCTAATGGATTAATTCCAATTTTTAATAGAGCACAAACCACAAAATAATAAATTTATGATTACTGATACAATTCTTACAGGTTTTAATTTTGGCCATTTGATCTGTAGTGTAGTGGTGTTGTTTAAGTTGAAATCGGATTAAGCATATATATGAGAGCTATATCTAAATTAGATCCGATTTAAATCATATTTGGCAAGGCCCAAGGACGAACCCTATTGAAATTGGGAAAAATCGGTTCAGATTTAGGTATAGCTCCCATATATATATTTCACCGATTTAATGTAAACGGTCCCTATATATCTTTCGATTTGCACGAAATTTGGTACAGCCTAATCATTTAGGTCTAGAATGATGTCTGCCAAGTTTCGTGAAAATCGGTCCAGATTTAGATATAGCTCCCATATATAGTTTCGTCCGATTTCATGTAAATGGTGCCCCATAGTCACTATATATCTTTCTATTTGCACGAAATTTGGCATATCGTACTGAATTAAGCCTATAGTGATGTCTGCCAAATCGGTCCTGATGTAGATATAGCTCCCATATATAGTTTCGTTCGATTTCATGTAAATGGTGCCCCACAGTCCCTATATCTTTCGATTTGCAAGAAATTTGGCATAACGTACTGAATTCAGCCTAGAGTGATGTGTGCCTTGTTTCGCGAAAATCGGTCCAGATTTAGATATAACTCCCTTTTATTATAGATTGATTTTAAGTAATTGCCGCACCAAGGAACCAATATGCTAATAGGAACAAAACGTTCTGAAATTAGTATAACCTAACCTGTGACAAGTTTGTTTGAAATCGCTTAATATTTGGAGAGAGCTTCCATATATGTTTTCGCCCGATTTCAAGTAAATTGGGCATCAAGCTCCTCATGTTAGTCAGATTGACATCAAATTTTGCACAATTTAAAAATTGAGCATAGAATTACGTAGTTGCGTTTTCTAGAAGTACAGACATAGCCCAACGGATGACCTATTTATATTTGTTTGAAGTCGATTTACATACTTTATGGATATATCTAGGTAGATTCACATTTAGACAAATATCACATATTTTATTTCATCCAATTTCATGCTAATAGTCCTTTTTAATATACCCATAGTGGTGAAGGGTATCATATAGTCGGCCCCGTCCGACTTTACTACTTTCCTTACTGGTTATTTTTTATCCGATTAAATTTAAATTTTACACTATCTTATTTTTTTGAGAACAGCAAACTATAGAACATGTTTCAGTTATTCTAAAATTTTCAGTTTACAAAAAAGTGACTATACCACATTACCAACCTATACCACATTTGCATCACCTCCTCTATATGGATATCTATATATGACCCCATCTGAACAAAATTTTTCTGAGTTGTTTCTAGCCTATATAAACGCATGCAAACTAAATTTTACGATAATCGGATTTATTTTGTGGGTTTGGAGTTACTTAGACGTGAAATCGGATAGAACATATACATATGGGAGCTATATTTAAATCTGAATCGCCTTGAACGAAATTCGACACACTTATTTGCAGACTCAAAAAAATCGTACAAACCAAATTTCATCACAATCCGTATATAATGGATTTGGTGCATCTTAAACCTGAAATCGGATGAAAATATATATGAAAAATTCAATAATAACCATTCTAGTAACAAAAAAATCAGTTGGGCCAAATTTCACGACGAATACTATGATTTTGTTGCCGCTATGAATTTTGCACAGAAAAAGTGGTCATTTGTTAGTGTGTTTCTGTTTGACATTTGTTTTCAACATTCTTTAGGTTAATGCCATGTTCTGACGGGCATCCGAACAACGTAGTTCGCTCTCAGAATTACGTACATGAATTAACCCGTTCATACAACACTATTCATAATTCATGTCATCAGAGTTTTTTATTTCAAACTTTTTGTTTCTTGTTTTACACCAAAAATCTAACTTATTTTATTGAATTACATAGGGATCTAAATAGAAAAAATAATTCTCCTGACTATAGTATAAACCCATATCTATTTACTTTTCATTCATGTTTTCCATTTTTTCTGAAAATGTTGTTGTTTTTAATACATTTTTATATTTTCTCAATTCAAATGTCACATACTGTCACATATAAAAATTTGGAGAATTTTTTGTTTGAGTTGCCCCACATTTGTTTCTTGTTTTGTACGCTAATTAGAACCAAGGGAAAAGAAATTAGCGTAGTATATATAAATATTTTAATGCTGTCAAAATTAATTTATTTTCGATAAATTCTCTCAATTGTTAGGGATGGGGCAAATTTCTTGGTTATTCAGAGAGTGATTCGAATTGAACAACGTACAAAAGTCGGTGTTCGCTCAGACATTTGGTCTGTTCCCGTACTGCAAGAATCTACTATTGTTTACTCCGATAACACTTTTTTCCTTTATGATATCGAAGAAAATACTAAAATTGAGTAGATTCTTGCAGTACGGGAACATACCAATTTTTGTATAGGGAACTAAGTAATTACTTCATAATTAAAGGTCGAACAACGAATGAGAGAGCAAACGACGCTCGTCTGTACATGGCATAACTTAAAATTTTAGGGTTTCCCATTGTTCTGTTCCGTCCACTACCCCTTTTCTCGAAATTATCCTTCCATTCCTTACGAAAACCTCCTAAAACAATTAATTTCCATAACACAAACACAATCCACGAATATTACATTTTATATTACCCTTCTTTCGCCGAATCTATTGAACGGTTAATAAATATCAAATTATTTGGAGTTTTTCTTTTGCTGTTCTAAATAAAATCACGTTTCTTCCTATACTTTTTCTAATTCTCAGCGTTTTATATTAAAGATGGTACATTTTTGATACATAATTATTTGCAATCGATAACGACCGATTCTGAGGAGGATAAAAATTAATACACGACTTCGAAAAAAATGAAGACAGCATCTACAAAAATTGTAAACAAAATTCCGTTGTTTACGAAGAGTTGATCATAATGAGTGTTGATGGCTACTAAACAATTTCTTTTTTTTTTAGAAATTTGGACAGTTCTGTACAAAAATCTACAAATCTGAACTATTTTAAATTGTATTTCATGTTTTGACTGCATATAATATGTCTTCCTTAACATGTCTAAGTCTAATCAGTGATATTTGACATTAAAGTTCCCTGTGCATTTCATTTATCACTACTTCTTTAACACCTCTAGATTCACAAACACACACACACCACTTCATTTCTTTCACTTTGTTGCTCAAACATCATTACCTTTTGAATATATTTCATTTAGAGGACATGCCGCACATAAAAATTCTCATTGACACGGTTGGTAATTTAATGATGACATCATTGTCTCATTAGCAGCTATTCCATGGCTATCAATCGCTTGTGTTTGTCAGATTACTCCGCTTGGGGGACACATAGGAGTACTTTGATTACAGATTTTTCTTATGTTTACCCAGACTTTCATTAAAAATATATTTTCTTTAGCTAAACAGGCTGTTTGGTCCCTTAACAGATGACCTCCCTAGGTGCGAATTTCAGCAACTAAATTGGCCATAAATGTCAAATGAAACGAGTTCTCTGTCTCATTTGTGTAGAGATTTTGTGCTTCTTACTGCCATGAGTGGTAGTGTGGGACGGGACATTTATTCCAGTGAAATGAAAGTGTTTTGGGAAATTTTCTCAGCTATGAAAACTTTTTGTGTAAAGAGAAATGCTTTGGGGGCGTACTGCTGTGAGAGTAAATAAATTTCTGTCTGCGTCAAACTCTCCACATGGGGGTGGAGTTTTACAGGGTTAAAACAAAAACCCATTAGACACCGTAATCAGTGAATGTGTGTGTTTTTCTCGTACCAATAAAGAGAGAGACAGGCAGACAGTGAGAATTTTCCCCCAAAGACTTTTGATTGCGCAGTTTAATGTCGCTGTTTGTTGGCCTGTGGGTGAGGCAGGGTGCCACAGGAAACGAGTCATAAACACTTTGTAACACAAATTGAAATCTGGTTAATGATATTGTTACACAGTGGGTGGCGTTGATGACGTTTATTAGTGGCCAAAACCAAAGGGGGGAGGGACGGCATGTCATAAATAACCCTCAAATGCTGAGATTTTCATAAAATTAATATTACACTCCGCTACGTCCAGACGGGCATAATGGCAATGCTTTTCTTTTCTTCGTTCTTTTATTTATTCTTCCAGCAGTTTTTTAATATTTTTTAAAGCAAAGTTTCCTTTGCTGAGTAAGTAGGTATTTATTAATATATAAGTTGGGTAAGAATAGGAAGAAGCGTTAAATGATATTATCTGTTTGAAAATGTAAAGATAAGAAGTTGTTTTAACTTCGCATCGGGAAATTGTCGTTATTATACTATTTTAATGTAATATGGAGAAGAAAACAAGATCGATCCATAATTACTTTGAGGATATACTTCTGTTTAGAATTTAGACAAATATTGTGGATATTGCAGTAAAAGTCGTTAATAAAATCCGTTAATGAATGACACAATTCTTTGAAAGAAAGACAATTTTAGACGAATTGAATACTGAGTATGGGATGTACTAATATACACTTTCTGTTTGTCTGACTATGTTATTTCGTTTTTAGAAAGAAGGCATACCGGATTCTGAGTTTATAAACATAATTTCCGATAATCGTGGAATTAAATTAAATTAACACCGCGAAATATTGGTTCTAGACCCACCTTTAAGTCATCATCGTCATATCTCTGAGTCGATCTAGACATGTGTGTCCCTCCGTCCGTCCGTCTGCTCAATATAACTTGTAAACACGATACAAGCCACAGTTATGGACAATTCTTCACGGAATTTTGCATGTAGGACCGGTCCTGGTCAATGAAGACCCCTATACATAGGGAATGAAATGTAACAAAAACTCTATTTTTGTCTGTTTTTCTTGTCGTCCTAGAAGCCGCAAATATGACACTAAAATCGAGAAAAGCATGCCTGTTTTGATAAATAGTTAGCGGGTCAAATGGACCCTGACTTTTATGTGAAAAATTACAAAATTTGTATTCTATGGCGTATATATTTACTCCTGAAGGATATAGACCCGAGAGGAGTGGTTGACCTTTAAAGTGATACTAATTATATTGTCGTATGTACTCGGATGTGTGAGCTACACTTAAATATTTACAGGTGCTTACGTATTCATATATTATTTAGTACCCCATTATTACACTAGAGGGCGGGCCGATCTATAGGCCACAATTATAAGCCGAACATCACAACACGGCCCACGATGAAGAGAGAATTAGAAGAGATGTATTGAATATTAGTAATATTCGGAAAATATGCCAGTGTAAGGCATATCCGCCCCGCTAACTGGTTATACATATATCCGCCCCGCTAACTGGTTATGCATAATTTTATACATTGATCTTTGAATGATCTAATATATCAATTCAAACATGCATATATGAATTTAAATGAATTTTATAATACACTAGCGAATTGTCCGCTACACATAAGTTAATTTTTTCAAGACTACCTTCATTCATCAATCGTACTTCTAACATCCTCAAATTTAGTACAAGTTAGTACCTAAAACCCTTTCTTACTTCCTTTTAACTCTCCGTCAGTGGCCCACATTTAAAATTTTAGGTTTCCAGGTTAGGTTCTCTCCGTTAACCCAAATTGTTCCAAAATTTGTGAATTTTGAAATATTCGTACACATAAATTTGAATTTCTAAAGCTGTCTCCATAGCTGAATTCTACACTTCAACTAAATTCCAAATCTCTGGATTACAACTATATCTATTCAAATCTATATTGTACCAAATTTAGTACCATTTAGTACTTTTCATACTCATAAGTAAGAATTTCTAATACTACATAAATCGTAAGTCCACGTTTATCTGTTCCCCAAAATCCAAATAGTACCAGATTTGGTACCATTCTGTACTTTTCGTACCCATATTCCAAAACTACCACTATCCAACACTTCAGCGGTAATCCAAAGTCCAAATTGTACCAAATTTAGTGTTTTTCGTAACCATGAGTATTAATTTTAAAAACTACTTCAGTAATGCACTTCAATAATAATCCTAAGGCCACATTTAAGGACTCCAGTCCTATCCGTTTACCAACAACCAAATTTAGTACCATTTATTACCTTTCGTAGATGTATGTACGATGTTCCCAAACTTTCTCTATTCTACACTACAACAGTAATTATACCTCCCATCCTTATGGCCAATACACTTATACCTATATACACTTTGATAAGGTGAAAATATGCCTCATTGAAAGATTGGTTTTAGACCCCATAATTATTTGGACCAAATCCGTTTCAGAAAATTTGGAGTTGATTTACACATGTTCGTCCGTCTGTCTGTCTGGTGGGCACGATACTTCTTGAAGGGAATAATCGATTTCATCCAAACCTTGCACATCTTAATATTTCTCTCGATATTTCTTTCGATGATGGGGAATGATGATGGGTAGAGATGGTATTTACCGGGTATTTACCGGGTAAATACCCAAGGGGTGGGTAAATACCGGGTAAATACCCATTTGCGGGTATTTATTTGGGTATTTACTATATTGACTCGGTAATACAACATCTTACACCCTATTTCCGGATTTCTGTTATCAAATCGATTTAGAATGGATAGTTTTACGATACTTTAAAGACGTGGGTAAATACTTGGGTAAATACCCGAGTTTTTACCCAAAAATTGGGTATAAACTCATTAACTGCCGAACCACTTGACATAGGCGAACCACTTGACAAATTTTGCACACATGTTTCTAATGACAAAGAAAATATAGAAATCCAACATAGGGTCCCTGGGTCCAAGTTTTGATATAGCCCCCATATAACCATATCTCCCGATTTAAGGTATTTTTTGTTTATTAGACACATTTTACAACCAAATTGGCTGTAATTTAGCACAGAGTGCTCTTTTTGGGTACCAAATGTCCATGCAAAATTTTATGTATGTAGGTCCACGTTTACTGGTAGCCCCCATACAAAGGTACCCCTATTTTGAGTATTTACCCAAAAATTGGGTATAAACTCATTAACTGCCGAACCACTTGACATAGGCGGCCAAAATTTTGCACACATGTTTCTAATGACAAAGCAAATATAGAAATCCAACATGGGGTCCCTGGGTCCAAGTTTTGATATAGCCCCCATATAACCATATCTCCCGATTTAAGGTAATTTTTGTTTATTAGACACATTTTACAACCAAATTGGCTGTAATTTGGCACAGAGTGCTCTTCTTGGATACAAAATGTCCATGCAAAATTTTATGTATGTAGGTCCACGTTTACTGGTAGCCCCCATACAAAAGTACCCCTATTTTGAGTATTTACCCAAAAATTGGGTATAAAGTCATTACCTGCCGAACCACTTGCCATTAGACACATTTTACAACCAAATTGGCTGTAATTTTGCACAGAGTGTTCTTTTTGGGTACCAAATGTCCATGCAAAATTTTATGTATGTAGGTCCACGTTTACTGGTAGCCCCCATACAAAGGTACCCCTATTTTGAGTATTTACCCAAAAATTGGGTATAAACTCATTAACTGCCGAACCACTTGACATAGGCGGCCAAAATTTTGCACACATGTTTCTAATGACAAAGCAAATATAGAAATCTAACATGGGGTCCCTGGGTCCAAGTTTTGATATAGCCCCCATATAACCGTATCTCCCGGTTTAAAGTATTTTTTGCCTATTAGACACATTTTACAACCAAATTGGCTGTAATTTGGCACAGAGTGTTCTTTTTGGGTACCAAATGTCCATGCAATATTTTATGTATGTAGGTCCACGTTTACTGGTAGCCCCCATACAAAGGTACCCCTATTTTGAGTATTTACCCAAAAATTGGGTATAAACTCATTAACTGCCGAACCACTTGACATAGGCGGCCAAAATTTTGCACACATGTTTCTAATGACAAAGCAAATATAGAAATCCAACATGGGGTCCCTGGGTCCAAGTTTTGATATAGCCCCCATATAACCGTATCTCCCGGTTTAAAGTATTTTTTGCCTATTAGACACATTTTACAACCAAATTGGCTGTAATTTAGCACAGAGTGCTCTTTTTGGGTACCAAATGTCCATGCAAAATTTTATGTATGTAGGTCCACGTTTACTGGTAGCCCCCATACAAAGGTACCCCTATTTTGAGTATTTACCCAAAAATTGGGTATAAACTCATTAACTGCCGAACCACTTGACATAGGCGGCCAAAATTTTGCACACATGTTTCTAATGACAAAGCAAATATAGAAATCCAACATGGGGTCCCTGGGTCCAAGTTTTGATATAGCCCCCATATAACCATATCTCCCGATTTAAGGTAATTTTTGTTTATTAGACACATTTTACAACCAAATTGGCTGTAATTTGGCACAGAGTGCTCTTCTTGGATACAAAATGTCCATGCAAAATTTTATGTATGTAGGTCCACGTTTACTGGTAGCCCCCATACAAAAGTACCCCTATTTTGAGTATTTACCCAAAAATTGGGTATAAAGTCATTACCTGCCGAACCACTTGCCATTAGACACATTTTACAACCAAATTGGCTGTAATTTTGCACAGAGTGTTCTTTTTGGGTACCAAATGTCCATGCAAAATTTTATGTATGTAGGTCCACGTTTACTGGTAGCCCCCATACAAAGGTATGGGTTCGGCAGTTAATGAGTTTATACCCAATTTTTGGGTAAATACTCAAAATAGGAGTACCTTTGTATGAGGGCTACCAGTAAACGTGGACCTACATACATAAAATTTTGCATGGACATTTGGTACCCAAAAAGAACACTCTGTGCCAAATTACAGCCAATTTGGTTGTAAAATGTGTCTAATAGGCAAAAAATACTTTAAACCGGGAGATACGGTTATATGGGGGCTATATCAAAACTTGGACCCAGGGACCCCATGTTGGATTTCTATATTTGGTTTGTCATTAGAAACATGTGTGCAAAATTTTGGCCGCCTATGTCAAGTGGTTCGGCAGTTAATGAGTTTATACCCAATTTTTGGGTAAATACTCAAAATAGGGGTACCTTTGTATGGGGGCTACCAGTAAACGTGGACCTACATACATTAAATTTTGCATGCACATTTGGTACCCAAAAAGAACACTCTGTGCCAAATTACAGCCAATTTGGTTGTAAAATGTGTCTAATAGGCAAAAAATATTTTAAACCGGGAGATACGGTTATATGGGGGCTATATCAAAACTTGGACCCAGGGACCCCATGTTGGGTTTCTATATTTGGTTTGTCATTAGAAACATGTGTGCAAAATTTTGGCCGCCTATGTCAAGTGGTTCGGCAGTTAATGAGTTTATACCCAATTTTTGGGTAAATACTCAAAATAGGGGTACTTTTGTATGGGGGCTACCAGTAAACGTGGACCTACATACATAAAATTTTGCATGGACATTTTGTATCCAAGAAGAGCACTCTGTGCCAAATTACAGCCAATTTGGTTGTAAAATGTGTCTAATAAACAAAAATTACCTTAAATCGGGAGATATGGTTATATGGGGGCTATATCAAAACTTGGACCCAGGGACCCCATGTTGGATTTCTATATTTGCTTTGTCATTAGAAACATGTGTGCAAAATTTTGGCCGCCTATGTCAAGTGGTTCGGCAGTTAATGAGTTTATACCCAATTTTTGGGTAAAAACTCGGGTATTTACCCAAGTATTTACCCACGTCTTTAAAGTGTCGTAAAACTATCCATTCTTAATCGATTTGATGACAGAAACCCGGAAATAGGGTGCAAGATGTTGTATTACCGATTCAATATAGTAAATACCTCCCCCACAGAGGATCAACATTTTCAATATTTATGAATCCAATATTATCCTAAAAAAAGCGTCAATATTATATATCTGATCAATATAAAATCCGAAATATCTTCAATTAAACATATACCTTATATAAAACGAATAATAAAACCTGTGAAAACTCCGAAGATATCGGCAATACCAACTGACACTTTTTAACTTGTTTTAATTATAAATTTCAGGATCCCAGCTCTGTTAACATATATCCATTTAGCACTTTTCGTACTTATAAGTTCGAAATTCCAACACTACCTCAATTCTGTACTCAAATCTTAATCTTAAATCTAAATTGTACCAAATTTAGTACCATTTAGAACACATAATTACGAATTTTCTAATTTCAATTTTCCACAAATCAATCCTACTCTCCAACAGTAATCATTATTCCAAATTTCAGGTTTTTAAATCTATTCGTTCACCCAAATTCCAAATTGTACTAAAATTAGTAGCATTCGTAGCCATAAGTACACTCCATTTTAATTCCTACCCCATTTTAATTTTCAATTTCAAGGCTTCAGCTCTATTTGTTGACCTATATCAAACTTGAACCAAATTTAGTACCATTTAGTACTTTTCGTACACATACGATTTTAATATATACAATTAGAACTAAATTTAGTAAAGATTCATACGTTTGGTGCACTTATAGGTCGAATTTCCAAAAACCCATTTGTTCATCTTTCTGACATTCCATCAGTGATCGACATTCCAAATGTCAAAATTCTAACTCTTCCTGCTTGTCTAATACAAAGGGCAAGTTGATATTTGAATCAGTAAATGTAAAACTTTTAAGAACAGTGGATATAATTATATTAACTAGGGGTGCTAACGTAATGAGTGGAAGAATTGATTGGCCAATTACAAAAACAGGGATTATAATTTGGTAATTGTCACTGTAAACTACATCAGCTGGCTCTGGTACCAGAATGCGCCGACAAAAATATAATATTAATAATTAAAATCGAGAGGGACATCACTCACCAACTCTTTGCTACTTTGTGACATTAAAAAAACAAAAAAACAAAAAAAAAGGAAAAAAGCGTTGAGTACGGTCGGCCGAACTTTGGATACTCTCCACCATAGGTATACTGCAAGGTACTTGAAATAAAAATATAAGGAACCGATTTATTTAAACCATTATGTACACCAAATATAAAAATTAAACGATTTTTATTGGGGATTTTCCTAAAATATGAAAACCTCAAAACGTGGACCGTGGAATTAACGAATATTTCTCGAAACTATGGCTTGAAATATATTCCCTAAAAAATTCTTGATATTTAATATTTTATAAAACCTATTGTCTCATTATATACTTCATACATATCATTAGGCACACACTTAAATAAAAAATTAAGGCATACTCCTAGTTTGTCTGACCTGTGGGAGACTATTGGCCTCCCACAGGTCAGACAAACTTTTTATGAAGCTCTCAACTACATTGTATCTCTTCTGTCCCTCTGTCCAATGATTTGTTAACCAATAAATTAATTAAATTTCCATCGAAAAATCAGCGATGTAATCACTCCCCTCTAAGATAATAATGGTCAATTTAAGGATGAAATAAAAAACAGTAATTCCAACAAGGACAATCATGAATAATTTATTTCAAGTCTTTTGAGTTGTACATGGGAGACCATCCAATAAATCACCATTCATGTAGTTGTGGACATTGTCAATGTTCTGGGTTGTGGAACCATAAAAGTTAAAGACCATACCATTCCCCCAAACCGATGCTTGCTCTAATTGAATTGATTGACAATATTTTACTTAACCCAAACCCACTTGTCTTTTTTCCTGACCCTTCATAGCATGCAAAGAAGAACCAGAAGAAGATACATGCCAATAAAAATAACAACGACAACAAAAATAGGAAGAATTATCACAAAAAAAGACAAGATTTTGTTTGAATAGATGGGAGGTGTAGGGGGAGGTGGTATAGTTGTTGTAATACTTCCTTTATGGTTAGCAAATGTCAGTCCAATTTTTGTTGTTCGCTTATCGCCCTCTCTCTGCTTGGTTTTTCGTTCAATGATAAAAAATTTGTTTAGATTAGCAATAATGATGATGTTGACATTGTTGACAACATCGACAACAATGTCAGCATCGTTGTCGTGGCCTATCAAGCAGAACAAACGACCGTCCGACCAAACGAACGCACGGACAGACAGTCGTACATTCGAAATGCTAGAGACGCAACAATGGCACTTAATATTGTTAAAAGGCCATAAAAAATCACAATGAAGTTGTCAAGTTGTATAGCAAGGAGCAGCAAAAAAAAGGAAAAGCCAATAAAAAGGAAATACTTTAAGCGGAAAAACAAACTCGATAAAAAACCTGAATCCAATTCAACCCAGCCCAACCCTCGCTACACATATGTTTGGCAAGTGATTTTGAACACCCAATATTGCCACCCTCTTATTTAGCCTAGATGTTTTACCCTCCGTTTTGTCTTTTTGTAGCTGTGGGTTTGCTTGCGATATTCATATCCTTTCGCTGGCATGGTAATGGTTAGCTAGCATCTTGGCTATGGAGAGCCATAAAAAGTGATTTGCAAAGCCAATAGCCAAAATATTGGCTTCAAATGGAACACAGATTATGTTGGCAAAACAAATTTCAATCCTTGTGCAGAAACTATTAACGAGAGTGAGTGAGGAGCAATGGTTATTTTTTATACACAGCGAGAAAAAGGGAGTTGAAATTTGAACAAACAAATTTTATAAAAAAAAAAATACTTCGGTAGAACTGAAGTTTTTATAACCTCCTATAAGGCCATAGCTGATTACCAACTGATTACATTTTTTTCTCAAAGTGGCCAAATCAGAACACATATTTGTGTATGTGTGTCATTGTTATGAATACTATGTAAAAAAATACAAATTAAATTGACATATGTATATTAAAATTTATTTCAAATAAAACAATTGTTTGTAAGATTCGTCTGGAAGAAATTGTGTGTGGCAATCTCTACTCCATTTTGGTTAGAAATCAGGACCTTTCATCAATATTTCGCATTTTAGTTATGTGTAGAAGAAATGTCAAATAAACATAACTTGTGTCGTATATTTATTTTATATTTGACTGAAGAATATACTACCTACATAGTTCCTCTTTTCCCAGTAGTTCGTGTAATTGGTGATGGACTAGAAATGTTAGAAGATGGTATTTTACAGAGCTTGGCCTAAAATCAAATGTCGGGTCTCTATCTGTAGCTGTTTATTTAATTTCTAATATTTTACCTAGAACTACCTTACTTCGTAGACATACTAATTCAAAAAGTAATAATTAAATTCTCAATTCAACCATTAGGAATTCCCTTGCTATGGCCCTCAACTGTTACACAGTTGTGGGTTCCTCCTCTGTGACAAAAAAAGTGTATCTACATACACCATTGATTCATTTCTACCCACCAAATTACAGGTTCATTTAGGTTCGGTTCTTCAGCTATCCAAAATAGAATTTTTCGATTGACGGTGCAAGTTTTACAGTATCGTATATAAATTTTTGAATCGTATGTTAGGTTTTTTTCGATACTTTAGATCGCATTAATACTATATTTAGAAACTATGGATTTCATTAAATGGAAAGTTCTTTTCCCTTCTTGAATCGATAAGTTTTTTTTAAATAAATCGTTTTTAAGAAAGGGACGTGCGGAAGTTACCACGCCCCCTATGATTTCAATAAAAAAGGGATGTTCTGTGAAAATTTTTGCGAAATCGTATCAACCTTTTATAGGATAAATAGTTTTCAATGGGCGTGTGTGAGGTACCACCCCATTTGAATTCCTTGGAAATCAGTACGTTTTAGCAAAATTTCAGCCAATTAGGTTCAGCCGTTTGAGAATAAAGCGTTGTAGAAAATGTATGATGGTCTGTGAAAATTTTAGCAAAATCGGTTCTGCTGTCTTGAGCATAAAGCGGTTAAAAAAGCGGCTCATGACGGTACCACGTACCTTTCGAATTTCCAAGTCTATAGGGAGTATAAAACATACATACAACCAGTAAGGAAAGTTCGGACGGGATAAGAGATGCTCATATGTACAATATCCTTTAGCTAGAATAGACATATCATCTTTGGAGAACCATTGCAATGGAATCGGACGAAATTGTCTGTGTGAAGTACATAGATATTTGAACTCAATTTAAACAAGCCATACACATACCAATCTGAAATTTATGAAAAACTTAATGTCAATCATTTGTTTGAAATCGAGCAAAATATGTATGTATAAACGTTATATTGGGTTCCATTTGGTAGCATGTGCAATGATTCGTCCTAATCGGACAAACATTAGTTATTCTGTACATCATTCAGATGAAATTGGATGTATAAGGAAGCTATATCCAAACCTGAGACGACTTCAATCCAATACGCTACGCAATATTTCATTTATATCGAACAGACATAGGATCCTCCATTTGCATTAAATCTACATCTGAACCGATTTAAACAACAAAATATCATGCAAATAGAATAGGTGAACTATGGTGCACCTTTTACATAAAATGTGACTAAAGTATATATGTGAGCTATATTTAAATCTGAACCGATTTCAAAATCAACAAAAATCATTCTAGACTAAATTCCATACCCGCTTCTTAATTTCGTGAATATAGAACAAACATAGACTCCTCGGTGCGCCATTTATGGGAGCTATATCTAAATCTGAACCGATTTCAACAAAACTTCGCATACATCAATCCGGACCTAATTCAGTACGCTCTACAAAATTTTGTCTCAATCTTAAGTCGGACGAAACTATAAATGGAACTATATCTTAATCTCAACCGATTTTCTCCAATTTCAATTGGGTTCGTCCTTGGGCGAAATATGTGACATGTGCCATGTTTTATCCAAACAGGATCATAAATGCGACCTGTACGTTGCTCACAAAAATACATGGAGAGACAAACGGATAGGTATAAATCGACTCAGAATATCGATTCCTTTTGCCTGATACACTGGCGAAGGGTATAAAAATTTTCATATATGGGCAATATTGCCAAGTTTTATACCCTACACAACTATGCCAGCCAATCAGAAGTAGGCATTCCTGTTTACCATTTTTACTCGGCCAAATTTCTCGAGTAAAAAGTTTACAAAGAGAACGCCATTTTGTTTTGTGCTCTCTTAAATTTGATTTAATGTTTCACCAGCTTTGTGGGTTGAGAAACGGTTTTCGAGTAAAAAGATGCAAAACATGTAAAATGAGTAGATTCTATTAGGTTCTGGAAGGGAACTATAATCTATATTAAACAATTATAGTAATTTCGTTATGGGTTTCGAAGGGGTTAATTAATTATTTTTTATAGTGAAATCCAGAAACTACCTTGGTTTTTTCTTGGTATACAGTTCCGATAACTGAAACATCCGATTCCAAAAATTCTGTGACTTTTATACGAACTAGGATTATTAAAATTAAAAAAAAAAGACAGTAAGGAAAGTAGTAAAGTCGGACGGGACCCATCACCAGACAGACGTCGCATTTTCGAAGGACCATTGACATGAAATTGGATGAAGTGAAATATGTGAGCTATAGCTAAATGTGAACCGACTTAGATCAATCCATATACATGTCATTCTGTAACCTATACTAAACTCTTCTTTTGAAGGGATAGCGACAAAATTATGTAAATTGATTTAAAGTAAATCTCAATCGGACACTCGTTGATTATTTTACAACCCATTAATAATGAAGTCAGTCGAATATATGGACTATGTCTACATTTCTTCAAAATGCAATTACGCCATTCTCTACTCAATTTTGTACGTTGTGCAAAATTTCGCGTCAATCTGACAAAAATGAGGAGTTTGGGGCACCATTTACTTAAAATCTGATGATAAAATTAATGGGAGCTATATCTAAACTGATTTCAATAAAACTTATCACAGGTTAGTTTATACTAGTTTCAGCACGTTTTGTGCATCTCGGCCATATTTTGGGTCCTTGGTGTAACATGAAATTTAAATCGGACGAAACTATAAATGGGAGCTATATCTAAATATAAACCGATTTCAATGAATCTTTCCTCACGTTAGGTTGTGCTAACTTCAGTACGTTGTGCAAATCGGCCTAACATTGGGTCTTTGGTGTAACATTTACTTAAAATCGGACGAAACTATATATGAGAGCTATATCTAAATCTGATCTGATTTCAACAAAACTTTACATACATTAATCTGCACCTAATTCAGTACGTTGTGCAAAATTGTGTGGCAATCGGCCTAACATTGGGTCTTTGGTGCACCATTTACTTTAAATCGGGCAATACTATATATGGGAGCTATATCTTAATATGAATGGATTGCAACGAAACTTGTCACAGGCTTCTTTATACTAATTTCAGTACGTTTTGAGCCTGTCGGCCATATTTTGGGTCCTTGGTGCATCACTTACCTAAAATCGGAAAAAATATGTATAGGAGCTATATCCAAATCTGAACCGATTTTCACTAAATTTAACCCATATCATTATACCCTTCACCATAGTATGGAGGGTATATTAATTTTGTCATTCCTTTGTAACTCATCGAAATATTCATTTCCGACCCTATAAAGTATATATATTCTTGATCAGGGTAAAATTCTGAGACGATCTAGCCATGCCCGTCCGTCTGTGCTGAAATTTTGCATAGATTTGTCTTTTGTCTGCAGGCAGGTCAAGTTCGAAGATGGGATATATCGGTCCACGTTTACACATAGCTCCCATATAACAGTACCTCCAAAAAAACCATAATCGGTTAGTAGAAATGTCGGTATAGGTACACATTTGGTATGTTCCCTATGCTTTTATTTCAAGTAACAGCCAGTATATCTATGGTGGAGTGTATCCAAAGTTTGGCCCGGCCGAACTTAACGCTTTTTCACTTGTTTTAGACTTAATTCAGTACGCTTTGTCGAATTTCGTCCAAATCGAAAGATATACAGGGACTTTAGTACACAATTTACATTAAATCGGACGAAAATATACATGGGAGCTATATCTAAATCTGAACCGATTTTCACGAAACTTATCGTACATCATTGTAGACTTATTACAATACGTTATGCCAAATTTCGTGCAAATCTAAAGATATATAGGGACTTTGGTGCACGATTTAAATTAAGGGAACCCCACCCATTCTCGATTTTAATTTTTCAAGAATTTCAATGGGCTGGTAAATCAATACTAATGCTTGTTAAGGTTTGTAACTTTGCACATATATGGGAAATTACAAAATTCTTTTAAAATTCCATTAAAAAAATTTTGAAAAAATTCCATTTGAAAATTTTTTGCGAGCACATTTATGATTTTTGGTACATAGGTTAAGAAAAATATGCTGATTCGAAATCTGTTCGCGTTCACAAATTCGGATGCTGCGCACAAAAGTTATAGCGGTTTTAAATCTTGTATTTCAAATATAAATTAAATGGATTCCTATCCGTTGTAATTCGCGAATTTCTTCACAAATGCTTAAACACCATTGTTTTCTTTGCATACTAGTCAAATCACACTGAAATACGGTTTAATAGTCGCGAAAAACAAATAGAAACATGAAGATATCGGAAAATAAAATAAATTAATTTTTGAATTAAAACAAATTTTTTTTTGAATTTTCGATTTTTTTAGTATGGTTAAGAGGATACGATTTTGCCTTAATCTTCTAAAATATACGACGCTTTCTTCTGCAAATTCTTTTAGATGATTGTTAAATATCGGCAGATTCATCTGATAAGCGTTTCGACGTCATTAATGGCTAAATATATTGCACTTACAATACATAAAAATGATCAATATTGAAAAGCTTGCAATTCGCGAATTAGTTGAAATCAGTTGATGCGCATGCGATTTTCGTATAAACCGAATCAATGTCTTTCAATAATTATTAATTTTTCGATGTTTAATTTAGCGGTCAAAGTGTGCCACTCGATGCACTTTACTATGCAAAAACCCTAAAAATGGCTAAAAATCACGCAACGTGCATACGATTTTTATGCGCATCCGATTTTAGTAATCTCCTATGAAAATACGCAAACGGACACCTATTTTAAAAGGATCGGTTAAGAACCGCGGATGTGCCTCCACAATCAATTTTTGATAAAATACGCATATTATTCGCGTATCGATGTATTTTTGACCTATTTCCACACAGATTCGCGAATTTGACAATACAAGCATAAATGCATGTAAAATTAATTCGAAGAAAACCGCGATTTTTTACGCGAATTTGTCAAAATAAGTTTTTGCAGTTTTTTCCACATTCAAGGTACTTATATCCGCCGTTTTATTGGACGGAATTGAACATGGATGGGCTCATTCGATCCGGCACGTAAAAAAACTAAAATCACGCGGGGTTCCACGGAATTTGAATGGACTTTCTTAATTTTAGACTCAAAAAATATGTTTTTTATAAAAATTTACGCACCAAATTTTCGTCTTTGGAACCCAATTGCAAAGAAGCTACAGTGAGCACATTCATGAGATATACACTAAACGAAGCAGAATCACGAGTTCTACGATCCTATAATTAGTTTATTCTATTATCTGGATGCGCATCCTAATTATAAGAAAAATTCAAAAAACACCGAAAATCCGGCTTCAAAATGTCAGCATCCATTTTGGGTGGATGCAGTGATTATATCGAAAAATCATACATTAGAACCATATTGTCCATGGGGTATTCTGCAACTTAGTCACTGATCACATGTGCGTGCGTTGTGTAGTTTAGCCACAAATCGGGAACGAACACAAAAAAACTCGTTGGCTTCAACACATTTTCACCCATTTTTTTACATTACCACCATCACAGCTTCCACGCAACTTATTATTTATTACCAATATTTCAAGATTTTGACAAGCACACTTCATTTTATAGAATTGAATTTAAATTATATGCAATATGTTCATATTTCGCGAGTTATAACCTTGCAAACCTCAGCTTCAAGGAATTTAAAAGATTTTTGTAATTTCCCATATATTTGAAGATTTAAAAGAGAAGAAAAATAATTTACAAAAAATTTTTGTTATTGTTTTGTTGTTGTTTTTTTGTAATTAAAGAAAAGTCCTTATTTTTGATGGCGGGCATGATAACTCTTCACTGGAACATCGGAATCCGAAAATTCCAACGATGTTAGAAAGAGTAGATGTCTGGCTCTCGTATGAACTAAGATTATTGACATCGTTCTAAAATTAACAAAATGGTGGACCTTTGAAAATATATTTTTGGAAAATCGCCGATTTTTTACCAAAAACCAAGTTAAAAAATAAGGAAGATCTTCACCGATTGGCTTTATCCTAGTTCATACCAGAGCTATACACTCCCAGAGGAACGTTGCAAAATTTGGAACCGATTGGATTATTAGTTTTTGAGTTATAGTGCCCGCCATTCGCAAAAAAATGTTTAGAGAAAAACGCGTTTACAGTTTGAGAAGCCCTTCAGCCGTCACTTGATGTAGAGATCTGTATACTTAAAGATGCTGACACAATAAATCGGCTATATCTTCAAAAGTTCTTGAGATTTTCACTTGAAACTTTGTAGAGACATTCTTTAGTCAGTGTAGATTCGAATTATATCAACAAAAATTTTGACCCCGAGAATGGGGGGGGGGTCCCCTTAAATCGAACGAAAATATATAGGGAGACTATATCTAAATCTGAACCGATTTTCACGAAACTTGACACACATCATTCTACACTTAATTTAGTACGTTATGCCAAATTTCGTGCAAATCGAAGGAAATTTTGGAGCTTTGATTCTCCATTTATATAAAATCGGAAGAAAAATATATATGGGAGCTGATCCGATTTTTACGAAACTTAACACGCGTTATGTTATAGTAACATTTTGCGGCAATCGGCCTAACTTCGGGTCTTTGGTGCACTATTTACTTAAAATTGGATGAAACTATATATGGGAGCTAAAAATATAAATCTGAACTGATTTTCCCAATTTCAATAGGGGTTGAGCCAAATAGATGAGCTGTGTCAAATTTCATCCAATTCAGGTCATAAATGCGACCTGTACTTTCTTTACAATTTAACATCGACAGACGGGCGGATGGACATATATAAATCGACTTAGAAAGTGATACTATGCTTATTCTCAAAAGGAACCATGTGTCTATCTCGTTTCCTTTTGCATGTTACAAACATATGCACAGTCTTACGCCCAAATTTATTTTTCTCCGTGTACTCTTTATAAATCCTTTTATGCATTTCAAAGCAATTCAATCTGTGTCGCTGTTTTTTTATGCTCGAAAAATCCTACAAAATTATTTGCTAAATTGTTTGTAAACAAATAACGCCATCGCCACCATCATCAGCGTTGTCGTCGTCTGTCTTCGTGGTAGCATTGCTAAAGAACTTGTCCTGAACAAGGATGTCTAGAGAAAAGTTTTCTACAATTCAACGGAACGTAACGGATCATTGTTCTTTGCTGGCTTGGCTTTTTATTTCTGTTGTTGTTTTTTGGCTTGGCCAAACAATACAAATGAGAACAGGAAACGGAAATGTACGAATAGCTAGCTACTGTAGAAGTACATAGTTGTACGAAGTACTGCCGCCATAAGCATAACAAGTTTCAATGTGTGGCAGTTTTTTTCTTTTGTTTTGGGGAAAAGGACATTTCGTCGACTAAGTTGAGAGTGGAGTGTGAGTGCGTGAAAAACATTAGATTTTAAAATCGCAAAAAAATTGATTTTGTTTTTAAAAAAATCATTGTGGTTTTGTAATGAAGTGTGAGTTGAGCGATAAAAAAAACCCAAAGATATGCTTGTGTAAAATTTTACAATTTCCTATCAGAGGAAAAGGGTTAAAGTGTGTGGCGGAGGGAGGGTGAAAGATTGTATTTGCTAGATATCCAGCCATATGTCCTAGATAATATTTTGCAGATAGCCATTTAACTATCATAACCATTTTATCCAAGTAAACTGTTCTTTTTTTCCGATGATTTATACGAACCGGAAGGGTTGTTTAATTTTCTTGTTATTTATACCCCATCTTTGTGTGGAGTTTCTAAAAAATATGTATAAATTATAATTTTGTTTATGTGCTGAGCTGCTGGTACTTTGCAATATATATTTTTTGCTTCTGTTGTTGGTTATGGTCCTGCCAAATACTTCTAAAGTTGCATGCAAATTTCCACAGTTTTCAGGTTTAGTTATTTGAGTTTGGTCTTCGCCTGTTTGCTTTACTTTACTACCCGTTATTGTTGCTCTTGTCTAGCATCCGGAATTTAATGGTCTGAATCCTTTTTGTGTTTTTTTATTCGTTTTCCCCGTCCGTCATCTGGTAAATTTTGTTTACATGCCTGAGCACAGTCTATAATTGAAATGTAAAGGTTTGGCGGATACAAATGTTTTGCAAAGACTTGGAGTCTTGGTTTTTTGGGGAAATTCTTGGGAATGATCAAAATTTTGTAATTTATATTAAATTTGAAATGAATTCAGAGTCGAAACATTCCATTGTTATATTTAGTGTTTAAATCAGTTGAATAAAATTTGTTGCGAATAATTAGCTTAGGTTGAGAATAAAGAGTAGCACATGTTCAGTATCATAATATCATTACGTTCTTTTTATTTTCCACTTTAATCTAAAGGGTCCTTCTGTTGGTGGATATGGATATAAATCGTTTTACTGTTCTTGCAACTCAGAATGCACGCACCATCTGTCCTTTTATGTTTTTCCATAATTTTGGGAATTTCAAGTCAAAAACAAGTGAGCGAAGTATTATAGACGGACTACCACTGCGGATCAAAATTCCGAGACTGGACAAAAATCGCGATATTTACATTCTCTAGTGTCGCAATGATAATATTAAACCATATAAGAATATAAGTCTACATAAGTGTATCCCGTTACAAAGGTCATTGTATTGCCCATATCTGTCCCCTTGATATCAGATTTATACACTGTAAATTTTTCCGGGTGAACTGCACGCCATATTTTGTAATTTGTATACGCTTCACCATACACACATAAGTAATTATGTCTTTGGGCATATGTTTGTAACAGGCAAAAGGAATCGAGATAGGCCCATGGTCCCTTTTGAGAATATGCATAGCGTACTGAATTAACTCTAGAATAATGTGTGTTAAGTTTCGTGAAAATCGTTTCCGATTTAGATATAGCTCCCATGTATAGTTCGTCCTATTCGTAAATAGTGTACCAAAATCGCTATATATCTGTGTGCTAAGTTTCGTGAAAATCGGTTGTAGCTGCCATATATGTATATTTTCGTCCAATTTAATAGGAATGGTATACCAAAGTCCCTATATATATTTCGAAATTTTTATTCACGAAATTTGGCACAGCGTAAGCTTCGAGAAAACCAGTTGAGATTTATATACAGCTCCCATATATATTTTCGTCTGATTTTATGTAAATGATGCACCAAACCCCTATATATTTTTCTAATTGTACGAAATTTGTCATAGCGTACTGAACTGAGTCTAGAATGATATCTGCTAAGTTTCGTGAAAAAACGGTTCTGATTTAAATATAGCTCCCACATATGTATTCTCCTCCGATTTTATGTAAATTGTGCGTCGCCGAAAATATTGATAAAATCGCAGAAATGATCGAAATTGACCGGTGGGCAAACCAGGACTAACGGCCAGGAAGGTTATTTGGTGGGGGTTATTTATTATGAGTTGCTTCCATATGGCCAAATACTAAATTCTGATCTCAACTGTCAACAACTGGACCGTTTGAAGATGGCAATTGACCAGAATTAGCCAACAGGTGAGGTGTCGTGTTCCCCCAGGTCAACGCTTGGCCACACACATCTACAGTGACTCGCCAGAAACTCGCCAGAAACACTCCGAAACATGTTAAATAAAGTCCTATAGTTTATATAAAAAATAATGAATTTCTTTTTCCCAACCTAATATTTTCGTTGGATTGTAAGTAAATGGTGCACCGATTGACACGAAATTTTGCACAACGTATCGAATTGAGACTAGAATAGCGTTATTGCCCTTTGTTGAAATTGGGCAGGTGCAGATACAGCATTCATATATATTTCAAACGGGTATCTGATAGAGATTAAACTTTGTAGAGGAGACATATGTAGAATATACCCAAAGTGGTGAAGGGTATCATATAGTCGTCCCAGTCCAACTTTACTACTTTCCTTTCTGGTTTTTGGTCTTTAAACTGCATTTTCCCATGCTGCAATGTAAATCACACAAAATATTATATATTTAATCCCCTTACCACAAATTATTGCTACAAATAAAACCGTTCAATTGTATTAACCACTAAATATTCATTGTCATTTATATTCACGACTCAATTAACCTTAGCATACCATTAGGCTATAAATAAATACTGGGTATACTTTTTAGGTGGATAACATCAAACTATTATCATAAGACCATTAAAACTCGACACACACACACAAACACTCACACTCTCTCACACAACAAATCAATATTTTCATTATCGATACTAATATTCATTTTTCTATCGAAAAAAAAAATAATAGAAAGGACATCAATTGTAATGATCCTTACCAATGATGGCAAGTAGATAAAGTTTCGACCTTTAACACTTATAATTCATAAGCGAGACGACGGCCATTCTTGTGCGACACAAAGTGCTTCTTTTGTTGCATGGTGTGGGGTATGGGGGTGTAGATTACATGATAACGATTAATATTTTTTGGTGTTGTTTATGATTTATATACACAAAAATGTTGTCGTCCAAGCATTGACGAGGATGATGACGACGACGTTGTAGATGGTCGATAGCCAAACACCATGTGCCACGCGTCGTTCATTGATTTTCTTAGCTTTGTGTCTGTCTATTGTTGGTGTTTGGTCGTCGATACATATTGTTGTCCTGTTTTGTATTTTCGGTATGGTTAAGTGCTTAGATTGTTTGCTTTTTGGGTGAGGAAGGGAGGGAGGGGAGTATTAACTGTGTATTTCTATTGGCTACTATTTGACCATTCCTTCGCTATTAGCTTTAACAGTTGTCCGATTGCCATTCAAGTGTGAACTATAGATAAAATTGATATACCAGGAAGCTAATTTCTTTGCTTAGCTTTTATGATACTTTCTTAAGATGTGTATAATGTAGATCTATAGAATTATTCGGCATTTTGGGTTTATAATTCAGTTTCATTTTGGGGAAGACAAATTATTGTTTTTTATTAAGTCCTGATTTTCTTACCGCAATATTACTTGTAGCATTGCTGATTTTTTTGTCGGGTGGAGATGAATACTAAATCATTTTTTCGATCAGCAATATCTTTCCAATCGAAAAATCCTAAAAAATGAGAAAGCTAATCAAAGCTTATTCCCAATAAATATTTTAAGGACGATGTCATTCTTAGAGAAAAGCTGAAGTGAGATTTTATATAGGATGGTGAATACAAACTAAGGAACTATATTCCCCAACGAAAAAAAAAACTTCAAAATAATGGGATCTATTGTTTACGAACGAGAATAAAGTTTTTCTGAAAAAAATCGCAGGAGAAGTCCGATTATATAAACGAAGTATGGATTTTATAAAAGACATACGTCGATTTTTTGCACAGTAAAAACAAAAAGCTGAGAAATCTTTTGTTTTGCACGAAATTTTGCACAGCGTAATGAATGTGTGCTAAGTTTCGTAAAAATCGGTTCAGATTTAAATATAGCTCCCATATATATCTTCGTCCGATTTAAGGTAAATGGTGTACCAAATGTGTCTATAATAATGTATGCTAAGTTTCACGAAAATCGGTTCAGATTTAGATATATCTCCCATATATATTTTCGTCCGATTTAAAGTAAATGGTGCACCAAAGTCCCTATATATCTTTCGATTTGCACGAAATTTGGCATAGAGTACTGAATTAGGTCCAGAATGTTGTGTGCCAAGTTTCGTGAAAATCGGGTCAGATTTATATGTAGATCCCATATATATTTTCGTCCGATCTAAGATAAATGGGACTTCCAAGTCCCTAAATATCTTTCGATTTGCTTGAAAATCGGTTCGGATTTAGATATAGTTCCCTTATATATTTTCCTCCGATTTAATATAAATGGTGCACCAAAGTCAATATATATCTTTCGATTTGCACGAAATTTGACATGGCGTACTGAGTTAAGTCTAAGTTTCTGAGAAATCGGTTCAGATTTAGATATAGCTCCTATATATTTTTTCTTTCGATTTTATGTAAATTGTGCACTAAATACCCTATGTTTGTCTAGCTGCCACACAATTTTGTACAATGAAGTTAATACAAATTTATCTGGCGAGTCTCGTTGAAATCTGTTCAGACTTAGATATAGGATCAGATATATATCTGACCAAATGAAAAATTTAGTATAGTTTGCAGAATGGCATGTTTATGGATCCAATTTTATTTTACTGGTCCTTCAATAATGCGACGTCCGTTAAAATTCATCTGTTGAATATACCCAAGGTGGTGAAGGGTATTATATAGTCGGCACCGTCCGACTTTACTACTTTCTTTACTGGTTTCGATTGAAAAAATGTCAGAAATTTGTGTCCGATAGTTTCAGCGGAATGTCGATTGTTTTCCAATAGACCGACCCTGTGGATCCATTCACAGATACAAAGTGATAGCCAAATTCTCTTATCGAAAAAATCTAAGCAGATGTATATGCAGGGAGATTTTATATACAGCGGTGACGATTTTTCCCTGAAAAAATCTTTCAGAGGCGTAGGATGTTTTTCCAATAATGATCGATTGTTATCTATAGAAAAAATTCGAAGCTGATTTCTGATTGTTTACAATAGAAAAAATTCCCGCAGCGGAGTATCGATTTTATCCCACAGATGGACGCTGAGAACCGATTAATTCCCCAGGAAGCTTGGATAATCTCTAGAAACTAATAGTCAATTTTTAATGGAAAGCATTCTTTGTAGTCGATGATCAAGTTTTTCTGTGGGAAAAATTCTCAAATACTGAGGACATATGTTTTTCTACTGGACGTCTACGGAATATATATTTTTACAGGAAATCAAACAATTTACTTCTTCTTAACAAACATAGAAAACGATTTTTTTCTAAAAAAATTATCCAAATGTAAAATCAAATTTGTTCCTATATAAAAAATCCGGTCCAGTTCAAACGCCTTATTTCTATTATTGTTTTTTTTTTCTTAGGGGGTTTGTCAGCAAAATTTCAATGTTTCAAAATTTCAATGTTCGGAGGATTGGCATAAGGAGTATTTATTTAAATGAGACAAGAAAATGGGATAAATCGATCCACGTTTCGGTATATCATAATAAATCCGTACCTGCCCATTTTCATTATACAGTCAAGTACGCCAGATATAACTAACTTTTTTATATCGAACATATTTCCTAGTCTGTTCTTGATAAATACTCAACTAATATGGATGGAAATGACATTTTTGCTACTGGTGACAGAAGTGATATCCGCCTGTACGATTTATCGTTGCCGGGATTCCGTGACAAGTTACGTGCTCATCACATTACGTCCTGTCCAACACCCTTGGTGGCTTTGCAATTTTGGAGTCATCTATAACATACGAATATATAACACACATTTTTTCGCCCTGTCACTTTCGATGTGCTCTATAAACTACCGGTTGAAATATAACGCGCATCTCAACGGGTCTGTCACCCTTACGACCATAAAGTCGTGCTGTCATCCTTCCTTCCAGGAATCGAAGGATGTTATTTGGGTATTAGGTATGTATATAATGCGGAAATTACTTCCCGAAGATCTAAGGGGGTGGGTATCTCTCAGATGTGTAAACCTTGCCATGGTCCAGGAAAGTACGGTGATCAGAAGTTATACAGTTTGAAGGTCTGTGAAAAGTGTAGAGTTTATGTGGTCCGTCATAAATTGCAGTTTATCAGTTTACGCCATTTGCCTGGATTATTATGTTGACGTCTGACAATATCCTCATATTTCTAGAAATACTGGATCCAATTTAATACATAAAATACCGCAGCCATTCCCTACAAACACTACAGAACCAAGGACTTGAATATCTTTCCATACTGCAACCGATTAAAAATTTCAGAGCAGACAATCCAGATTGTATATGTCTGCCTAAGTCATACGGCTTAGAACATAAGGAGAGCATATCTATGTGCCCTTGCCTTATTGACGTCTGTGCAGAATTGTACAAGTAATATATTATTAGCTTAGAGGATGTATCCACCAGGCCGATGTTCGTTCCTTACCTCCATATATTGGAGGTACCAAATGTAGGGCATCAATCGTTTCGTTTCGTTGAACTAAAACTATTTCGTGGCATATTCTCTGTCGTGTTAAGATTTATGGCCATCGAAGAAAATGACCATTGGTCGAAAAAATATGACTTTACTCCTTTTGAAATGCTGAGGTCAGCACAAAATATTAACATGAAATAGAAATATCAATAGTTGTTATCGCTCCATGTGATAGAACATGGAGCGAGCAAATGACCCAATGACTAAGCATTTTTTGTGTTCATAAAATCAAAGTATACTTTCAGGCTTTTCATTGAAGTGTAGCATAGTTTCAGGATCTAAAATAGAAATAGATAAAATTAATAGAAATACAACAGAAATATTCTTGCTTGATTAACATCGTTGGAAGCTTTGTCGTTGGAAGCTTTCTCCATCAAAATTAATGCGATTTTAAGTAGCTAATTTTCATTGTCTGTGTGATATTCCATCAAAATGAAGCTCACAAAATAAAAGTGTTGACAGGTCATTTTAATATCTTTCATGACTTTACAATAAAAACAAGTGTCGGACACATAGAGTTAATGAGTTATCCCTTTTATCCTCTTTTATGTGTCCTGTATAAATTACAGGAAAATCATTCATCCACCCATCCATCTTCAAATGAATTACCTTTTTAATAAAGAGTAGTTTTTTCATTTATCCGCCTTGTCGAGGATTATGCTGCAGCATAAAATAAGTGGCTTTGTGGCAAGACACCCTTCGAAATCTCTACTCTCTCTACTTTGCGTTTTTAATTTTAAAATATCCTTTTATTTCATTAAAAATTTACTTTTGATTGATGTGTGGTTTAGTGTTAGTGGTGAAAACTCTCCATTACTCTTGGTGGTGGTGGTGGTTGATTTAGTGAAAATATGATAATTAAGCCATCCGCAATTCATCACGTTTGAAAATTATTAAAAATGACAGCGACGATGGTTATTAAAAAATCGACGACGTTTCGCATTTGTTTTACATTGTTGTTTCGTTAATGAGAGACTTATTAGGGATGTTTAGGGTATACGTTTAGGATACTTTTAATGAAGGTTGTTTTTTAATATTTATTAAAAAAAGATTCCTTGAAGATGGATTTGTTGGGTTCTGTTTTATAGTTTTAAACTTAATTTAAATATAAATTAAAACAATAGATTTTATTAAAACGATTACATTACTAATTCACAAGCCGTATGAAAAGTATGGTCTAAAAGCTAAACAATGAACCTGGTAATTGACAAACCACAAACTTCTTGAGTGCACCCGTTTCTATAAAAAATCGCATTCGTTGCTATAAACGTCAAAAACAACAACATTAAATATAGTATATCGGAAGAAATTTCGAATTCTGTATGTAGAAATTGGTAACTTACACGTCGAATATACTCAAATATCCATTGAAACCCGTCCCCGAATATCCAATCGATATAGCTCCGCTCACTTTTATATGCCTTTTGAGCTTAATTCGCACAACGTGGCCTAGCCACCGTAGTCGCTGCAGCTCAATACGACTGACTATGTTGATGTCCGCCTATAAATTTCAAAGCTCGTGGTTCATTCGATGCCGATATTCACCGTCGACGCAGATCGGCCAGTAGATCTTTCGGAGAAATTTTCTCTCAAACACCCCAAGAGCTGCCTCATCTGCTTGCGCAAGTACCCATGCTACAGATCCATATAACAGCGCGGGTAGTATCAGCGTCTTGTAAAGTGTGAGTTTGTTCTGGCAGGAGGTGGCCTTGATTTTAAACTGCTTACTTAGACCATAGTAGCATATGTTGGCTATCACAATCCTTCTCCGAATTTCAAAACTGATGTCATTCGTTTTATTTATGGCCGTACCAAGGTATATAAAATCCTTACCTACCTCGAAGCTGTAGTTCTCACGTTCTACAGTTGGTCCGAGACTACTGGACGTCTTGCGCGTTGATACCATCAGCTTGGTCTTCTCGCCGATTATTGCCAGACCCACTTTGGCAGACTCCTTATCAATTTGTTCAAAGGTTCGACCCATTATATCGATGTCATCGGCGTAGGCGAGTAACATGTGTTGTTTGGTGTACAGAGTGCCATTTCTGTTCACCTTTGCGTCTCGTATGACCTTTTCCAGCAGGATGTTAAAAAGATCACACGACAAACTGTCACCTTGTCTGAATCATCGTTCCGTATTGAAGGGCTCCGATAGGCCCTTTCCTACTTTAACTGCTGACCTTGTGCCACTTAGAGTTACCCTGCATAGCCGTATTAATTTTGCAGGAATGCCGAATGTAGACATGGCTTTAAACGCCTCTGAAAGGATAGGGCTGTCGAATGCGGCTTTATAGTCCGCAAATAGGTGGTATGTGTCGATGTGTTTTTCGTGGGTCTTTTCCAGGATTTGACGCAGACTGAAAATCTGGTTAATGGTGGATTTGCCAGGTCTGAAGCCGCATTGGTATGGTCCGACGATGTCATTGACCATTGATCATTGGCTTCAATCGTTCACACAGCACACTGGATAGAACTTAATATGCGATGGGAAGGAGACTTATTCCTCTATAGTTGGCACATATCGTCTTGTCTCCTTTTTTGTGCACGGGACACAGGATGCTGAGGTTCCAATCATTGGGCATGCATTCATCTAGCCAAATTGTACCAATCAGCTAGTACATGCTCCTGACCAGCATCTGCCCACCAGTCTTGAATAGTTCGGCTGGTAACCCATCGGGTCCTGCTGCTTTGTTGTTCTTGAGCCGATTAATTGCTTTTATGACCTCATCTTGGCTAGGTGGTATACACTCTATACCATCAAGCTGAATTTTCCGACGGAGGGCCAAAGATATTTTCCCTTCCGATTTTTGCATTAAAATCTCCTAACAGAATTTTAATGTCATGGCCAGGGCAACGGTCATATGCTGTTTCTAGGCGCTCGTAAAATATGTCTTTGGTCTGTTCATCTTTATCTTCGGTCGGAGCATGGGCGCAAATGAGACTGATGTAGGAGAACTTCGTTTTTATACGGATTATAGCAATTCGCTCATCTACTGGAGTGAATCTGGAGAAAAGGTCTTTTATCCTTCTGTTAACCATAAATCCACAGCCAAATTCATGTCTCGTTTTATGGCAGCTATAATACAGGGCGTAATCGTCTGATTTACTTACGCCTGTCCCTTTTCCATTGAATTTCCTGTAAGGCAATTATGTCGGCTTTGTACTTCTTGAGTACATTCGCCAAAGCGAACACTGCGCCTGTTCTGTACAACGTGCGCACATTCCAAGTGCATATTCGCAGATCGTGGACTTTTATACGTTTGCGGGGGTTGTTAACATTAGGGGGGTTTTGTTTTCTTTTTCTTAGCTTTTTCATAGTAGATTGGGTTTTCCGAGAGTGGGCAACTAACCCGACACCTCAACCCATGTTTTTATAGTTCTTATGGGTGAACTCGCGGCATATATTAGCTCAATATTTCATCAGGTGATGAGAATAGCTCCCCAGGTGGCACCGCGAGGAGGTCAGTGTCCACAACTGAGATGAAAGAGGGACCAAGATAAGCCTGGACTTCACCATGTTAAAGCCAATCAGAGCCGTTGCTTGGTATCTATCATCCTCTACGCCACCCTGTCTGTTCATCTAAAATTGTAAATAATGTACATTTATGATCCGAATTAGATAGAATTTGGCACAGATCATTTACTGGACTATGGACGAACCCTATAGAAATTGGGGGAAATCGGTGCAGATTTAGAAACAGTTTCCATATAAAGATATGTCCGATTCCATAATAGTTCACCTATGTTACAATATTTGTCTGATTTTTTTCAGAAAAAATTAAAATGATGAATGAAAAGTTTCATACCTTAAAATCTGTAAAATTGCTTAGCATAGTCGGAACAATATGTCAATATCTTTAGCAACATTTCCGATTCTAACGATTATCCAAAATCATTTTCTTCACTGCTTTAGCCATGACCATGACGAGCGTCGCCATTGACATCCTTCCGTAAATCGGTTATAACAAAATTGTAAACACCAAGGAAATGTAGATGGGGATTGCTGTAGAGAAAAAAGGGGGATAAAATAGAAAATAACGGCCTAAGTGTTTCGATTGAGCTTTCATAGCCACTTAAAATTTCTGATGATGTTGTAGATTAAGGCAGGCTCCATAGTAGAGTAGACTGTTAAAAATGGTGGAGTCTTTCGTCGAAGAATGTTTCAATATTATGAAAAAGTGATGAATGGGTGCTTTGATTGAGTCAACAATTGTAGATTGTAATTCTCGTTTAGCTTATTCGTTTGCTATTTAATTCTCCATAAAATCGTAGTATTCTGGTAGCCAGCATAGTCGATAGCTGTAAGATTGTTTTTTTTTTTCAAAGATGTTCTGCACTCAATGATGACCTCAGACTTAATGTTACAGGATTTGATGGTTTTAAGAGCCGCTTGAGTAACTACAAAGATAGTCACCGGTTCAGGGATCACTGTATCCAGACTTTTTTATCAATTCCAGTGCCTTACAAATTGTAATGATTTCAGTCTGGAATACACTATTGTCGATATCCAACCTTTTAGTATACTTAAGACTAAGTATAAGCCAGGCTGAATGCTTTCATCTTGTATCCGTCTGCATAAAAACCCAGTACGGCCAGAGAAGGGTTACTGCGTTTCCAGTTGTCTATAATGAGGCAATGACATCTGCATCGTCAAATCCCAGGACTGGTCGCTTTGTTTGAAACCCGGCTCGTTTAGGATGCATCCATGTCCATAGAAACAATTTCGCCAAAGATTTTCTTTCTGCAGCCTTATACTGAGATCCACAGATCATAAGTTCAGTAGTTATGTGAATGAAGGCTGCTCTTTGCACCTCGATATTTAGCTGGATGTCGATTTTTGTCGAAGGGAGTGGCACCAGTTAAGAGATCCATAGGATAAGATGGGCATCACCACGGTATTATACAACTATATAACCGATGGGTTAAACCCGCAAATTTTAATAATATAATTCTTGCATGATTAACGTGCAATTAACCTCTTTTTGCCTTCTCCTTAGTATTGCTTTTCCAATCCTGGACTGTCAATTAAGGCGACCCCCCATTCTCGGGGTCAACATTTTTGTTGACTTAATTCCAATCTACACTAATTCAAGAATGTCCTTGCAAAATTTCAAGTAAAAATCTCAAGAACTATTGAAGATATAGCCGATTTATTGTGTCAGCATCAAGTGACGGCTGAAGGGCTTCTCAAAATTTAAACGCGTTTTTCTCTAAACATTTTTTTGCGAATGGCGGGCACGATAACTCAAAAACTAATAATCCAATCGGTTCCAAATTTTGCAACGTTTCTCAGGGAGTGTATAGCTCTCGTATGAACTAGGATAAAGCCAATCGGTGAAGATCTTCCTTATTTTTTAACTTGGTTTTTGGTAAAAAATCGGCCATTTTCCAAAAATATTTTTTCAAACGTCCGCCATTTTGTTAATTTTAGAGCGAAGTCAATAATCCTAGTTCATACGAGAGCCAGACATGTACTCTTTCTAACATCGTTGGAATTTTCGGATTCCGATGTTCCAGTGAGGAGTTATCATGCCCGCCATCAAAAATAAGGACTTTTCTTTAATTACAAAAAACAATAACAAAATTTTTTTCTTCTCTTTTAAATCTTCAATTTTATATGTGCAAAGTTACAAACCTTAACAAGCATTTGTATTCATTTTCCAGCCCATTGAAAATCTTGAAAAATTAAAATCGAGAATGGGGGGGTTCCCTTAACGAAGTCCAGGATTGGACCAAAGTATTTTGCGGTCATCCAGTCTTAGTAGAAGAAAGATCTCGGGGTCTGGGGTTAGACATGAATGCCATTGGCGAATATATAAAGAACCCAGAAATTTCTTTATATTACGCAATATGTCCAAGCGTACTGGAACTTGTCGAAGTGTTGGATACGAGTTCTGGCCAATTGGAACACCAAAGTGGTAGCAAGTAGGAAATCCAGTAGGGTTATTGGTTAAATTATAAAATACCTATTCTAAAATATGTAGAAAATTCGAAATGATTCTGACGTTTTGTAAGGAGAACCTGTCTTCATGGTATCGTGCTTAATCTAATATATCTTAAATTCTTACATTTGAATCATGTTTGGCGAAGAAATTTTTATGAAAAAACGACAGTGTGATTTTTTGTTGTTGTTAATTTCTTAAAATTTCAGAAAGGTTTCCCACATAAAACAGCTATCCTGCTGACCATTTTTATTCCAGGAAAATGATTCTACCTTCACCAACAAATGAAATCACTGGCTTTAATGTTGGCTCATTTCACCCAATTTTCAACTTAATTAGTTTGCGTTTAGCCGCAATCAATTTAAAAAACCCCCCCCATAATACAAAATCCACAGGAATTACAAACAACATAGGCAATTTACACAATGCAAAAATATTCACACGCACACCGTACCATACACATCGCCCACTTTGTGGCATAACCCAGTGGATAATACGGAGCAACAAGAATCTAAAATGAGGGGAGGAGTGGGAAACAAATCAAATTAAATGAGCAACACAACATTAATGGGCTTTAAAATGGTTGTTTTACATTTTCATTAAAAATGAAAATGTGTGTGTGTGTGTGTGTGCGGCAACAGTCAGCTAGTGCAATAAGCAAACGGCCCACTCCCCTCCAGTATTTGTCTGCTGAGGACATTGTCAAGTTGGCTTTTTGGTTGGTCTTTACCCTTGTTGTTTGGTGAATACCCAAAACGTATAGATTGAGTGGGAGATGATTTCAGTGTTTTTTGGCTAAAAATAATGAAACAACAAAGAGAAGACCCCTTACCCAACCCTCAAACGTTTGCCTTTTTTCTATCTGTCAAATGTATCCTTTGTGTGTTGTTGTATTTGTAATTTCATTTTTGTTCTTCTCACTAACATTGAGGTGTTTATTATTTGTGTAATGTTGTTGACTGTTGTCTTGGCAGTTGCATTTTCTATCTGTTTATAGCTGTTGTTGTTGTTTCTGTTGGCATTGTTCGCGGTTTTTGGTATAAGAGAAACGTGAGTTCCCATTGTTGTGCCTCACTCTGTCTGTTGGGTAATTTCTCATTTTCAACGTCAATTAAGTCAATCACACGCCCTTTTAAGTCACAAGCGTTTGCACGGAGCCACCGGTCTTTTTTTCTTCTTCGGTTTTCGGATTCGCCTTTTTGCGCCGCAAAAGGGGGGCGAGTAGAACGCACACGCTTTAAACAACCACAAAGGCCAAAGAGATAATGCGATGTGGCTGGCTGGGTGGTGGTGAGTGCCAACGTTGTTGTATTTCCGTTTCCGTTGATAAAGAAACAATTTTTAATTTGTATTATAATAGCGTCTTCTCCTTTCTACTCCCCCACAGGTTCTTTCCCTTATTATTGCCGACAATATTGCCTAACAATGCCTTTTGATCGTCATCACCGTCACCATCATCATTATTGTTATTGTAATTTTTTTTGAAATGGCAATGACTTTGATTAAAAATATGCGCGTGTGTTAGTTTTGATGATGTACGGGTTTTGGGCTTATTGAAAATAATATTTAATGTTTGGGATATATTTTTTAATAATAAAAATGTATTGAATGTGCGATCTATAAAGGCAGCATTATGAAGTGCAGGTAAAGTGTGTTCGAGAATGATGGGAATTTTAAAATGAAAATAATAAATCCAAACATTTTCCTAGTATAATGTTTTAAATTCCATCTTCGGATTTGATGTAATGGGTCTAGGTTGCCAGATACCGATTCGCAAAAAGCTCTGCATTGAGTTTTAAAAAGATGGACATAAAACAACGAGAAATTGTTGTTTATTAAAATATCAATATTACTCTTAGGATTTTTGGTATTAAAAATGGGATATATAGATCCACGTTATGCTATAGCCCTCATATAACGGAACCCACAAAAATTCGGTATTTTAAATGTCCAGCTCATTGTGGAGGGTATAAAAAGTTCGGCCCGTCCGAACTTAACGACGTTGTTAGTTGTCTTAAGTTCTTCTGGTTCGTCCTTATATTCCAACATTCTACAAAAATGTTGCTCACAATATTTTTGATATGGTTTTCAAAGACATTATGTTGGCTGTGTTATCCTCCCAAATTTATACTCTCTGTAAAAGACTCGCTAAGAATCTGCTTCTTTCAGATTACCATAAAAATTCTGTACTTAAAGAAACCATCCCAATTTTTAAACCCTTCGCCACACTGTGGTACAGGGTATTATGTCTTTGGGCATATGTTTGTAACAGGCAAAAGGAATCGATATAGACTAGAGATGGGCAGTGGGTAAATACCCAAAGGGTAAATACCCGGTAAATTGGGTAAATACCCGGTGAATTGGGTAAATACCCATTTGTGGGTATTTATTTGGGTATTTACTATATTGAATCGGAAATACATCTTGCACCCTATTTCCGGGTTTCTGTTATCAAATCGATTTAGAATGAATAGTTTTACGACACTTTAAAGACGTGGGTAAAAACTTCGGTAAATACCCGAGTTTTTACCCAAAAATTGGGTGTAAACTCATTAACTGCCGAACCCCTTGACATAGGCGGCCAAAATTTTGCACACATGTTTCTAATGTCAAAGCAAATATAGAAATCCAACATGGGGTCCCTGGGTCCAAGTTTTGATATAGCCCCCATATAACCGCATCTCCCGATTTAAGGTATTTTTTGCATATTAGACACATTTTACAACCAAATTGGCTGTAATTTGGCACAGAGTGTTCTTTTTGGGTACCAAATGTCCATGCAAAATTTTATGTATGTAGGTCCACGTTTACTGGTAGCCCCCATACAAAGGTACCCCTATTTTGAGTATTTACCCAAAAATTGGGTATAAACTCACTAACTGCCGAACCACTTGACATAAGCGGCCAAAAATTTTGCACACATGTTTCTAATGACAAAGCAAATATAGAAATCCAACATGGGGTCCCTGGGTCCAAGTTTTGATATAGCCCCCATATAACCGTATCTCCCGATTTAGGGTATTTATTGCCTATTAGACACATTTTACAACCAAATTGGCTGTAATTTGGCACAGAGTGTTCTTTTTGGGTACCAAATGTCCATGCATAATTTTATGTATGAAGGTCCACGTTTACTGGTAGCCCCCATACAAAGGTACCCCTATTTTGAGTATTTACCCAAAAATTGGGTATAAACTCACTAACTGCCGAACCACTTGACATAGGCGGCCAAAATTTTGCACACATGTTTCTAATGACAAAGCAAATATAGAAATACAAAATTGGGTCCCTGGGTCCAAGTTTTGATATAGCCCCCATATAACCGTACCTCCCGATCGGCAGTTGGTGAGTTTATACCCAATTGTTGGGTAAATACTCAAAATAGGGGTACCTTTGTATGGGGGCTACCAGTAAACGTGGACCTACATACATAAATATACATGCATGGACATTTGGTACCCAAAAAGAACACTCTGTGCCAAATTACAGCCAATTTGGCCTCAAAATGTGTCTAATAGGCTAAAAATACCTTAAATCGGGTGATACGGTTATATGGGGGCTATATCAAAACTTGGACCCAGGGACCCCATGTTGGATTTCAATATTTGCTTTGTCATTAGAAACATGTGTGCAAAATTTTGGCCGCCTATGTCAAGTGGTTCGGCAGTTAATGAATTTTTACCCATTTTTCGGGTAAAAACTCGGGTATTTACCCACGTCTTTAAAGTATCGTAAAACTATCTATTCTAAATCGATTTGATAACAGAAACCCGGAAATAGGGTGTAAGATGTTGTATTACCGAGTCAATATAGTAAATACCCAAATAAATACCCGCAAATGGGTATTTACCCACCCCTTGGGTATTTACCCGGTAAATACCCGGTAAATACCATCTCTAATATAGACCCATGGTTCCTTTATGCATGTCCGTCTGTCCGTCCATGAATTTTTTTAACAAAGTACAGGTCGCATTTGTGATCCAATTTGGATGAAGTTTGGCACAGTTCACTTATTTTGCCCAAGGACGAACCCTATTGAAATTGGGAAAAATCGTTTCAGATTTAGATATAGCACCCATATATCTTTTCGTCCAATTTTAGGTAAATAGTGCATCAAAGTCCTTTTATATCACTCGATTTGTAGGAAATTTGGCATAGCGTACTGAATTAAGTCTAGAACAACGTGTTTTGAATTTCCTGAAAATCGGTTCGGATTTAGATATAGCGCCCATATTTATTTTGGTCCGATTTTAGGTAAATAGTGCAGCAAAGTCCCTATATATCCTTCGATTTGCACGAAATTTGGCACAGCGTACAGAATTAAGTCTAGAACAATGTGTGTTAAATTTCGTTAAAATCGGTTCAGATTTAGATATAGATTCCATATATATTTTCGTCCGATTTTAGGTAAATAGTGCACCAAAGTCTCTATATATCCTTCGATTTGCACGAAATTTGGCACAGAGTTCTGAATTAAGACTAGAACGATGTATGTTAAATTTCGTGAAAATCGGTTCAGATTTAGATATAGCTCCCATATATATTTCCGTCGATTTTAGGTAAATAGTGCACCAAAGTCTCTATATATCTTTCGATTTGCACGAAATTTGGATTTATATGTAAATGAAGAATTCAAAATGTGGCCGAACATGTGACAAGTTTCGATGAAATCGGTTTAGATTTCGATATTTTGCTTAAAAATTATTTACATAATTTTGTCCCATTGTAAGAAGCAACACTGTATGTGACCAAAATTTAGTATAGGTTGCAGAATGACAGGTTTAATTTCGTGTTAATAGTCCTTCAAAAATGCGACGTCTGTTAGGATCCCATCTGTTGAATATACCCAAAATGGTGAAGGGTATCATATAGTCGGCCCCGTCCGACTTTACTGCTTTCCTTACTGGTTTTACTTTCTTTAGAAGACCTCCTAAACGTTTTATTCTCCAAAGTAGGATCTTCGTTGTGCCAAGAATTATCTGAACTTAAAAGGATTTGTTTTCCATATAGAAGCGATTCCGCAGTTCTCAATTTCTTCACAGAAATATTCTATAGAAGACTTAGACGTTTTTCTCTACCAAAGAATTCCCAAGCGTATTGACCCATCTTCCGACATGATCTAGGTTTGATAAAAGTATTACGATGTGTCAAGTTTGAATGAAATTGGATATTCCATTCAGTTCATATGAGTTTTAATTTTTTTTCCAAATTATGATACTTTGGCGGGAAGGAACCAGAAGCAGTTTAACGATGGGTCCCATTTTCGGATCTCCTCCTGGTCTGCAGCTGTCCACAGCTTGCACACACTTTGTCTTCCAGGACTCTCATTACTCTCCTCCTGGTCTGCAGCTGTCCACAGCTTGCACACACTTTGTCTTCCAGGACTCTCATTACTCTCCACAATATTTTACACATTGTTGTGCGAACGCTGGTTTTTAAATCATTTGCCACTACCCTCTGAAATCCACCAACAGCCAGGAATCTTAAGGTAGCTGCTAACTGCAGGCTTTCGGGAATGGTACCCTTGTGTATGAAAGGACCAACTCCTTTCAAAATATTCATAAATGCTTATTTTAACACGTTCCAGTATCATTAGACTTTTTCTGGTAGAAACCAGGGCAATTAATAAGCCAGCAGGCATATTTTTTCTTACTTTTGTTGTTAAACAAATTGCAAATTCCAATGAAACCTATGTTTTTTATTGAACACATTTCGCTCGAAATTGAGCACACCATTTTGCACAACATGGGAATTTAAAAAAGTATGGGAATTCAAAAACTCTAGGAACATGTCACATGGGCGATTAGGTTCGAAATTGAGCCATACCGGTCCGTTTATATCCTGAAATATTCACTAATTCCTACACGGTGTAATCAATATTGGCCCCGCTTTAGGTATAGCCTCATATAATGTTGCCCTCTAAATTGCAGAATTTTGAGGATTTTATAAACATGTTCTACACTACCATGCAGCCAGAAGACAACTCTATGCAAAATTTTGGCGATCTAGAGGTAGAATGATTACAACAGACAGAAAGACAGACACTGATCAAGAATATATATAGCATTTCCAGATTAAATGAAACCTTTTCCAAATTAAATGAAACCTTTTACAAATAGAATGAAACTTTTTACAAATGGAATGAAACCTTTTACAAATAGAATGAAACTTTTTCCAAATTAAATGAAACCTTTATTCTTATCCAAGGAAATATAATATTTGCAGTACTTTTAAACCAATATTTGAAAATTAAATCAAAGAATATTAACAAATATAGTTGTATGGCTATGTAATTAAAATAAATATTCTTTAATTCGGTGAGATTTTATTTAATATCTTTACTAAATAAAACTAAATAAATAGTAATACAAACTGGGATATTTCTTGACATTTTAATAAATAAATATTGAAGAACAAGAATTGAATACCCGGTCCTAAATGCGAAATACATATTTGACTTAATAAATTGTTGATGATAAGGTAACTGCTTATCTTAATGAAGGGGTTCCCGACTTTCAGCTTGTGGGATTTTCAAAACCATGTCCATAACGTAGTTAGAACAATCTTGCCGAGTAAGCTTTTGAATACTTCGCTCGATTACATCAACAATGTTATGTTCCATTGAAACGTCACACAGCTCAGCTCTTGCACATAATTTTATTTTTGAAAATGCATACATTGAAGGAAAATAAGCGTGGAGGAAATAGAATTAAGTTGTTGACACCACAAGTTTTAAGTCTCATCGAGTTCTATATAGAAAGTCAACCTGGAATTACCCTCAAAGCTATAAAAACTAAACTGTTGAGAGAAAATGATATAAATATTTCCACAAGCTGCATAGAATATGGATTACGGAAATTAAAAATTACGTTTAAGATGGCCTCTATTGAAATAGAACGAAAGAATGACTCCAGAACATTAGGCTTGAGACAAAAATATGCTCAAGACTTTACAAAATGGATACCCCAACAAGGAGAAAAATTAATATTCATTGATGAGTGTGGATTTAATCTTCACATACGAAGAACCCAAGCCCGTTCAAGACAAGGAACAAGAGCACACATTGTGTTGCCTACGGTCAGAGGTCGTAATGTCACTATAATTGCAGCAATAAACAACGCGGGAGTTGTACATCACACAATCGTTTCTAATTCCAGTGTCAATGCAGATAGATTTAAATTATTTATAGAAATTTGTTTTTGAGAAAATCAATCCAGAGTTGGAAAATAACGCTCAAATACACAAGCGACAGGACATAAAAAATTTGATCGAATCCAAAAGATGCAACCTTAAATTCTTACCGCCTTATTCTCCAATGCTAAATCCAATCGAAAATGCATTTTCAAAAATAAAATTATGTGCAAGAGCTGAGCTGTGTGACGTTTCAATGGAACATAACATTGTTGACGTAATCGAGCGAAGTATTCAAAAGCTTACTCGGCAAGATTGTTCTAACTACGTTATGGACATGGTTTTGAAAATCCCACAAGCTGCAAGTCGGGAACCCCTTCATTAAGATAAACAGTTACCTTATCATCAACAATTTATTAAGTCAAATATGTATTTCGCATTTAGGACCGGGTATTCAATTCTTGTTCTTAAATATTTATTTATTAAAATGTCAAGAAATACCCCAGTTTGTATTACTATTTATTTAGTTTTATGTAGTAAAGTTATTAAATGAAATCACACCGAATTAAAGAATATTTATGTTAATTACATAGCCATACAACTATAGTTGTTAATATTCTTTGATTTAATTTTTAAATATTGGTTTAAAATTACTGCAAATATTATATTTCCTTAGATAAGAATAAAGGTTTCATTTAATTTGGAAAAAGTTTCATTTAATTTGGAAAAGGTTTCATTTAATTTGGAAAAGGTTTCATTTAATTTGGAAAAGGTTTCATTTAATTTGGAAAAGGGTTCATTTAATTTGTAAAAGGTTTCATTTAATGTGGAAATGCTATATATATACATATTTTATAGGATCGGAAATTATTATTTCGATGAGTTACAAACGGAACCTTCACCACTTTGGGTATATTATACATATGTATCCTAACAGACGACGCGCTTTTGTTATATATCTATTTGTATATTAAGGGAACCCCACCCATTCTCGATTTTAATTTTTCAAGATTTTCATTGGGCTGGTAAATCAATACCAATGCTTGTTAAGGTTTGTAAATTTGCACATATATATTTGAAGATTTAAAAGAGAAGAAAAATATTTTACAAAAAATTTTTGTTGTTGTTTTTTGTAATTAAAGAAAAGTCCTTATTTTTGATGGCGGGCATGATAACTCCTCACTGCAACATCGGAATCTGAAAATTCCAACGGTGTTAGAAAGAGTACATGTCTGGCTCTCGTATGAACTAGGATTATTGACTTCGCTCTAAAATTAACAAAATGGCGGACCTTTAAAAATTTTTTTGTGAAAATCACCGATTTTTGACATAAACCAATTTAAAAAATAAGGAAGATCTTCATCGATTGGCTTTATCCTAGTTCATTCGATAGCTATACACTCACAGAGAAACGTGTAAAAATTTGGAATCGATTGGATTATTAGTTTTTGAGTTATCGTGCCCGCCATTCGCAAAAGAGAAAAACGCGTTTAAAGTTTGAGAAGCCCTTTAGCCGTCACTTGATGCTGACACAATAAATCGGCTATATTTTCAAGAGTTCTTGAGATGTTCACTTGAAATTTTGTAGGGACATTCTTGAATTAGTGTAGAATCGAATTAAATCAAAAAAAGATTTGACCCCGAGAATGGGGGATTCCCTTAAATCAGTACGTTGTGTCAATTGGCCTAGCTATGGATCTTTTCATGAAACTTAGCACACGTCATTCTAGCCTTAATTCAGTACGCTATGACAAATTTCGTGCAAATCGAATGATTTTCAGAGATTTTGGTGCACCAATTACCATATATATGGGAGCTATACCTAAATCTGAACCGATTTTCACGAAACTTTGCACACATCATTCGAGACTTAATTCAGTACGCTATGCCAAAATTCGTTCAAGTGAAAAGATTTCCAGGGACTTTGGTGCACCATTTACCTTAAATCGGACGAGAATATATATGGGAGCGATATCTAAATATGAACCAATTTTCTTGAATTTCAATAGGCTTCGTCCTTGGGCCAAATAAGTGACTTGTGCCAAATTTCATCCAAGTCGGATCATAAATGCGACCTGTACTTTTTTTACAATTTAACATCTACAGACGGACAGACGGACGGACAGACGGACGGACATGCATAAATCGACTCAGAAAGTGATTCTATGCATATTCTCAAAAGGAACCATGTGTCTATCTCGTTTCCTTTTGCATGTTACAAACATATGTACAAAGACATAATACCCTGTACCACAGGTGGTGAAGGGTATAAAAATGTCGATATCGAACATTTTTAATAATAACCAGTGAGCGGAACAGTATAGTCGAACGGGGACAACCATACGATACCCTACACAACTACCACGGAACTGTTACTTTCTGCGGATTTTTATTCCGAGCCTGGGCAACATATCGAGATAGTTTCACTCTCTTGCCCGATGAGAGGTCAACTGCACCTCTTACTTACACTGACTTGTTTTCCGAATATTACTAACATTCAGTACAGTCTTTCTAATTACATGTCCATATTCCCTTCACCGTGGGTTGTTCGGCTACTAATTGTGGCCTATAGATCGATTCGTAAAAACACAAAAAAAAGTTTGGGTCCACTTCATCCCAAAATTGTTAACTTATCATCACCGAAAATTACAGGCGTTGCCCTTGATCATAACTAGAACATCATGGAACATTTCAATGCGATCAGCGCCATATTTCCGCCTTCCAGTGGGGTAATGGTTTACTAAATAATATCTGAATACGTAAGCACCTGTTAATATTTACGTGTAACTCCCACATCCGAGTACATACGGCAATATAATTGGTATCAATTTAAAGGTCAACCAATCCTCTTGGATATACTATCAACGTCTCGAGTCCATGCCCTTCAGAAGCAAATATATACTCTATAGAATACAAATTTTGTATTTTTTCACACAAAAGTC
The DNA here is from genome assembly GCF_032173495.1 of Musca vetustissima. Lineage (NCBI taxonomy): Eukaryota > Metazoa > Arthropoda > Insecta > Diptera > Muscidae > Musca > Musca vetustissima. Next base: position 519,080 of record NW_026883972.1, read on the forward strand.
AGGGTCCATTTGACCCGCTAAATATTGACCGATCTTTATCAAAACAGGCACGCTTATTCTTTGGCCCAATCCCCTTCCCCATGTAAGATTTCGCTATGTTTGGGCCATAATTGCGACCTCTGGAGAGCACAGAAAAACGGATAAAAAATTAGTATTTGGTCCATTTTATCCCTTAAATATTAACCGATCTTTCGTAAAAACAATAGGGGTCTTCATTGGGCAGAACCCATCCTACATGCAAAATTTCGTGAAGTTTGGTCCATAACTGTGGCCTGTATCGTGTTTAAAAATTATAATGGACAGACGGACCGACGGACACACATGTCTAGATCGACTCAGCTAGTCGAGATATGACGATCGGTATACTTGAAGGTGGGTCTAGGACCAATATTTCGCGACGTTACAAACTCTTGGAGCTGCACAAAGCTATAATACCCTGACAACATAGCTGTGTAGGGTATACAAATTTGCAACAAAATATGAGATCCAATTTGGTTTATATGGGAACTTTGTCAAATATCGATATTTTTCTGCAAAAATGTTTTCATTCCTCTCAAAACCCCTTAATGCCAAATTACTGCAACTTCAGTTGGAAAATGCGTATAATTTCTTAAAAATACCGAAATTAGGGAGGTACTATTATAATATTTCATTATCGTAAGTTCTTCGAATCCGATCCTAAGAAAAACGAACCCAAATTCCTAAAAAAATCCCCAAAAATTGGAAGGTATTCTTTTTATAGGGGGCTATACCAAAATGGAGATCAGACCATTTTCAATACCAAACATCCTGGGAGTAATAACAAGGTCTGTGCAAAATGTCTATCTTAAATATTGCGAGCTGTATTGTGTTTTCAACAGACGGACGGAGAGAAAGTCGTATATGTCTAAATTGACAAAGAAATTTATTCAGATTATGAATATATGTACCTTACGGGGTAGCAGGTTCTGTGTTCCAAATGGAATGCCATTGCCCTTTATGGTGGAGAGTATGAAAAGAGTTTCCGGTCAAGTCAAAGTCCATTGACAGACGATACATAAAAGACACCCAAGAAACCTTCAATTAAGCCTATGTATTCGATTAGGAAGGACAAAAACTAGTCATTTCTAATACAGATTCTGGACCGTGAACCTGTATAATATGCCACTTCGAAGCACTTTTTCCATGCTGATTGGTACACCTCAAAATAAAAGGCATAGAACGCTTCAACAGCATCTTCCGGCGACGAAAATGATTGGCCACTCATTTTTTTCTTTCGCTCGGTCAAAAGTGTCTGGTTTGAGCCGATGTGTGAGACTTCGCATTGTCGATGTGCACAATAATTCGTCTTGTCTTGTTCGATTTTCGAATTATTTCGGAGACTCCAGGCAAATAAATTATGGTGTGCCATTTGGAATTGACCGCCCTACAACTTTTGGCGGATTTGTTTTGTCTTGGAAGATCCAATCACCTCTGAGCCTCTCATATGAATAGATCTATTTAAATTCATTTGTCCAGTACTGGGTTGCCTAGACCATAAATATATATAGTAGTCCTTGTATACTCCAAATTTCCGCACGTTGCAACCTGTTCCCCCCCTCCTCAAACATATAAACTTATGAATGTTGCACAAGGTTTCACATAAATCATTCACATAATCTATTAACAGCTTTCATAAGTAACTTTTCTCCTTCCCTCTCCTTTATGTTGGCTGCATTATTTTCGCATAAAAGTGAAAATAGGAAAAAAAGCAACAACACCAAGAAAAATAAATAATTCATAACGAAAAGCCACAAAAGGCGTCAAAAGATATTATTGACTTAAGGGAGTCGAATTGATACAAATTTGAATTCATAACAGGGAGAGGCAATTGCGTTCGTGAGAGGGTGTGGGGGTCAGGGGTGGATGATGAAACTCGCAAACAATGAGATGCGTTTAACAAACCTTAAATCAAACATAGAAGCGTAACACCCATCCGATGTTAAACAAAAGCATTGGCATTGCAGTACATCTTCAAAAGTCCTGTGTGTGTTTTTTGGGAGGAAAACACGTTCGAGCCAATGTCCTAGTCATCGTCTCACATCGCACTAATGCGGTGGTGTTAACAATCTGAAGCACTATAATGACACGTGGCAGCTGCTTTTAAAATTCAATTTCCGTCATGTAATCCCTGGTTAACATCAATTGCCGTTGCTCATTTTTCCACTACCAGCGTTCGTTGTTTGGGTTGTTTATGTCCGTTCCGTCGATCTTCTGTTTGGTTTTATGGCTTTTATTGGCCGAATAACATATTTTTATGAAAGTCGCTGCAACAGCAGTCAAACGCCTGCACATCATTCCACCCGGCACCAGCAGCTATCATTTGTGATTGTTTGTCTGACCAAGTTTGGCCGTCGAATTGTTCGTAGTATTCTCGTAGCCATCCATCCACCCAACCACCTTACTTTGCCGCCCAAAACAGGAAGCGGGGGTGTTTTCGCCTTGTTCATCAAATGATGTAGACGAAGGACAATTGAGTTGTTACATTTGGTGTTCCGGTTGATGTCACGGCAATTTTTGTTTGCTTTTGTTGTTCTTGTTGTTTTGTCTTTGGGAGCGGTTACAGGAAACATATTGTTTTAGTTTGTCTCAGGCAATGAACATTAATTGTTGGCAGTTAATAAGTTTAGCTTAGAGGAGGTGGAGATAATCTTTTTTTGTTTTCTGGTGTGAAAATTAAGTAGTTAGAAACGTGATTTTGAGATTCCGTAATAGACTTGTTGATTGAAAATGAATAGGGGGAATAGCGATTCGACACAACCAAGGAATTTTGATGAAGTTACGTAGTTGTTAGAACGATCGACATTTGTGTTGAGTATTGTGTGGAGTTTTTCTAATATATGCATTAGCATATTCAACCGATATTTGATAGTCAAATACTATTAATATGCATACAAATAATGAAAAATTGTGGTTGCAGTTCCGGAGGCTTATTATCATCTGAAAACAAAATAACGTAGAAAATTCGGATGATACGATCAACATACCAAAAGTAGGCGGGTCTTTTATGTGGCGAGTGTCAAAACATGGACCCTAATTGTACATTTTCTGCAAAAATTGTTTTCCAAAGACCCTCAAATTGGGCTATTCCAAAACTTTGAGCAACATCCCATTTTGATTACTAAATATCCTGGGAGTATTGGTCAGATATTCCATTTTTTCGTCCATAGTTATAACAGTGGATTTATGAAAAAAACATGTTTAGGCGTAACCCCATTTGGTTGTTTAATGAAACAACTATTTATTAATGGAGAAAGTATGGCATTGTCCACCAGGGGTAAGGTAGGCAAGACTATACCAAAATATCTCTTGTCTTACCGATTGCCGATTTGGATGAAAAAACATGCTCAAAGCCCCCAAAATACCGAAAAATAGGTACCAAAATATTAAATTTGCAGACAATTTAGTTGAAAACGTGCACAAAATCTGAAAAAAAAACAATAGTAGGGGAGGTAACGTTATTTGTGGCTACAATGAAATTATACAACTGAAATTAAATATCTTGCGAACGGACTATCTGATCTGAACATTGAACAACGTAATATAATAACCATGGCTGTATAATGTTGGATGAGGGGACTTATCGGTCCACTTTTTCTAGTACCTCCCCACAATGGGTTACAATTTTGAAAAATTCATTATTTCATATGAAGCGAACGGAATATCCGACTTCATCGATTCATTAAATCCGAAGATGGGACCTGTCGGTTCATTCCTTCTTGTAACTCCTCCACAATATTTTAACCATAACTGTGTAATGTCATAAGATGGGATTTTTCGACCCACTCCTTATTGTGTCTCCTCTACAAATGGTCAACATTTTGAAAATTTGTACATATCATATGAAGCGAATTAAATGTCTACTTTTATCGAAACTATGCACAACGTAAAATTTTTACCGTTCTTATATTATTTCCGAAAATTGGACCGGTCGGTCTACTCCTTCTTGTACCACATATCTATTTTTTTTAATTGGGTAATCCAATATCAGGGGAATTGAATATCCGATTCGATCCAAACTTTGCAAATTATTACCAAACCTAGATCATGTCCGAAGATGGGAACCATCGTTTCACTCTCCTTGGAACCACGCAATAAAAATAATAAAACCTCTTGTTCTCTTAAATCTTGTCCTGCTTCTAATTCCAGGTTCAAAAAGGCTGCGAACTGTATCGGTGAAGTTGGGGTTAAATGAAGTGAAGATGGGTGGAATTTGAAAAAGATCGAGTTCCGGTGATATCACCCCTCTTGGTAAACCTCACTGTTTAGCTTAACGGGCCTTCGACTTCCCATTTCTGAATTCCACGTACGACTGGCGTCCACACATATAAAATTAACGATACAAAGTTTCGAACTTGGCTGGAGAGTTGTTCCTTCGGCGTCCTCGAACAGATTGGCGTGACTGAGTCCAGGACCACAATGACTGTCGCATTACACGACCTGTTCTGGTTGAGTTCTTTCGATATATGGGTGAAAATGGCGTGCAAATCTGTTGTTGTGCTGGGCTGCTTTCGGAATCCGTGTTGATGATCAGCAACTGAGTAGCATTCATGAATGATTCACCTTCAATGGCTTCAGTAGCGGAACCACCCTGCTCATTTTGCAAGCATTGGGAACTAACGACAAATTGAGGACTTTGGTTAGTTATTCTACTTCTGGCTCATCAAGCTGCTTCAAGATCACCATGAAAAATCCTTCCGGACCAAGAGCATTGGAAGATTTTGCCTTCTGTGACATCCTCCAACGTAAATTGTCGTGGGCCCTCCTCCACTTGAAGAGATCGTACACGGCGCTCTACAAACTGCAGGTTAAAACAACTCGCACACCTTTTCGGATCTGTCACCTCAACGCATTATACGAGACAGACGTCCGATCATCCTTCCTGGGTTAGAGACTGACTTAAACCACAATTTTCTCGCTCCACTATTGATATTACAACACTTCAGATGTTCTAGCCACTTTTTTCGCTTGTGCTCGGCGACTAAGCTGTTCACTTCCACCGTCTGTTCTCACGCTCATTTGCTAATCCCTCTGCCTCTGCTGGGAAGTTAGGCCTCAATTCGGGTATAGGGGAGACTGGGGCACCTTCGGCATCGGGGCACCTTCGGCAATCGCGTTTTCGATATGAAGCTCTCACCGTACATCACTAGTTTCGATACATAAGTATCGAATATCGAAATAAATAACTGACACATTTATTTATTATTTAAATTCCATTTCGTAAGTATTTCGTGTATAATTTTTTTAAATTTTTAAGACGATATTACTAACCAGTAAGGAAAGTAGTAAAGTCGGACGGGGCCGACTATATGATACCCTTCACCACTATGGGTATATTAAACTGGACTATTAGCATGAAATTGGATGAAATAAAATATGTGATATTTATCTAAATGTGTATCTACGTAGATCTATCCATAAAGTATGTAAATCGACTTCAAACTAATATAAATGGGTCATCCGTTGGGCTATGTCTGTACTTCTAGAAAACGCAACTACATAATTCTATGCTCAATTTTGTACGTTGTGCAAAATTTGATGTCAAACTGACTAACATGAGGAGTTTGATGCCCAATTTACTTGAAATCGGGCGAAAATATATATGGAAGCTCTATCCAAATATTAAGCGATTTCAAACAAACTTGTGACAGGATAGGTTATACTAATTTCAGAACGTTTTGTTCCTATTGGTTCTTGGTGCGTCAATTACTTAAAATCAATCTATAATAAAAAGGAGCTATATCTAAATCTGGACCGATTTTCACGAAACAACGCAGACATCACTCTAGGCTCAATTCAGTACGTTATGCCAAATTTTGTGCAAATCGAAGGATATATATGGACTTTGGTGCACCATTTACATGAAATCGGACGAAACTATATATGGGAGCTATATGTAAATCTTGACCGATTTTCACGAAACTTGGCAGACATCATTCTAGACTCAATTCAGTACGTTATGCCAAATTTCGTGCAAATCGAAGGATATATATGGACTTTGGTGCACCATTTACATGAAATCGGACGAAACTACATATGGGAGCTATATGTAAATCTTGACCTATTTTCACGAAACTTGGCAGGCATCATTCTAGGCCTAAATGATTAGGCTGTACCAAATTTCGTGCAAATCAAAAGATATATAGGGACTTTGGGCACCATTTACATGAAATCGGACGAAACTATATATGGAAGATATATCTAAATCAGGACCGATTTTCATGAAACTTGGCAGACATCATTCTGGGCTCAATTAAGTACGTTATGCCACATTTCGTGCACCTCGAAGGATATATAGGGACTTTGGTGCACCATTTACATGTAATCGGACGAAACTATATATGGGAGCTATATCTAAATCTGGACCGATTTTCTCGAAACTTGGCAGACATCATTCTGGGCTCAATTAAGTACGTTATGCCAAATTTCGTGCAAATCGAAGGATATATATGGACTTTGGTGCACCATTTACATGTAATCGGACGAAGCTATATATGGGAGCTATATCTAAATCTGGACCGATTTTCTCGAAACTTGGCAGACATCATTCTAGGCTCAATTCAGTACGTTATACCAAATTTCGTGGAAATCGAAAGATATATAAGAACATTAGGGCACCATTTACATGAAATCAGACGAAACTATATATGGGAGCTATATCTAAATCTGGACCGATTTTCTCGAAACTTGGCAGACATCATTCTGGGCTCAATTAAGTACGTTATGCCAAATTTCGTGCAAATCGAAGGATATATAGGGGCGTTGGTGCACCATTTACATGTAATCGGACGAAGCTATATATGGGAGCTATATCTAAATCTGGACCGATTTTCTCGAAACTTGGCAGACATCATTCTTGGCTCAATTCTGTACGTTATACCAAATTTCGTGCAAATCGAAAGATATATAAGAACATTAGGGCACCATTTACATGAAATCGGACGAAACTATATATGGGAGCTATATCTAAATCTGGACCGATTTTCACGAAAATTGGCAGACATCATTATAGGCCTAAATGATTAGCCTGTACCAAATTTCGTGCAAATCGAAAGATATATAGGGACCGTTTACATTAAATCGGTTAAATATATATATGGGAGCTATATCTAAATCTGAACCGATTTTTCCCAATTTCAATAGGGTTCGTCCTTGGGCCGAATAAGTGACCTATGCCAAATTTCATCCAATTCGGATCATAAATGCGACCTGTACTTTGTTTACAATTTAACATGGACAGACAGACAGACAGACAGACAGACGGACGGACGGACATGCATAAATCGACTTAGAAAGTGATTCTATGCATATTCTCAAAAGGAACCATGGGTCTATCTCAATTATTTTTGCCTGTTACAAACATATGCACAAAGACATAATACCCTGTACCACAGTGTGGTGAAGGGTATAAAAAGTGGTTAACTACGATGTGTATTATTATAGAAATATTAAAAAATAATGTTTTTACAAAACTGATCGAAAAAAAACGAAAAAACTAGAAAAAGTACATTCGGGGTACATTCGGCATTTTAATGTGGGGTACATTCGGCCATATACAGATTGTGCAATATTATTTCCTTAAAATGTTTTTAAGTTTGTCTTTAAAACTAATCCTTTAATATGGTTCGAAATTGCATATATAAGATCAAACGTGCTTGTATTGACGAAAATGCGATAGAAAACCCCTATTTCTGATGGTGTGTGCGACCTTGAGATGTAAACGTTCGCAGCTAGAAAATAAAGCCCTATAATTCAAACATTGTGTCGCG